>NC_080540.1:210892957-211227735 GCF_028640845.1 Ahaetulla prasina
GAAGGAATCTTGCAAAGAAAAAGGTACTACAAGGATGGCTTATTTATTTTAGAGTTCTTTTCCCATTTTATGAAGATTAGTCTTCTAGCTGAAATTTTATACATACTTGACTTAGGATCTGCCCCCCCCCCCACCTCCCGGGTGTAGGCCTGGTGAAATGGATTTCTTAGAATGGGCTGCATATATTAAAAACTAATGTGGAATTGGAAGCCTCTTAAAGATCATTAGGATGGAAAGCCAGCCACTGAAAATGTTATTGCTATATTTTCTGGAAGAGCTTGAATAAGATGTATTTCAGTTTTAGTAATAGATGCTCTTAGAATGAGTGAAAAAAAACCAACCCAATTTCTTACTAGAAAAAATATGGATGGGTTTATTTACTAACTGCTGTTGTGCTAATAAGCAAATTGCTGTCTCTCAGAGGTTTTGCTTCCTGCTTAAAACTGAACACGTATTTCAATTTTCCTTTTAATTTGGAAAATGCTTAGGAGGAAAATTTTTTAGGTCTGCTTCTTCCTTCTAAATGACTAAAAATCCTTTGAAAGAACTTGAGTGTAAAATTATAAACATACGCAAGCATGCCCAAGAAGGGAAAGACATGGATAAATAGTGTGACCATACAAGCTATAATTACTCACTTCTATACTGTAATGCAGCTTCCTCAATAAACTGGAAGTGGAATTACAGTGTTGAATCTACACACTGGGCTAGTCCCTGTCCACAGAACAAATTATAATAGGGTGGCATAGTATTTATAAATATATGTAGTATACTACAGATATGAATTAATCACGTTTTTTCTCATCTGTAAAGATTTGCAGATGTTTCAGATTGTAGTATTTGCAAAACAATAGAAAAGTGTGCAATCTGAACAATTTAAGCATGGCTCCCAAAAACTCAATATGCGCAAATTGCTGTTTCTGCCCATATCATTCAAACCACAAAACCCAACAGTGTCTGACATACGTCTTTCACTGGTGGCTACGTATGCTTTGCTTTAATACGTTCATAATATTTATTTTTGCATTGTGTTCTGTAGCACCGAGTTGATACACTCTGGGTTCTTAGGCCAAGCAGGGTTGGGCATGGCTAGTATTCGGATGGGAGAACATTTAAAAATTTCAAGTCTCTCTAACAAAATCCCAGAAGGGAATTGCACACCACCTCCACGCTGCTGTGAAGAAAAATGTATGTTGGCGCAACCCTTGGAGGTAGATTGCTAATTTGGAGTGTCTTGTCTCTATCAGCAAGAGACCTCTCTGCTAAATAAAAAGAAACCAGCAAGTGCAATACAGCAAATAATGCAATACAAGGAGAGGGGGGAAAAATGAGGAAAAAAGCATTCTCTTTTCAAATCTATTATTTTAGTCACTGTCATTATCAAACCTCTCAGGAAACTTTCCTCCACAGAAAATTAGTCATGCTATTCCCATATACACATTTAATGTTATGTCCACCCTTCAGTTTTTGCTTACGGAAAGAGTAACTTTCAACCTGATCTGAAATAAAATTGCTATAATAGAGCAGGGAAAGATAAAGAGAATTGCTTCGAATATATAAGGTTCCATTTGTGAAAAAAAGGTGCTAATACAGATGCATCCATTGCAATACCTATGCACTGTCTTAACAGGAAAGTAATGCAGTAAGAAACAAACACATTAGTTGTCTTTCCCACTTTTCACCTTAGCAGCAACTAAATTACTCCGGTGGATGTCTCTGGATATAATTATTACAGTATTCAACTGTAATAAACAGCCTTTTTGTATTACTGGCTTTTACTACTACCATGCTGCCTTTTCAATTGGGACCCAGCAATTCTTTTCCTGAGAAATGACTATGTTGAGGAATGTTATTTTAAAAAAGTCTTAAATTTTAAATCCAGGATAAGTAACAACTACTTATTAATTTCAATGGAAACTGGAAGCTATTTGTCATGTTTTGACAAGGGTTGCATTCTGGCAAATAATATCAAAAACACGAAATCTGATTTTCACTTTTTTTTCCATTGGAAAGACAACTACTGTTTTACTTATTTTGAACTAAGTGCTAATCATTCACCAAATCCACATATATTTTAAATATTTATCCATGATAAAATAACAAGTACCTTCCCCAGTAAACAGGCTTGATTTTAGCATCCAGCAAAACATTTTTGTAGGCAGTTGAGTCTCTACTGACGTATCTCCTCCCTTCCCCATTCTTTTTCCTTCACAGATAGCCCACTCACTGGCCTACATAGAAGAAAACATGGACTGGGTCTCTGGTTTTTTAGTATTCTTATCAAATCTGAAATAATTCCATATTGGGAGTTCCCTGTTAAGCAACAGTCTTCCAAGCCATGGAAAAATACCTTAAGTATTTCCTTAGCATGAGTGGTGGGGTTGGTGGCCTTCATATATTCAGATTTATTTTGAAAACAAAATATTCTTATTTACCAACTTCGAACTATTTGGAATGCCTGATGCTCTAGATCGGGGTCTCCAACCTTGGCAACTTTAAGCCTGGAGGACTTCAACTCCCAGAATGCCCAAAGCTGGCTGGGGCATTCTGGGAGTTGAAGTCCTCCAGGCTTAAAGTTGCCAAGGTTGGAGACCCCTGATCTAGATTCAAATTTGTTCCATCAAACTACAGTAACTAAATATTGTTCATCTTGCAACTACTATAATGAAATAGACAAATGGTTTGTAGGAGGTTTCTTAGACCAAAACCAGATCTAACAGGGCAGTCATTTATTATTCATCTCATTTACTTATAAAAGATATCAGGTACGTTAGCATATAAAAAGATCATGATGGAGACACTGAATTTTCCTCTTTTCCATGTCTTATCGTTCATCTCTCTATTTCTGAATTGCTTTCAATAGTGGATCCAATAAGAGAGACGAGACCAAGTTTAAGAAGGTTCGACTTAAGATCTGAGAAATCATAGTTCTTAAGTCTAATGCATTCACTTACATTTTCACTTATGTTACATCATTACATGAGGTGGGAGGGGGAAAGGAAATATGAGTTTAATTAAGTTTCATCCCCAATGCAAGCATCTTTTTTGGCCATGGAATACAACTTAGACATAAGAGTTTTGCACCCATAATATGAAAGACTGTAAGGTTTTCTCTTTCAGTGAACAAAATTTGTACATTTGTGTGTTTGACAGCAGCAACATTTTTAGCATGTATCTTTCTGCAAGAGAAAAAAACCCCATACAGACGCTTCCATTCAAACATTAATTAAATGTTTAAGAAAAAAAATATAATAATAAATTCGAAACAGTTTTTAAAAAATCCACTATATTTGATTTTACAGTGACTGTAGTACCAAAATCCACTGGATTGGAATCAGAGTCTTCATAGTTTTTGCTCTTAAATTAAAAGTGGTGGAATCCAGATTTCCGTTTCCTAGGTTAGTAGACAAGCAAAGAAAAGGGGGGGGGGAAGAGTCCATTATTCTTGGCAGATAATGAAATGCAAAGATAAATCTGATTTGGCTGCATAAGGGGGATTCTATTGTAACATAGCAAGGTATGTACACCTCTGAAACAAGGCCTTTGCACATATATCATAACCAGTGATGAAATCTGAACTGGTTTACTACTGGTTTGTTGGCTGCGCCTGCGCGTGCACACCATGCACCAAATGCAAGATGCGCACACACGCACAGTGCACACCAAAAGGAGGCATGGGGTAAGTAGAACACTGCGCACGCGGGGGTGTGTGATCAGCTGTGGCACGCGATCTCTTTTTTAACTTTTAAAAGCATTTTTTTAACAACCTATTCGGCTGAATAGGTTGTAAAAAATGCTTTTAAAAGTAAAAAAAAAGGCTCTGCTGGTTCGTCAGAGTCTTTTTTACCTTTTAAAAGCATTTTTTTATAACCCATTCGGCCGACTAGGTTGTAAAAAAAAATGCTTTTAAAAGTAAAAAAAAGAGGCTCTGACGGCTCAGCTGTGATCGTCAGAGCCTTTTTTTACCTTTTAAAAACATTTTTTTTAAAAAGAAGTGACAAGTGGAGAAATAGGCGACTGGGCATTGGGGGGGGGGCATGGGTGGGGTGGGGGAAGAGATTTTTGCTACTGGAGGGATGTTTGCTACCGGCTCTCTGAACCACCTGCCGCCATCGCTACCAGATCAGCTGATCCAGTCCGAACTGGGAGCATTTTACCCCTGATCACAACCTGTGTGAAGAAACCCAGAAAGAAACTCTGGAATTCCCAAAAGTGCTTTTTCAAAAGGCAACTAGACTTTCTTGGTTTTTTCCTTGAAAATATTTTGCTTCTCATCCAAGAAACTTCTTCAGTTCTGAAGAAATGAACTAAACTGACAGCTGAAGAAGCTCCTTGGATGAGCAGCAAAACGTATTCAGGGAAAAAAACCAAGGAAGTCCAGTTGCCTTTTGGAAAAGCACCTTTGGGTCAATCATGACCTAGATGATTGAAACTCTCCGTAGACAGAAATAGGAGCTTTGAATGCTGCTCCTTATTTTAAGGGAAAATCTCTTCCAACCAAGCAGCACATTCTCCCTTAGTTCCAACAGATGTTCTGTTCAAAGTGAATATTGAATGCAGCAGAACTTTGGCTTTAGTTGAACGTATTATAAAGTATATCTAAATCGGCATGGAACTAGGATGGACTAATTTTTGGGATTAATATGAGTAAATTGTAATTTAATTAACATGGGTAAATTGTAAATGTATATTGGAGTGAGGCTAGCACGGACTCATTTTTGGAATTAATAACATGGTTTAAAATGAGGTACCGCCAATACTTCAGGAAAATATCTTGTATTAGACTACTCTGCATCTGGTTTCAAGCCTTTCTTCAAGCCAACAGATTTTCTTATAAACAGCCAGGTCTCCCAAATGTTCTATTGCTAACTAATTCTCTGGGATTAATGCTCAAATGGAAATTGCAAGCTGGCCTGCAAAACAGATTGAAAGAGACCAAAAAAGGTGAGTAAAAAAAATCCCGGGTAGGTTATACATCTCACAAGAAAATGACAAGTATACCTAGAGCAGTCATGTCCAGTCCATGGTGAAGTACAATGGCATCGGTTTGGTCGTATACATTTCCCACCATTTAAGCATGGAGAGTGACAAACAGCTGCATTGGAAGATCATAGAGAGGCATTACTACTTAGTGCAAATTAGGGTATGCTCCAACATTTGGGATCACATTACTTACTGTTTATATAAATAGTACCTAGTAATACTGAAATAGCATAGCTGTTTGTGTTCACCTAATGAGTCAAAATAGCAAAAGGTATTACTAGATGCTGTACAGTACAAAACGTATTTAAGCAATTCATTTGAAAGAAGGTATACAAGGTGAACAGAATACAGATAAGTTTTCATATGCAAATTGAGCTGAAGAATATGAAGAATGTTAAGAAAAAAAAAAGAAACACATGTCATACTGTCCTTATTCAACAAAATTACCTTTGCAGAAATTGAATTTAGCTATGTATTTTTTAAAGATGCTAATCCTTCATAACTTTCCATTTTAAAATCCCTTGTATTTGCCTTTCAAATATCTCAGAGAAGCAATATGAAAACATGTATGTCCTTTCAAATATGAATGCAAAATAAATATTGTGGCTACACATGGAAATTTTCTGACAGTTATTATATGGCTTTAGAAATAGAAAAAGTTACATATGCAGTAAAATGGTGTCTATATGATACCATGGTACTATTAAGTGCCTTTTTTTTGTTCAGCTAATTAGGACTGAAATAGTATTTCCGAACAGGTCCTGATTGAAAAATGTATATTGCTTGGCCGGTTTGGCTAGGGCAGGGGTCAGCAACCTGTGGCTCTGGAGCCGCATGTGGCTCTTTCATCCCCCTGCTGCGGCTCCCTGTTGCTGGTTGGCTCCACAATTGATAGGGCTTTCAGTTAGGACAGGTAGAGGAAAAAGGACGCCATGCTAGGAGGAGACTATGATGGGGGAACCGGACTTCCGGTCAGCTCCAGAATTGAATGGGGGCTTCCAGTTAGGACCTTTGTGGCTCTCTGAGCATTTAAGGTTTCTGACCCTGGGCTAGGGAGATGTTTCTGTGAGTGATTTATGGTTTGTGAAAATAATCACATTTTGTACCAGATAGCTTATTAAGAGAAAGGTTTCAAACTTTCTCCTAAACCACTGATTTCAAAGAATCGTCTGCCTTGAAACATGTAATGCTTGAAAACCACAGCAATGTTTCATAATTATTTCCTCTAAACTTCCAAATAATACGAAGGTAGTAAAGACATGCATTTCCAGACCAGACATGTAAAAATATACAGGCAGTCCTCATTCAGAGACCACCATTGGGACCAGCAATTTGGTCATTAAGTGAATGGTCGCTAAGTGAAATTACAACTGTGCTTTTGATCTTATTTCAGCTTTCCTTTGATTGACAAGCCTGCAGAGGTCTTAAATTGAGGAATGGTTGCAAAAGGGTGAAAGGGTAAATGAGGGCTATTTGTACTGACTGGTTCTTTTTACTGATTTTTTCCCCAGAACTCATTGGTTAAGCTGCATTTATGCTTTATATTAAAGTGCTATTAGGAGGTTGTAGGAAATTCTGAATTAAATGTGCTTACCCTGATGGCAGCGTGAGCCTGTCCATCCAGTTGGGCAATCACATTGGTAAGGGGCCACGCATCGACCTCCATTCAGACAATGCAGGATGCAGATGGCTGAAGGAAAAAAAAGGCAGTGGAAGTGGGAAGAAGAAAGAAGATTTCATTCAAATAAATAAATAACCCTGGTTCTATTTCTCACGAAATTAGAACAATTATTCCCCCCACATCACTTTCCAAAGGCTTAGTTGGTCTTCACAAAGAGCTTCCTAGAATCCTAAAAATTGATACATTTATTATCACATATAATAAATTAGTTCTAATTATTAAGGAGTGACTGATAGTGTGCCACAAATCTTAATTTCATAAAATTCTTGATATTTCTACTCACTCCAGAATAAATTTTAGGTACAAGTGGCACAAAAGAAAATAACATTAAGCAAAAGGCCCTTTGCTTTCCGTCAATGAAGTATTCATTTAATATATTAGAAACTCAGTATTCAAAGCATAAATCTTCACATTTTTATTAGAATAATTCCCCGATTTCTGTTTGTTAACAATGTATTTCATCTTCATTCTATTTTTAAAGTAACACCTTTCAAAATGGAACTCAAAATACATCCTGATTCTGTAAATAATAAATTAAGAGGTTTTTATGTGGGTGAGAGAGAAAGTACAGCCTGGGTATAATAGATACTAAGTTTATAAATAAATCTTTATTTATATATTTAATATATATATATATATATATATATATATATATATATATATATATATATATATATATATATATATATATATATATATATATATATATATATTTGTTTTCTGATTTATACATATATATATATGTATAAATTATAAATAAATCTTCAGTTTTCTATGCCACAATAACTATTTTCATAAAGATTTCAATCGTTATATAATTTTTCAGAGCTACTACTTATCAATATGCTGTCACCTTGGAACATGCAAGATTTTAAAATTAGATAACAAGATATTCCTGACCACACTGATTGGAAAGCAATCCGCTTTAAAATTTGTATAATTAGGATCTAATTAACACGTGTAAGGTGAGTTTCAAGTTGAGTCTATTAAAATAAAGAATATTTTCCTTAAAGTTCACCCTATTTTCCTTCTTCTAATAGATTCTACCAATAGGATGTTTCATTATTCTGGATAAAAGACAATAGGACATACTGCATTTCTAATATATGACTAACAGAACCCTTAAAGATAATAAGATAAATAAATAACAATGAGGAACATATCATCTTCCTTTATCCTTGTAGCTAGAATTCTTAGTGCACGCTAGCAGGTCTCCCTCTGAAGTGTAAATTCAGGCTTACATTTTTCAACCCCTTTAAATTTTGTATATAATCAGTTCAGCTGGCTGTAAAAATACTAACAAATGAGAATAATGTGGACCAGATGCTCTTTATATTACTGTCTATTTCAGTTGAATATGGTCATAGCAGGAGATGGAAGAATGGTTTTGACTGTATATTTTGGACTACCACATTGCATACAATCTCCAAACCAAATTTCTGATGACCACAAACAAAGGTAAAGAGGTCAAAACTGAAAAAGCTTCTTGCATCAGAAGGGAAATGTCTTCAAGGAAAAACAAAGTCCAGTTGTCTTTTGAAAAAGTACCTTTGGTAACCAGGACCTGGATGATTGAGAAACTCCATAGACAACAGTAAATAAGGATTTTTCAGTATCTTTGCTGCCTCTTAGTGATCTTCTGGATATTTGCATCCTGGTAATGCGTAACTGCATATTTCTAGAGCAGCACATATTGTAGCAGTTGTGAAACAGGCTTACACAGCTGCATTTCTTAAACTCTGTGCCTGGATCCATCACTAGTTTTCATTGTTGGTTCATATGCATCTTAAAGATTCCTTGCTTTGCATCAGTAGAGTAATACTTAGCAATGGCCCTACATTAGCAGCCTATGGAGTCTGAACAACTAGAGTAAATATAATCAGTTCAATGAAACTTTTGCATGTGTCTGCCTTCGAGTAAGTCTTGATTTCCAACAACTGCTTGGACAAGCCAATGTGGTTTTCTTGGCAGCAATTTCAGGTGTGGTTTTGCCATTAGGTTCTTCCTAGAAAGAATGACTGGCTCAAAGCCCCCCCCACTGGCTTCATACCCAAAACAGAATTAAAACTCACATTTTTTTGGTTTTTAGCCTTTACAATGCCTTTACGGCCATTAGGTCAAGCTGGCTCTCAATTGCTTATGGAGAATTGGGTATGGGATTGCATTCTCCACCAAAGGTTTATGGTTATTGATATGGATTCATATTTGTGCATTAGAGTAGAACTGAGAGTTGCATTAAGGTCCAAAAAAACTAGTTATTATGTAGACTAAGAAATAAACTGAACCATGCTTTATATTGGGGGGGGGGGAGGAGGAAATCCTCAATTTTTTCAGTACTAACAAATGCAAAATACACTTGTTGGAAAGAATTCTATAACTACTAGCTGTTCCACTGGGTGTCCCTCATCCCTAATTCTTGCCCTGTCATGGGAGAAAGGCTGGGTAAAGTCAACAGAGGATATCCCAAAGGTGCTTTTTCAAAAGGCAACTGGACTGTTTTTCCTTGAGGAAGAAGACGACGTTTTGCTTCTCATCCAAGAAGCTTCATCAGTTGAGGACTTCCGGCTGACATTGCAGTGAGATTGGACATGAGGAGCGGGTCTCTGCGCTCCCACTCAGAGTTCTCCCTGTTAAAGGGCTCCAAAAGGAGTAAAGCACCCTGGAGTGGTGGTGAAAAAAAGAGGGCACCCTGTAGGTCGTGGAGAGTCAAAATCTCTCCCTCTTGATTCAGGACTTTCTTCCTTCTCCCTCACGACGAGAAGAGGCAGCCAAAAATGGCTGCCATGAAGCTGGGATAGCCAAGACAACAAAGAAAGTGGTGTAAATGAACAGTGAATGGAATTGGGTGAGATGATTCCTTTTTTACCCTAGACTTAATCCTAAAAAGAAAAGAGGAAAAAAAAATTCAGAAGAGATTCTTAACTATTTGTTAAAGTGGCGAATAACCACATAGAGAAAAAATACAGACCCAAAAGAAAGGAACTAAGAGGGGAAAAGTTAAAAATTCTAAAGCACAGAAAATCGGATGGTTAAATTGGACAAGCATTATTTTGGAAAGGCATTTTAAAATGCTGGATCTGTTTACTTTAATAATTGACTTTACTTTTATAAATTGAATTAAAATTGGATTAAATACCTGTTAGAACTGAGACAACACTGAAACCTAAGCTGAGAGCGCCATCTACTGATTAATGAAAATATACCATACTCTATAAGCCTGGAAAATTTTTGATAAGAAAAATAAAAAACATTTATTTGGAGAACTGTGGTGATACTTACTGTTCTATATTTATCTACTGTATGACTATGGGAGGTTCAACTGTGAGAACAAGGAAGATACCTAAGTAAAGCAACATTTGAATGCTAAGATATATGACTAAACTCATAGAGTAGATATAAGGAGATATTTGGAGAGCTTCCTGGACTACCTAAACGTCTGAGGGAATAATCCTGAGTCATAAAAGAACTGTGACTATTGTATTCTTTGAGGAGCAACATATGGTATATATGGTTTTTGGATTATTGAGCAAGAGTGGACTTTACCAAAACAGAAATGAGTAGAAGTTCAAAAGAAATCATGTTGATGTTCCAAAGCATTAAGGATACTATGACAAAGAACTTTAGGGAGATAAACAATTTAATGCAAAGCATAGATGGGATAATAGAAAATATTTTACAAGGGACAATGAATAAAGATCAAGATGTCCAGGAAAGGGAGGAGACAATGGAAAGAATGGAGGAAAAGACAGAACAGACAAATCAACAAACAAAACAAGAAGATAAGAAGGAGAAGATAATAAGGATTATAATGACTAATGAAATAAATCAGGGAAAAAATATTTTAAGAGATTTAAAAATGGAATGGGAAGATACCTTTGAAAGAGAGATTGGGTTTGGGCAGATACTCTGGAGGCTTGGCAGCATATGATGATAGAGATGGGAGGAGTTTTCAGTCTAAATAGTAAAAAGTAGATGCAGATAGAGACAAAGATCCAAGAGAGGAGTATGGGAGGCATGCCAAAAAACAAACAAGAACTGAAATATTAAAATGGGCGAGAAATGATGGATAGAAAGGAAATGTTATTTAATATAATGGGGGCCTAATTAAAAGTTAGAATAGAAGTAGAAATAAGGTTATATAGCTTTAAATAATAGAATAAAAGCAATAATTAGAGGTTGAAAGGTGGATTTAATATGTATGTTTAAATAATGTGGTGATCGATGTCAAGATAGAGTATTGGGATTATATTTTAACATTGCCCTAAACTTGTAGAGAAAAGATAATTTTCACACCATTTACTTTAACACATGGAAGATAAAAGATGAATGACGACTTCCGGTTGGTCCCACCTTTTTCGCTGGGTGCCTAATTTAAGGCACTCCGCACTGGATATCGTAAAAGCCGGTGAAAACAGTGAAAAACAGCTGTTCCCGGCTTCAATTTCTCCCTCTGGTTGAAAGAGAGAGAAAGAGCAGGGGGGAGAGTGGTAGATTCCCCTAGGGGCTTTGTTTTTGTTATGCAAAGTCCCGAAAGGTTGAATCCCATTGAATCCTCCTTTAATCTCCAGTATTCAGTGCGCTCCTGCAAAAGCAGGAAAAGAGGAAGGTGTCCACCTCTGCTCTATTGATTTCTTTTTGTGGATTCCTACATGCAGACGGAAGAAGCACGAGTGAACAATTATTGGATTGCAAGTATTTTTTATTTCCTGACTTCCATCTTTTAAAAAGAGAAACTTTTCCCCCCCCTTGCTTTAACTGACTGTTTAAAATGGCGTTTTAGAGGAAGTGAAAGTACAGCGAAGTAAAGTGGAAAGGAGCAAGCTGCATAACTAAGAAGCTAAGAAGCTAAGAAACACTATTTGTGAATACTTAAAAGAAAAATCGCATTTACTTGCTGAGAAAGTGAAACTGAATGGAGATTTTATCTTATTGTGCTGGACTGTGGACTGTTGGATTATATTAGTTTATTTAAGTATTTCATAAGGGGATTCTCAGCAAGAACTTTGCCATGGAGGTTCTTTCAGAAGAATGGATTCGTGACTTTATACAGGATTATACAGAAAGAATGTATTTAATTATTCAAAAATACGAATTGATAAAAAATGGGGATGTTTTGGATGAGAGCTTGGAGGAAATTAACCAGTGTAATCAGTACTTGGAATATGGAATGGAGGCGCAAGCAAAAACGGATAAAAATGAAGATATGGTCATGAATAAACAAAATGATGTACAGAGATTTTTTCCAAAACGTTTAGATGAAATGCCTGAATCTGTGTTACAAGAGGCTGCCCCCTGAACTGGAAAAATTCACAGGATTAATGCTTTTCAAGAGTTTTCTTTCCGGATTGATGGAATATATGGCAGTAACTTGTGGATTGTTGGACATAAGGAACTATTAGGAAATATTGTGATTGACTTTTTAAAAGGAGTAATGAAGGAAAGACAGAGACTAATGCATCAAAAAAAATGGCAAGAGATAAAAGTATTATTATGGAAAGAAGTTTTTTTTGAAATATTAACAGACAAAAATATTAGCGTTCCTGAAAGATTAAAGATCTGGAAGAAATGGGTTGATTCTATGTTTCACATCTATTATAAAAGACTAAATATTTGGATTTATATTGGATTTTGACGAGGAAGGACTAAAGTTGAATAGATACTGTAATTTCTTGTATTGAAATTATATAATGTGTTGTATTGAATTGTAAATAGAATATTTTTGAAAGGTCTTACGTAAGAAAGATTTGGGGGGGAAATTATATGGTTATAGAAACTATAAGGGAGATATTTTCTGAATTGGATTGGATTTTTATGTATTAGCTGGTTTTAAATACTTTAGGATTAATTTGTTTTATTGATTTATATATTTTATTACTGTTAATTGTTAATTATTTTTTTTGAAGGATTTTGGTTATGTAAGGAGGAAGTCAGAGTTAGAGGGGGAAAATTGATATAATAGTTTTGGGGAAATTTTTTTTTTTAGTATATGTTTATATTTTTAACTATACCTTGTGTTTGTTCCAGGAAGTCAGGGGGAGAGGAGGGTTTGTGAAGGAGAGGGGGGGTTGGGGGAAAGGGGGAAAAAATTTTTGTAAAACTTTTTGAATTAAAAAAAAAAAAGATGAATGACAAGCGATAATGAGACCAAAGGGGAGGGGACAACTCAAGTACCTTTATCTATTATTTATCTCTCTTCACTAAATAGCATAAAAATGAGCAGCTGATTAAGGCTGGAGACTTATAAAATAATAGTTAATAATTACTGATTCTTTCTTGAGATTGTTGGTATTCCAGTCACAGGCACATTTATAAAGTACAAGTCTTAAAATGATCACATCATATACAAACTAAGCAGAATCAACCTTCGATTGGTCTTAATGACCAAAATAAGTTTTATGGAATAATTTGCCACACTACTAGGCACACATGGCATCTATCCAGGGGTGAAATGCTCCTGGTTTGGACCGGATCACCTGATCCGGTAGCGATGGTGGTGGGTGGTTCGGAGAACTGGTAGCAAAAATCTCTGCCCGCCCCCCACCCAGCTGAGTTGCGCAATCATTAGAGGTTTCTTTTTTTTTTTTACTTTTAAAAGCATTTTTTTCTTCGGCCAAAAAAAAAAAAGCCTCTGTTGATTGCGTGGCTCAGCTGGGATTGTCAGAGGCTTTTAAAATCTCTTCAGCCGAAATGGGTGTAGAAAAAATTCTTTTAAAAGGCTCCTCTGATGATCCCAGCTGAGTTGCCTGATCGTCAGAGGCTTTTTTTCTTTTAAAGGCAAAAAAAATGCTTTTAAAAGAAAAGAAAAGCCTCTGATGATCAGGCAACTCAGCTGGGATTGGCCGAAGAAGTTGTAGAAAAAATGCTTTTAAAAGTAAAAAAAAAAAAAGTTGGCCACGCCCACCCAGTCACATTAACCCCCCCAAGCAAACCACACCTACAGAACCGGTACTAACAAATTTTACATTTCACCCATACATCTATCTATTTTTAAAGGAAAACTAGGGTTGAGAATCCCAAACGTGTAGAAACAAACTTTCCTCAGCCTAGTATATCAGAATTATAAGAAGTTGCAAAAGCGTTACTCTGGATTGCTCAGGAGAACAATTATGAAAGTAAATATAATATTGTTAAACGAGAGATACGTACGCTCTTCACACAGGCGCCCCATCCAACCTTCAAGACAGGAACAAACATTTGGCCTCTCACAAACACCACCATTCTGACATGGGAACCGGCAAACAGCTAGACAGGGCAACAAAATTGAGTTAGAACAGGAAATTATAAAACAAAAGTTATTCATCAGAAAAATAAACACTAGTAAGCTGATAAGGAAAATAACACACACACACACACACATTTATCGATTATCGTGCCAAACTAGGTTTTCCTCAGAAGGCAGATTTCCCTTTTTATATTTCTGAGGTTTAATTTTTTTTAAACAAATTGTCTATTTCAGGAGTGTCAATACTGTGGTTACGTGACCTATCACTACTTCCCTTTTGCTATACCAGGAGTGGGCGCAGCCAGCATGTGATGCATCTGGCCCACGGGCTGCGAATTTGACACCCCCGATCTATATTATTCTGGATGTGGGAAACCAAGGAATCGATTGCCCCTTGCCCTTCTGCCAAAATATCCGTATCTACAATAGAAATATTTCTGGTAATAAATCTGCACCTGTAACCCTTTTACAGGCATCCCTACATCCATCCTCTGCTGCCCACAAGCTCTTTTCTGCCGGCTGGGGGCTCCATGTTAAGCTATCTCACATAGCCAATTGTTTGCTGTGTGTAATATTAATTGTGGATCCACTGGGCAAATTCTATAATAGGATGAACTGAAGCCTGAATCTGGTACACTGTTTTTACCTAGAAACGGTTCTGGATTATAAGACTTGAAAACAAAATCTATGCTTATAATTATATAATACTCTTTAATGATATATCTGTAATTGGCTGAGAGCATATTAGTTTCGCAAATCTAGGACATCTGCTAATATTGCTCATACTAAAGATTAACATGATCTGCTTTCATGCTGCCTCTGATGTAGGCCCTTCAAAGCAAAATGCTGGAAGTCTTTTGTTAGTCAATAAGCCTACATTATTTATAACACATTTTTAAAAATGAGTAAGGAGAAGTCCATTATGACATCAATCAGGAAAATATAGGACATTTCTGCTACTTCTGCTTTTTTCTGCCACCACTTTGAGGCAGAAAGATGACAACGAATACTATACAATACAAATAGTTAGTATTTAAATATAATCTTCTTTTGCTCAATAGGTGGTGTTCGCTAGTGATAATTAATCCATAAGACCCTGTAAAATAAGAGTGTTGTAACAATATAAAGACTTCAAATTTATATTACTGTGGTCATTGTGTAATCCTATACCATTTGGGAATAGATTAATTACATATTCAATATTATTTGGAACTAAGTCCTATTGATTTTAAATTCAATGGAACTTTTTTCATCCAAGAGGAAATTGTACAAATTGTGGACAGTGGCTTGCACAGCACACCAAGATGAGGCCAAATGATAAACATATAGTAATACTATTATGCAAATACTATTCTTATTTATATCCTGATATTTGATGTATGTAAATCATGGTACTAGTGGAACATTACAGCATTAGCATGTTCTGTCATTCTCCACCCCCCCCAAAACTAGGTTATTTTGCCACAAACTGTTTGGTCTACCAACTTGAAATCTACCCACGTTCTGAAAACAAAAAGTAAGACTATTTCTTTTTTCTGTAGTAGAACTGAAATTTGCATGTTGTGGGTGCTAAATATGGACTATACCTACTTCCCAAATTACTTGGAACAGTTTTGGACCTCATAAGGGCCTCTGGTGGCTCAGCAGACTAAGTCTGTCTGTTATTAACACAGCTGCTTGCAATTACTGCAGGTTCAAGCCCCACCAGGCCCAAGGTTGACTCAGCCTTCCATCCTTTATAAGGTAGGTAAAATGAGGACCCAGATTGTTGGGGGCAATAAGTTGACTTTGTATATAATATACAAATGGATGAAGACTATTGCTTAACACTGTGTAAGCCGCCCTGAGTCTTCGGAGAAGGGCGGGATATAAATTCAAAAAATAAAATGATTTGTTTTTCTCTACTATTCATTAAGGCAAACCAGGGGTTCAGGTTTTTGGGAAAGAGACGATGTTCTTTTAAGAGTCACATTCAGAATGGACTTCTTAAAGCAGCAGTATCTTTTTTTAAAGCTCATACATACTACCTGGAAAAGTAATTATGTTTTAAAGAACACAGAGAAATGCTGGCCCTCATGGAGTGTCTGAAGCACTTCCTCTGAAACATCTTTGAGGTGTGCACAGCCTTAATAAGTACAGAATGTTTCTGGCAATTCCTTTTGCCCTATAAGAATTACATAAGAAGGCCATTTGAGAAGGAAAAAGAAAGTCATGCAACCCCTGTAGGCAGTCAGAGTTATGGGGTAGAAAAACCACTGTTGAAAGACAAGTAGTGATTGACAGACTTCCCACAGTGGCTCAGTGACTAAGACGCTGAGCTTGTTGATTAGAAAGGTCGGCAGTTCTAATCCCTAGTGCCGCACAATGGAGTGAGTTCTCACATTTACCCCAGCTTCTGCCAATTTAGCAGTTCGAAAGCACATAAAAATGCAAGTAGAAAATAGGGACCACCTTGGTGGGAAGGCAATAGAGTTCTGTGCGCCTTCGGCATTTAGTCATGCCGGCTACATGACCACAGAATTGTCATCAGACAGCACCGGCTCTTCGGCTTAGAAATGGAGACGAGCAGTGCCCCCTAGAGTTGGGAACAACTAGCACGTATGTCGAGGAAACTTTACCTTTATAATAATGGCATACAATAATTTGATATGTTTTGAAAGAATATAAACACACACACACGAGCCAAAATAAGTTATTTCCTGGCAGATGGTTCATTACGGTTCAGGACATCAAAAACATGCATAGTGTTACGTGTTGTTTCTTTCATACTGAATGCCAATTTTGGCAAATTTCTGAAAAATGGTCTTTGAAGGATACCATTAGCCCCGTAGCTCTTGTATGGAACACTGCCTTTGCATAGTTGTTGTTCCTGCCCTGTTCCTACCTTTGCAAGCTGGTGTTCCTGCCCAGGTTCCGTTCTCTAAGCAGACACTTCGAAGGGAGCCTTCTAGCATGTATCCACTGTAGCATGAGTAGGTCACCATATCTCCATATTGATAAAATGTTCCACGTACCAAAGCATGCTCTACATGAGCAGGTGGCCCACAAGAGATCCCTTAACAGAAATGGCAACAAAGAATTTATAATGGTAAGCTGCCTTACAACCCAACATAGTGCATAAGACATCACGGACAACAAATAACTGCAAAACTGAACTGTGTCAGTCTCTCTAACTTCCAGAAAGCTGCAGATAGACTCCAACATCTACATATGTGAGCATGGCTATCTGTAATCTTCTGTAATATCAGCTGATATATTGGGGCAAGGGAAGATTTTATTATCTCCTTAAATATATACCATTCAGCTCCAAGAAAGGGAGTGTAGATAAAGAAACCTACAATTAGGAAAAAGGAGGAACAGCTGCAGCTACAGTAGCATGAACCACGGTGGCAGTAGTTAGAGTGCAGTACTGCAGGTTACTTCTGCTGACTGTCGGCTGACTGCAATTTGGCAGTTCAAATCCCACCAGGCTCAAGGTTGACTCCGCCTTCCATCCTTCTGAGGTGGGTAAAATGAGAACCCAGATTGTTGGGGGCAATATGCTAACTCTGTAAACCGCTTAGAGAGGGCTGTGAAGCCCTGTGAAGAGGTATATAAGTCTAAGTGCTATTGCTATAGTAGCAGCACTGCCATCTAATTTGTCTGAGCATTTTTAGCTGAAGGACTGCCCTCTTGTCCTCAAGGATTTTTTCTTGTTAGTCTAAAGGCTGTCCATTTTAAGGCATCTCCAGCTGGTGGCTGCCCAGCCTTTGCCTTTTCATGTATGAAAGCTGCCTTTGAATATGTCTGAATGAATATGTGTCCGCCATAAAATCTCGTATTTCTTGTTTTTGTTTCATAGCTTTGCTGAAGAGTCAGATGACACAAAAGGTTTAAAGGCGCAACATGCGGCGGTGTGGGAAGAAAGGACATTTAGCTCAGGTTTGCAGGGCGGCCCAACCTTCCCGCCGTAAATTCAAATCGGCCAATCAAAACGCGGAACCGGAAGGGCGGCCCGCGATTGGTTCAAACAAGAAAGGCGCGGAGTCTAACCAAACGACTGTCATTATAGGCCGCGCCCCAACCAAAGGGGAAAAGAAGATTTTTACAAAGCCCAAGATCGAGGGAGTACGGTGCAGGCTTGAAGTAGACACGGGATCAGCGATCACCATCATGTCCTGGGACACCCTGGCGAAGTCACTGCCGTCCGTCGCGAAGCGCCATTTGCAAGCACAGCGGGTACGAGTGCCACGACTACCAGGGAATCGCATCCCTGTTCGAGGACCACCTCCGTCCGAGTCGAGTCGGCCCTCACAAAAGACCCTGCCCATCACGATCGCCGAAGGAACTCTGCCCAGTCTGTTGGGACTAGACTGGTTTCGTGCCCTGGGCATGGGAGTGACTGGCATCTACAGAAGTGACTACAATTTGAAAGACATTCTCTTTAACGAGTTCGAAGATGTCTTCAAGGACTGCCTGGGCAAGTACAAGGGACCCCTATTTCCTTCAACTTAGACCCCAGGTAGCCCCATTAGGCTTAAGGCGAGGAGAGTCCTTTGCCCTAAAACCAAAATTGATAAGGAGCTGGACAAGCTCATAAATCAGGGGTTTTGGTGCCAGTCGATCACGCAAAGTGGGAGACGCCAATCGTCACCCCAATCAAGTCGGACGGGTCAATTAGAATTTGCGCTGACTACAAGGCGGCGCTTAACAAAGCCTTACAGAAAAGCGCGTGCCGGTTCCGTGGTGCAACATTTATTGCACTCCTTGGGGCAAGGGCAAGTCTTTGCAAAGTTAGACTTGGCCCAAGCCTACCAACAACTGCCAGTAGACGCCCGCACAGCGAAGCCCAAAGCGATTGTGACGCACAGGGGGCATTCAAGTGCACCGATTGCAATTTGGGGTTAGTGTGGCACCAGGGCTGTTCAAAACCTGATGGAACGACTACTGCAAGGGCTCCCAGGGTAGTTCCTACTTGATGATGTCCTAATTTCAGGGAAAACATGGAGGAATTGGGGAGGCGGTTAAGAAAGGTCTTGAGCATTTTCCGGACAGCGGATTAAAAGTCAAGACAAATAAATGTCAGATAGGGGTCGAATCGGTCGATTTCTTGGGCTACGGATAGACAAGAAAGGAATTCACCCTACTGAGAGCAAGGTTAAGGCAATTAGGAAGGCTCCAGCGCCCAAAAACAAAGCAGAGCTGCAGGCATTCCTGGGATTGGTTAATTTTCGCGGTCTTTTAAAGAACAAAGCAACTGCTATGGAACCGCTGCATAGGCTCTTAGGAAAAATACTGTTTGGTCTTGGGAAAGTCAGAAAATAGGGCTTTTGAAGCAGTAAAGAACCTGCTCTCAAGTGATAGCCTGCTCATCCAATATCACGACTCACTACCCCTAGTGCTGGTTTGCGATCGTCCCTTATGGGGTGGGGCTGTACTCAGCCATAGACTTCCAAAGCGGCACAGAAGCCCCTATAGCGTTCTACTCTAGAGCGATGTCCTCCCCAGAGAGGAACTACAGCCAATTAGACAAAGAAGCATTGGCCATTGTATCAGGGGTCAAAAAATTCCATGAGTATGTCTTTGGGCGGAATTTTGAAATTGTGACTGACCACAGACCGTTATTGGGACTACTGGCTGGCGACCGGCCAACACCTGTGGCACTGTCACCACGTTTGACTCGATGGACTATATTTTTAGCCGCTTACTCATACAAGCTGCAGCATCGACCGGGAAAGAAGTGGGGCATGCAGGCGCTTTGAGCCGATGCCCACTGCCGGGGCGACCGAAGATCCCACTCCGGGACACCCATCCTCCTTATTGACTCGTTGGACTCTGGCCCAGTCACATCAAAGGAAGTGGCTCGGGCATCATACCGACATTGTGTTAAGGACTGTACTCGGTTGGGTACAGAGAGGGTGGCCCGCTGCGCGGGCGAGCAGTTCAAAGAATTTGTTAAAAGCGTGATGAGCTCTCGGCTCAAGGGGTGCCTGTTATGGGGTGATCGTGTAATAATTCCTGTTAAGTTAAGGGGCAAGGTATTGGACCTCCTCCACGAGGTCACCCAGGCATCGTAAGGATGAAGGGGTTAGCTAGAAGCTATGTATGGTGGCCACTCATGGGCGCAGAGATTGCTGAGAGGGTAGGGAAATGCCAAGCTTGCCAAGAGTCCAGACCGCTACCCCAACAGCCCCAGTCAGAGAATGGGAAAAGCCCCAAGGGCCTTGGTCAAGAATCACATTGACTTTGCTGGCCCTTTCACGGCCAAACGTTCCTAGTGGTGGTGGGCGCATTTTCCAAATGGTTGGAGATCATACTTATGAAGTCCACCACAGCCGAAGCAGTAATCGCAACCCTCGCCACCTATTCGCAACTCACGGGTTGCGGACACTCTGGTGTCCGACAATGAGCCCAATTCACGGCAGCCCAGTTTGAAGAGTACCTGGCAGAGGAAGGCATCCGACATGCCCTCTCTGCCTTTCCACCCTCGTCGAATGGCCTTGCAGGCGTTCCGTCCGGGCGCTAAGGAGGCATTGTCCAGGCTCAAGCCAGGTGACTGGCAAACAAAATAGACTTTTTCCTAGCCGTCCAGCACAGAACCCCAAGCACAGCCACTGGGAAAAGCCCAGCCGAATTGCTAATGGGACGAAAACTCCGGTGCCCACTTGACTGCTTGAACCCCATTACACACCGAGGGTTACAAGGGGAGCTAGAAAAACAAGGAATTGAGCATAGGCGACCGGTGTGGGCCCGAACTATGGGGACGGCCCTAGTTGGCTCGCAGGACAAGTAACAAGAGTAACAGGGCCAAAATCGTATGTGGTAGAGCTACCAGACAACCGAATGTGGCGGCGCCACATAGATCAGTTAAGGAAACGAAAAAATGACCAAACCGAACCAACAGAGACAGGTAATGACCAAAACCACTTTGAAACCACAGCTGACAAAGACCGGGAGGCGCAAGACTTAGCTGAGGTCCCAGAGTTCCAGCGCGCCATCAGGTCCCGAGGGAAACAGCAAGGAAAATCCCAAAATTAATCCAAAGCCGGATGGCCAAGAAAAGAGTCGGCCAATAATCCAGAGCCCGACGGCCCAGAGAAAGAGCTGGAGGAGAAAACAGCCTCCGACCAGCTCGAAACACCACCCAGAACTGAACCGCGCAGGTCAGAAAGAACTAGGAGACGCCCAGGTTATTTGCGTGACTACGTCGAAAAATAACATGTAAATAAATATGTAAATAAGACCAAGTGTTTTCTGGGAGGGGAGGAGTGTTATGTATTAACAGTTGTGCCTTTAAATATTGAGCGGGAAATCAGCACGTTGCTGATTGGACGAAGCCTCCAGCAGAACTGTATAAAAGGAGAGGTTTTTCCCCCAGCCTGTTGCTGGGTTCACCATATATTAAAGAGCTGTTGTCACTACCCTGGTCTCCAGCCTCGTTACTTCCCGAACCTAACACTTCCTCTGAAACATCTTTGAGGTGTGCACAGCCTTAATAAGTACAGAATGTTTCTGGCAATTCCTTTTGCCCTATAAGAATTACATAAGAAGGCCATTTGAGAAGGAAAAAGAAAGTCATGCAACCCCTGTAGGCAGTCAGAGTTATGGGGTAGAAAAACCACTGTTGAAAGACAAGTAGTGATTGACAGACTTCCCACAGTGGCTCAGTGACTAAGACGCTGAGCTTGTTGATTAGAAAGGTCGGCAGTTCTAATCCCTAGTGCCGCACAATGGAGTGAGTTCCCGTTACTTACCCCAGCTTCTGCCAATTTAGCAGTTCGAAAGCACATAAAAAATGCAAGTAGAAAAATAGGGACCACCTTGGTGGGAAGGCAATAGAGTTCTGTGCGCCTTCGGCATTTAGTCATGCCGGCTACATGACCACAGAATTGTCATCAGACAGCACCGGCTCTTCGGCTTAGAAATGGAGACGAGCAGTGCCCCCTAGAGTTGGGAACAACTAGCACGTATGTGCGAGGGAAACTTTTACCTTTATAATAATGGCATACAATAATTTGATATGTTTTGAAAGAATATAAACACACACACACGAGCCAAAATAAGTTATTTCCTGGCAGATGGTTCATTACGGTTCAGGACATCAAAAACATGCATAGTGTTACGTGTTGTTTCTTTCATACTGAATGCCAATTTTGGCAAATTTCTGAAAAATGGTCTTTGAAGGATACCATTAGCCCCGTAGCTCTTGTATGGAACACTGCCTTTGCATAGTTGTTGTTCCTGCCCTGTTCCTACCTTTGCAAGCTGGTGTTCCTGCCCAGGTTCCGTTCTCTAAGCAGACACTTCGAAGGGAGCCTTCTAGCATGTATCCACTGTAGCATGAGTAGGTCACCATATCTCCATATTGATAAAATGTTCCACGTACCAAAGCATGCTCTACATGAGCAGGTGGCCCACAAGAGATCCCTTAACAGAAATGGCAACAAAGAATTTATAATGGTAAGCTGCCTTACAACCCAACATAGTGCATAAGACATCACGGACAACAAATAACTGCAAAACTGAACTGTGTCAGTCTCTCTAACTTCCAGAAAGCTGCAGATAGACTCCAACATCTACATATGTGAGCATGGCTATCTGTAATCTTCTGTAATATCAGCTGATATATTGGGGCAAGGGAAGATTTTATTATCTCCTTAAATATATACCATTCAGCTCCAAGAAAGGGAGTGTAGATAAAGAAACCTACAATTAGGAAAAAGGAGGAACAGCTGCAGCTACAGTAGCATGAACCACGGTGGCAGTAGTTAGAGTGCAGTACTGCAGGTTACTTCTGCTGACTGTCGGCTGACTGCAATTTGGCAGTTCAAATCCCACCAGGCTCAAGGTTGACTCCGCCTTCCATCCTTCTGAGGTGGGTAAAATGAGAACCCAGATTGTTGGGGGCAATATGCTAACTCTGTAAACCGCTTAGAGAGGGCTGTGAAGCCCTGTGAAGAGGTATATAAGTCTAAGTGCTATTGCTATAGTAGCAGCACTGCCATCTAATTTGTCTGAGCATTTTTAGCTGAAGGACTGCCCTCTTGTCCTCAAGGATTTTTTCTTGTTAGTCTAAAGGCTGTCCATTTTAAGGCATCTCCAGCTGGTGGCTGCCCAGCCTTTGCCTTTTCATGTATGAAAGCTGCCTTTGAATATGTCTGAATGAATATGTGTCCGCTTACAAAATCTCGTATTTCTTGTTTTTGTTTCATAGCTTTGCTGAAGAGTCAGATGACACAAAAAACAATTTTAAACAAAAAATCAAAATGAAAGCCATTTTTCATTAACTACTTACTCTCACATTTAGCTTTGGTTGGAGTCCAGACCTCATCAGGATTACAGCTAATTACAGATTGTCCCTGAAGCTGATAGCCTTCTCTGCATTTGATAAATACCTCTTGTCCAACATAAAATGTTGTTTCTGAGAGGATGGCATTTTCTGGAATTATAATAGGTACAGGGCACGGATTTGCTGCTTAAAGCAAAGAAAGTGGGCGGGGGGGAGAGAGATAAGATTTTAAAGGATTACTGAATTACATCTCAACTGTCCTTATTTACTTACAAATTTCCATTCTTTCTCTTGGTTCTGGGAAATTTACTCATTATTCACTGTACATAATCTCCCCCCTGCCTTTCCTTATCAGAACAAAAAAGACTGTAAACTTCCAACAGATATTACTAGAGATGAAAAAGTATATATGAGCCATTTGCCTCTTTATTGTTTTTCTATTAAAGATCCCTTCTGCTGCTTTTTATTGTGTGATGGAAAATATAGGAAAACATGGCCCTTTTTACGTTTCTAGAGAAAATGGCTTGAAGGGGAACACAATTTTTAGAAGAAAAAGGTGGAGGAAAAACCTTGAGATAAATCCTGTCTGGAATTCTGCTGTTAATTATTAGGAGATGTGAATTAAAGGTTTTCTGCTGCTTCCACCAACGAGGGATTGCACATGGGTGCACTTTTTACTGTTTTATTGTTCTGCTTGGTGGGAGTGGGAAAGGAAACAGTGCAATGTTGTCTCTTCATTCCAGTCACAGCCATCACTGCCAATGCAGCCATTACCTTACAGGCAGTGCTAGCCGATAATGGACGTAACAGCCAATCACATCTTCCTGCTTTGCCCTGTATCCCACCTCCAAACAAAAACTTTAATTATAAGCCATTGAAACTTTGATTTTAGAAAGTTATGAATGGATTAGGGTTCCTGATAAATTTGAAACAGATTCTGGAATTGCTTGTAAAGAATCCTTCCTGTGGGAAAATGCTTTTGTTTGAATTGTTTTATAAAACACACAATAAGACAAGACTACAAATTTGGACCTTAGAAAAAACTCTAAGGAAATAAAAATTACAATGAAAGAAAAACATTCAGACTTGACTCATTAATAAAGAATGAAGCAAAATATTTTAACATTGGAAGGATATTTTTGAACAATGGTCCCAGAAGTTAGTTTTAAGAGTTTGTGCCTCTATAGAAAAACTGTGTAAAAGATGCCATGGAAGAAGAACATGTTTTAGCTGACATAATTGAGACTGATCTGAAAGTGGGTTTAAAAATGACAGGCTACAAAAATGACATTGAGACAGGTGTTACATTAGACATTCAAAAGAAATGGGCTGATCTCTTAATTAAAAGAGAGATACAAATTACATACCAAGAAAGTGACCTGGATATTTTTTAATATTGCATTTAGAAAAGAGGTTCATTAAAGCATTGAAGACTTTTGAGAGAGGAAACAAAGAAAAATTGAAAAAAAATCAATTCTAGGACATTATTTGATGTGTCTAAAAATCAAGATTGTTAGAAGTAAAAGGAAGGAACATAAACTTGTTTTACTTGACCAAGGTTAAAATAGATATAATGTTATTTCTGTTAACACTTTATGGAATTTTGCTGACATCAGGACTAAAACGATGAGGCTTTATGTATTTGTTAACAGATAAGGGATATGGGAAGAAGAGATCATTGGCTATATTTTAAAAGAGGGTGATAAATTACTAAAATTGTTTATATTTGTTATGATGAAGGGGGAGGTCATATATTTTTTCTTTTTTCTTTGTTATATTCTTGTTTCTTTTCTTTTCAGAAGTTATTAAAACGAGGCTTTTCTGAAGAACATTTGGGGATAATCTGGATACTTACTGGACTTTTAAATACTATTGTTGACCACTGAGAAGTCTTGAAAATTATGGCTATGTACAAATCAAGCCAATTAATCAGCTGGAAGAAGGATTCCATAAATGGGATAAAAGCACTGAAAAACTCTCAATAGCTTTATTACTTGTTTTACATAAGGCAGCAGGCAGCAGAAAACCTCCAAAGATAATCAAAACATTTCAGGGCTTGGTATTTAATTCCAGCAACTCAAATGGTATTTGAACACAGAGAAGAATGTCTGAGTCCCCCCCCCCCCAAATATCAGTGAGATTATGTTCCCTCTTGTTCTAATTGAAAAAATCAATTCTAGGACATTATTTGATGTGTCTAAAAATCAAGATTGTTAGAAGTAAAAGGAAGGAACATAAACTTGTTTTACTTGACCAAGGTTAAAATAGATATAATGTTATTTCTGTTAACACTTTATGGAATTTTGCTGACATCAGGACTAAAACGATGAGGCTTTATGTATTTGTTAACAGATAAGGGATATGGGAAGAAGAGATCATTGGCTATATTTTAAAAGAGGGTGATAAATTACTAAAATTGTTTATATTTGTTATGATGAAGGGGGAGGTCATATATTTTTTCTTTTTTCTTTGTTATATTCTTGTTTCTTTTCTTTTCAGAAGTTATTAAAACGAGGCTTTTCTGAAGAACATTTGGGGATAATCTGGATACTTACTGGACTTTTAAATACTATTGTTGACCACTGAGAAGTCTTGAAAATTATGGCTATGTACAAATCAAGCCAATTAATCAGCTGGAAGAAGGATTCCATAAATGGGATAAAAGCACTGAAAAACTCTCAATAGCTTTATTACTTGTTTTACATAAGGCAGCAGGCAGCAGAAAACCTCCAAAGATAATCAAAACATTTCAGGGCTTGGTATTTAATTCCAGCAACTCAAATGGTATTTGAACACAGAGAAGAATGTCTGAGTCCCCCCCCCCCAAATATCAGTGAGATTATGTTCCCTCTTGTTCTAATTGAAAAAAAAATAGTTTAATTTTTTACTCAGATCTTTTAAATGATTATTTTAAAGATTTTTTTAATGCTGTTGGTTAGCCTAATGGATGTTTGTATGCCAACAATGCCACCAATGTGATTGGATGCAAACATCCACACATCTGATGTTTCTGAACAGACCTTAAAAGCTCAATTTTTGATTAGAAATATTGGGTAAAATTATTTCTGTTTCCTCCTCTAATATTGTTTTTAAATGTTTAAATGTTGCATGTGTCTTACATGAAAAATAATTACATCATGCCTTGCTTGGTTGCATAATCTGACTCAGTGTATCTTTGCTGCCACCTTAAGGTCAATTAAGACATTTATAGCAAAAGTTAAATAGCAAACACTTTGTCTTTCTCAAAAGTGAAATAAACATTTTAGAAATATGGTTGAAAATTGTAAATATGTAGGATGCATAGAAACAGATGTCCACTGTAGACAATTATCCTACGGCCAGTCAGCAGTATGGTCTTCTAAAGAAATAGAAATGACAATTGCTTTACAAGTGATAGTCTTCTAAAGCAGGGGTCTCCAACCTTGGCAACTTTAAGACTTGTGGACTTCAACTCCACAAGTCTTAAAGTTGACAAGGTTGGAGACACCTGTTCTAAAGAACTGATATTTATATTACAGCTTCCGCTGTGAATCTTGGTGACTGAGGACATCTCCTTGAACAAGTAGAGATGATAACTGCTGTGACTGATGAGTAGACCAATCCTTAGATACTCTCTGAAGTAGGATAGAATGGGAAACCTCTTATAATTGCCCTGAATGGCAGTTCCTGTTTTATGGCAGGAGTGTCAAACTGGCGGCCTGTGGGCCGGATGCGTCACATACAGACCACACCCACACGCCAGCTCCACAAAGGGAAACAACATTGCAATATGTCACGTGATGGTAACATGACGCCGTGAGTTTGACACCCATGTTTTATGGTCTCCTGTGGGATTGAGCACCAGGAACTGAGGGAGTTGACATCGTTGCTAGAGCACTGGAGTCTTTAATAAGGACATGAGGCCAGTCAAACTAATTTTTTAAATCACATTCGGCAATGTTCAATTTAATCTGTTTATGGATATCAGAGACCTTTAAACAGTGAGCTTAATATGACACCTGGTGAGTTTTACCTTCTTCTTTGAATTTAGGAAATTTTAAACAAAGGCACAATAATTTAAAATAATATATAATTGGCAGAAATTAAAAAAAGGATTTTATCAAAATAATAGAGTTGGAAGGAACTTTGGAAGTCATCTAGTCCAGTGGTCCCCAACATTTTGGCTGCATGGACCGGTGGTGGTGGTGCATGGTGGGGTTGGGGGACAGTGGGGGAGGCGATGGGATCATGCTCTCAACCTAATCCCGCGCATATGCAAATGAAGCTTTGCGCACTCACCCACCGCTTGCGTGGCCCAATTCCCAACGGTCTGCAGCCTGGTACTGGACCATGGTCTGGGGTTGGGGACCCCTGCTGTAGTCCACCCCCACCCCCATCAAACAAACTCTATACCATTTCAGACAAATGGCTGTCCAATCTCTTCTTAAACAACTCCATTGGTGGAGGACCACAACTTCAAGTCATTCCAATGATTAATTATTCTGTCAGAAAATTTCTCCTTAGTTCTAGGTTGGTTCTCGCCTTGATTAGTTTCCATCCATTGCTGGAAACTAATCAAGGAGAGAACCAACCTAGGATTTTGATTTAAGACAGTTTTAAATGGACTGGGAGACCAGAGAGATTTGGAATATTAATTATTTTTGCTCTAAGATTTGAAAAAGTATATCATTAAATAACATACTTGGTGGCAAATGACTGAAATGAATTAAATCCATAGAACTGAGGTTTGATGAAGGTTGCAAATGGACTCTAGAGGGAGCTAAAGCACAAGGTAGAAAAACACAGAAAATGGCTAAGCCAGCTATAACTTTTTCTTATCTTAAAGAGTTGTTGATAAACTGGACTGAGATGTTAATAAATTACATTTCAGGAAGGATAAAGTTAAAAGTTTAAATAGATAAACTTTTAGAAGATTATGAGAAAAAAACTTAGAATCTTTTATCAGAACCTAACAGAGTTTGGAAGTGTTGAAGAGAATGATACTGAGATTACCAAAATGGGAATACAAAAGACAAATCAAAGTCATGTGATGGACCACTGCTGTTTTAACTTGAGGACTACCCATATAGTTATTAAAAACTTCAATAAAAAAGGAATAACGGTTATAATGTAATATATATTCCAGAAGCTGCTTTCCCGACTTGTTAAATTCAAACAGATCATGAATTTGAACATTTTGGGGAAAAATAATATCCAGAACTCAAGTTTTTGGATGTTTTAAAGTAAAGACTACTGTCTATTATTAAAAAGTAACATACGCTTGCATGAAGGTGTTGGGTGGCTCCATATTCCGGCTTCTGTGCATTCTGCAATCGGTTCGCCTTCCAAACTATAACCCCTATTGCAGTAATATGCAGTTCTGCTGCCAACTGTATTATTTTCAGAGACAACATTTCCATTCTCAATCAATTCTGGAGCTTCGCATCTGGTTTCTAAAATGCAGGATATGGTAGTTAAGATATTTATTCTCCGTTCAATCATTAATAATACAGGTAGTCCTCGACTTATAACGGTTCGTTTAGTGACCGTTCGAAGTTACAAAGGCAGTAGAAAAAGTGAGTTATGACCATTTCTCACACTTTCCACCGTTGTAGAATCCCCCTGGTCATGTGATCAAAATTCAGTGCTTGCCAAGCGACTCATATTTATGACTGCTGCAGTGTCCCAGGGTCATGTGGATTGCCTTTGGCGACCTTCTGACAAGCAAAGTCAACGGGAAAGCTGGATTCACTTAATAACCTTGTCATTAACTTAACAACGGCAGTGATAAGTAACAACTGTGACAAGAAAGGTTGTAAAATGGGGCAAAATTTACTTAACCAACAACTCAATTAGCAATGGAAATTGTGGTTGTAAGTCGAGGACTACCTGTCATCAGAGAATCTTCTGGGTGAATTTTCATTGTCTAAAAAGGATTAAAAGACCTACAACTTTTTGAAGTGCAATTCTGGGCATTACTACACATATCTTGGAGTTGGAGTAAGGGGTGGTGTATTAAATTTTATTAAGGTCTATTAAAGATGCGGGATGCGGTGGCTCAGTGGCTAAGACACTGAGCTTGTCGATAGAAAAGTCAGCAGTTTGGCAATTTGAATCCCTAGTGCCGACTAACGGGGTGAGCTCCCATTACTTGTCCCAGCTTCTGCCATCCTAGCTATTCGAAAACACGTAAAAAATGCAAGTAGAATAATAGGGACCACCTTTGGTGAGAAGGTAACAGCATTCCATGCGCCTTTGGCATTTAGTCATGCCGGCCACATGACCACGGAGATGTTTTTGGACAGCGCTGGCTCTTTGGCTTTGAAACAGAGATGAGCACCGCCCCCTAGAGTCGGGAATGACTAGCACATATGTGCGAGGTGAACCTTTACCTTTACCTTTATTAAATTTAGGAAACTGGCTCGGAACAGATTCCAGCCACAACAAATCTAGAGTAACCACAAGCCCCAAACAAAACCCCATAATCACCTTCACATGTTGGAAGGGGTTGACTCCAGGATCCATTGGCCAAGCAGGTGATGTTCTCAGGTCCACGTAAGTGATACCCGAAATTGCATACAAAATATATATTACTTCTGTACATATTTTCTGTGGCTATGGAAAATGCATTTGCTACTGTTGGAGGGGCTTCACACCTTATGCCTACAAAAAAAAAAAAGAATCCTTACATCTGTAATTTATTACTTATTCTATTTCTTCTTCGGCTGTATGCTCAGAACATGATTTTCCCCCCCAATGTGAATGGATTATTACTTATTCACACAGTGGAGCTAATGCCAGCCACTTCTTGTTAACATGACAGATCTTTCGAGTTGGCCCCCGTAACTCATATCCCTGATTACAACTGTAGAGAACTTCATCTCCAAGTAAAATGTCTTTGCCAACAACAGATCCATTATCTATTGGTTCGGGGGAAACCACAGAATATTTCTGAAGGTGAATATATAGATTATTTTTCTGGCGAGAATGGGATTGTGACAGATACATCCGAAAGGGTTTGCAGATATGTCTACAAGTAGTCCTGGCTTAACGAACACAATTGGGAGCCGCACTCCATTGCTAAGTGATGTCATTAAGTGAGATACTATGTGACTGCGATGGACTCACAATGTCGCTTCCCATTTGGTTGTTAAGTGATTCATTAAGCAAGACATAACCTTGACTTACAATTTCACTGCATTTTTTCTCCACTTGATTCTACTAATTGGAAGCTAGTTGTGAAGCCTTTAAATTGCAATCACTTGAATGCAGGTCACTGTGATAATCATAAACAGATAATGGTTGTGAAGTGCATTAATCTCAATCAAATTTGTCGATGCTGTTGTAAATCTGAACAGTTACTAAACGGGGGAGTTGTTAAGTGAGGATTATCTATAATTACTAAAATCATAAGCAATCTATACATTGGATTCGATAGGGACAATATAGTAGAACTTTTTTCCAAAAAAGTTGGAAGGTATGTCCTTGTTCAAAAGGACCTATTGGTGCTATTTTTGCTTTCCTAGTGGTACAGTGTTATTTTCAGGGGTGAAATGCTCCTGTTTTGGACCGGATCGCCCAATCTGGTAGCAATGGCAGCAGGTGGTTCGGAGAACCGGTAGCAAAAATCTCTGCCCTCCCCACCGCCCCAGCTGAGCTGTGCAATCATCAGAGGTTTTTTTTTTAACTTTTAAAAGCATTTTTTCTTTAGCTGAAAAAATGCTTTTAAAAGTGAAAAAAACTCTGATGATCGTAGGGCTCAGCTGGGATCATCAGAACCCTTTAAAAGCATTTTTTTCCTCTGGCGAGTCCAGCTGAGTTGCCTGATCATCATAGGCTTTTAAAAGCATTTTTTTTACAACTGAAGAGGTTGTAGAAAAATGCTTTTAAAAGAAAAGGAAAAAAAAGTTGGCCACGCCCACCCAGTCATATTACCCCCCAAGCCACGCCCACAGAACCAATAATAACAAATTTTACATTTTACCCCTGGTTAGAATGAAATATTGCAGACAAACTCTGCCCACAGTCTGGAGTTCAATCCTGATGGGCTCAAGGTTGACACAGCCTTCCATCTTTCTGAGGCTGATAAAATGAGGACCCAGATTGTTGGGGACAATATGCTGACTCTGTATACTGCTTAGAGGGCTGCACAGCACTACAGAGTGGTATATAATCTAAGTACTGTGGTTATTGCTTCTTTGCCACAGGCAAAAACTTTGCCACTTCTATTTGCAAGTCTTTGTATTTTGTGATTTTTCTCTAATTCTTTCTCTTCTATTATTATTATTATTAAAATTTATTGCACATTCAGCCACATGTTTAGATTGGATTTGGCATTTTTATCTGTCTAGCATTATTATATCATTCTCATATAAATAAGTGATATTTTAAACATTGTTAAACACTGTTCAGCTTCTGCAGGCAAAATCAACAAATACAGAATGTCTTTCTATCTTTCTTTAAATCACATTCAAGCTAAGCCCGAGAGGAAATAAATGAATGCACCACTTACTTTTACATACTGGTGTTACTCCACTCCATAATTTATCTCCTTGACAGATGCGTTCTGCATCACCCTATCAGACAAGAGAATGGTTCAGAAAACACCATGATATATCCATCATATTGTCATACTCTCACAATCTTTAAAAAACAGATATGCCTTTGCTTTACATTCTGCATGATTTAATGAAGAAGAGAAGCCAACATTTGATAATAGGATATCCATTTTTCTCTTAGCTGTTCCTTAGCAGTAACTTGATCTTTTCTCTCCTGAATCCACCATCATAATAAATAAAAACCAGATTTAAAGGATAAATACAAGCTAAACCTTTGCTGCTTTATTGAAGCATTGGGGGCAGGGTTTTTCATTTGTGTGGGCAGAAAACAATGTCCATTGCTTTCTTTTTTTTATTACTTAAAAAAAACTCCACTACAATACAATGACTGGGTGTTGTTGTTTTTTTATACTACTCAGCTCTTTGCTGGTCCTTGGATAGAAACGTGAGGAAAACATTGTGATAAATGATGGAATCGCATTTGTATGTGAGAAACACAATTTCCTTAAGATATACCTGATCTTCCATTCTTCCTATAGTATTTTCTTAATTTCTTTTATTGAAAAATGGGCTGGATGATCACAGTTATATGTGACAAATTTCCAAACGAAACGTAACTCTTTCCTATTTCTAGTACGCTATTTTTAAACAATATGTTTTAATTTTTTGAAGTAGATGTTGAAATGCTAAGAATTTGATAACCACCAGTGCTCATACTGAAAGCCTTCGTGCAAGAGCTGCTGCTGTGACAGAATTAATTAATTGGTAGATTTGCATGCAATAATACTGACATAATACCATTCAGACAAGTATGCACATGAAAGTAACACTGGGTTGTTGCTTTTTTGGTAAAAATTGATCTTTCATCCATGACTCTTGCTATACTGCCACGATGCTTTACTAGTCACGTAATCTCCATTTTGCTTTCTTGAAGATGCACAACGATTTCATTTAATAAAACAAATCCATGAAAATAAAGGAATGACCAATACCTGGAAGCACAGTGGAAAATACAGGACCATATTCCTATATTTTATGATAACACTTTCTTGTCTCTCTCTTTCCCCCCAACGTCTGAACATAAGCAAGCAATGCCTGAGCATTTTAAACACTGTTCTCCTGAAGGAGTTGCATTCACGTTGATTGTAAAATGCAGTGCAATTTTTCTTTTTGCATTTTGTTTCTTTAACATGGGCCAATCGTTTTCTTTAAGTGAGACAAGCAGCAAGTAGAGTCTAAATGCACACTTCATAATCCTGTAGCAAATCTGTATTTTATTTTCAGACTTTCTACCCAAGAATGGAAAAAGCTATCCTAAGAAAAAAACGATTATAGTGAAAAGGTTGATGAATTAACTTTTTCCTGATCTAAAACTAACGTGATATTGCATGGATGATACACAAAGGAGCAGACTATAGAAAATATTCCATAGACTTACCTCTAATTCATAACCCAAGCTGCATTTATAAAGGACGGTATCTTTGTAATTGTATTGGTTGCCAATCACAACCCCATATTCGGGAGCTTCAGGTTTTCCACAGGAGAGCAGAGTGCAGATCTCATTAGAAAATAATGGTATCCAGGTCCCATTATGCTGAAAGAAGAGGAAAGTATCTTTGGCTTCACTAACCAATGAAAATAATTACAAACAAGTTAAATTATACATAAAAGAGTCTGTTTAGTGTAGAGATTACAATGCTGGACTAAAAACCGTTAAAGATCGCAAGTTCTGATTCTCCCCTAGACATATATATAACAACAGAGTTGGAAGGGACCTTGGAGGCCTTCTAGTCCAACCCCCTGCCCAGGCAGGAAACCCTACACCATCTCAGTCAGATGGTTATCCAACATTTTCTTAAAAATTTCCAGTGTTGGAGCATTCACAACTTCTGCAGGCAAGTCGTTCCATTTATTAATTGTTCTAACTGTCAGGAAATTTCTCCTTAGTTCTAAGTTGCTTCTTTCCTTGATCAGTTTCCACCCATTGCTTCTTGTTCTACCCTCAGGTGCTTTGGAGAACAGCCCGACTTTCTCTTCTTTGTGGCAACCCCCGAGATATTGGAACACTGCTATCATGTCTCCCCTAGTCCTTCTTTTTATTAAACTAGACATACCGAGTTCCTGCAACCGTTCTTCATATGTTTTAGCCTCCAGTTCCCTAATCATCTTTGTTGCTCTTCTCTGCACTCTTTCTAGAGTCTCAACATCTTTTTTACATTGTGGCGACCAAAATTGGATGCAATATTCCAAGTGTGGCCTTACCAAGGCATTATAAAGTGGCACTAACACTTCACGTGATCTTGATTCTATCCCTCTGTTTATGCAGCCCAGAATTGTGTTGGTTTTTTTAGCAGCTGCTGCACACTGCTGGCTCATATCTAAATGGTTGTCCACTAGGACTCCAAGATCCCTCTCACAGGTACTACTATTGAGCAAGGTACCACATATACGGTACCTGTGCATTTTGGTTTTTTTGCCTAAATGTAGAACCTTACTTTTTTCACTGTTGAATTTCATTGAACAGGGAAATTCAACATGAAAACCAGCTGGCTAATTTTGGCCCAGTTATATTCTCTTAGCTCAATCCAATTTCTAAAGTTGTTACTGAGGAGAAAATAGAAGATGGGGACCATGTGTATCTCAACCTGTACAAAATAAAAGGTAAAGGTAAATGTTTCCCTGTCTAGTCCTATCTGACTCTAGGGGGAAGTGTTTAACTCTGTTTTTTAGCCGATTGAGCCAGCATTGTCCAAAGATACTTCCATGGTCATGTGGTCAGCATGACTATATGCTGTGGTACACAGAACACTGTTATCTTGCCACCAAAATGGTACCTATTTATCTATTCATATTTGCATGCTTTTATACTACCAGCTGGGCAAGAGCTGGGGCAAGGAATGGGAGGTCACCCCGTTGTGTGGTGCTCGGGTCTTGAACCCAGGTTGTCAGCTTTCCAGTTGACAAGCTCAGCATCATCAACTGCTGAACCATTGTGTTCTCCCTACCCGCCACCCAGTGGAGGGTTTCAAAAATTTTCGCTACTGGTTCAGTGGGTGTAGCTAGGTGGGGGGCATGTGATTGAGTGGGTGTGGCCAACTTGACATCACTCACGCCCACGCCCATTCAGTCACATGACCCCCCAGTCACGCCCACAGGAAAAGGTAGGAACATTTTTGGAATTTCCACCTATCTACCCCAGCCCTCCCTTCGCCAGTCATCCCCGTTTCCCCTCCTTTAGCGGCCCTGGCCCTAGCCCCGCTTCCTTCCCCACCACCGCCTCTTTATTTGGGCTACTTACCTTCCGCGGCAGCTGGTTCAGACTCTGGAAGGCAAGCTGACAGGAGTTTTTGGCGGCCCCAGCCAGCTGCCGCTGCTGGAAAGTGGCTGGCAAAGAAGCCGACCCGCAGGCTGCCGAAAAGTACCAGAGGTCACTGAAAAAGCTGCTGCCATCACCACCATGTTCTTTGTACATACGCATCCCATTGGACTTGCGAGGTAATGAGATGCGTGTTCACGAAGAATGTGGCGGTGATGAACATGGTGGGCGGGGTGAGTGAGTGGTGACCAGGGGACTGATTTGGGGGAGTGGCTAGCTGGTCATCGCTACTGGTTCAGCAACCTTGGTCAAATTTCCGCAAACGGTTCATGTGAACTGGCTGAATACCACTTCTGCCCCCACCACCGTACAAAATAAAGGCAAGATAAAAAACCTAATACAAATACTAATAAAAAACCAAACTCCTTGTAATGTTAGGGATGTAATGTTTTTTATTTTCCTTTGAGAAGAACAGTGCTCTTGCTATTTTAGGCAGACAGGAAACATCTAACACTTGTTGTATGTGTTGTTATATTTCATAACTGGGTTGTAATGTCAAACAGTGTACTCCAGCTATCTGCACTCCATCTATAGCCAACGTAGCATGGCATTTGCTTGCTGCCAATTTCTTGTACGTTACTTCAATTAAAAGTGCACGGATGGGTTTTGAAAAGGGGAAGAGTGCAAAAGAGGGCATGCAAGAATATTTACAGAAACGTTGAGGTATTTCAGGATCTGTGAATACGTAGCACAGTAACGTACAAGGGTCAAAGATCTACAGTAGATTAATAGAAAAGGAAGTATGATTTCTGCTTTTTCTGATAGCATACATTTCAGCAGAAAAAGATTATTTCACACAATTGTGAAATATTGGGTTGAATTATTTTTGAAACATTAGAAATATCAGGTTTTAGAAAGAACTAGTTTGAAAATATTAGGAACAAGTTTTCTACTAAATTATTAAATCATATTCTATTTTCTGAACATTCTGAAGCCTGGCTGATTCCATCCTAAATAATAAACTGGATAATCAGAGATTTGTTGATAAATGCACTCATTACAAAGGATGAAATGCATTGACAGACAAAATGGATTAAAAAAAAACCCACTGAAAGCAGGGCCATACAGTTTTAACCATTTTTATCCCAAAGCAAAATATACAAAAGGCATATATTTTACGGTAAATGTGATCTCTGTTACTGAACAAATAGTCAGAGGAATATGACCTTCTGAACATTCTTAATTTTTAACTGGATGAAGAGACATTTCAAAATATCTTGTAAGATCTCATGAAACAACAATTGTAGAGAATCCAGCTTTTCCCTTATTGGCATTCAAAAGCTTAAAGGGCAGAATAATTTTGAAAACAGTTTTGTGTTGTTCTTTATAATAACCACAACACTAGTGGCAGATTCTCACTATTGATATATGGCTACACTATGGGGCTTTTCATAACCAAAATAAAACAGATTGGAGGGGGAAAAATTTACCTGGCAAGTGGAGGTGCTGGTACCCATCAAAAGATAGCCTTCTGGACACGATAAGGTGATGCTTTTATTCACAGTAAATTCAGTACCAGAAATAATAACATTGGTTATATTTGGTGGCATGGGACATTTTCTGGGACAACAGGAAATAGTATTAGGGAACCAGTGCCCATCTTCCTGACAGGTGCATATATCCACTTCTGTTTCTATCATATAACCCTCCAGACATCTGAAACAAAGTAAACTTTTGTCACCCATATGAATTATTGTACATTCCACATTAAACATTCTTTCCCTTTAGTTATGTGCCCCGAGATGCATCAACTAGTAAAAAATTAATAAAAAGAATTTCAGAGACCTACTCCTGCAAATGTTTGGTGGAAGAATAAGTTTAGTAATAGTCACCAAAAAAAAAGAAGGTCTTCGACAGTTAATATGACTGATAACTGGTAACCCATTGACTATATCATTCCTAAGAACTTTCATCTTTTAGCTGGACTAAGTATTGCAAAGCTTTCTGGCTGTCCCTCACTTCTGTTTCAGATAGTGCTCTGCAGAATTGCATCTTATTGATTCAAAAGCTAATTATTGTAATGCAATTGAGGATAACCTACTTGGATGTATAATTCCTGATTAATGGTGGGGAACTCCTGGCAGTGTAATTCAGAAATTCTTTCATATGTTTTATTAGAAATTATTTCATGTTTTATTAGAAAACTCTAATAAAATCTCTGTGAAACTCTTAGCCAGCCTCCCTCCCTTCTAATATGAAACTATCAATACTTCTTACCTATATTGAACTTTACTTCCATAGTCTTGAGATTCTCCAAAAGCAACTGCATGAGGCACAGCAGGTGGTGGTCCACAGGTCAGTAACGTGCAATTTGGATATGGCCTACTCCAGACGCCTTTTTCTGTACAAGTCAATTCCGAGCTTCCTTGCATCACATAACCCATCTCACAATTATAAATTATGGTGTTTTGATCCACTGAACTGCCTCCGTTGATAAATGCATAGGGAATCACAGGTGGAGGGCCACAGGAAATCAGCCCACAATGTGGGAAGCCAGAACTCCATCTGCCAATAGCTTCACATGTGATTTCTGAAGGTCCTAGCAGTTTGAAACCTTCTAGACATTGAAATTCTATCTTCTTGCCACAGCCAAAATGGCTACCTGTAACTATCCCATTCTGAATGGTGGGTATAGGGCACTCACAAAGCAGGCAAGAAGAGGGTCTTCCACTCCATAAACCATTTGACTGACATTGCCTCACTGGGTTACCTTGTAACTCATAACCAGGGAAGCAAACATACTCTACATATTCCCCAAAACTAAAGACAGAACCATTCAGGAAACCATGGGAGATGTCCTCAGGAGGCCCACAGTTGACAGGTTCGCAGAATGGAGGTTCTTTATCCCATGTTCCATTAGCCTGGCAGGTACGAGAGAGTGTGCCATGCAATATATACCCTTCATCACAGAAAAACTTAATTCTCTTTCCAACGCCGAATTCTGATCCAATGATCCGGCCATGAACAAGTTTCACTGGTTCAGGACACTGGACTGGCCTACACACTGGAGTGTTCCCACTCCAGGTCCCATCTGCAAGACAAACTCTCATCCGATCCCCTTCCAACAGGAAACCTTCTTTGCAGCTGTACTCAATATGGTTTTGGAAAGTGTATTCTTCTCCACTCACTTCACCGTTCTCTAAATAGGGAGCTTGTCCACAGGAAATGGGAATGCACAGTGGTTCATTTCCATCCCATTTCTGATCAGATTGGCAGGTTCTCTTATTTAAACCATTTAGCTGAAACCCCTGATCACAATCATATTGGACCACACTACCATAGGTGTAAAATTCTCCTTTTACTATGCCATTCATGGGTCTGCTAGGCACTGCACATGATATTATCTTGCAGGTTGGTGCTGAATCACTCCACTGCCTGCCTGACATACAGTGTCTTGTATCTGATCCAATCAGCTTGTACCCTGGGTTACAGGTATATTTCACTGTACTACCAACAGTGTTCTCTGTAAAATGTACAAAGCCATTTTCTGGGAACAGTGGTAATTCACATTGAATGGAAATACAGGCAGGAGCACTACCATTCCACATTCCATCTTCTTGGCAAGCTAGCACGGAATTTCCTAAGAGTTCATAGTCCGAATAGCAACTATACAACACTGTAGTCCCATATAAATAGCTAGATAGTGGCAAACTATTAATGGCTTTTGAGGAATGTTGTGTTTCTTTTGGAGATAAATTAGATTGGCTTGGTTTAAGGAAGCTTTCTTCAAATACATCTTCTTGGCCAAAATGCTTTTCTTCATTGCTGATTGTTACATATCCCCCAAAGTCTATATGGGGAGGAAGGCCACAGTCTGTTGGTAGACAAACTGGACTAACACTAGACCATCCCGATTCCTCACAGATCTGCATAGCAAGACCAGAAAGCTGGAATCCTGGAATACAGCTGTATATAACCATGGCACCATAGCTGTAATCTGCACCTTCTACAAACCCATTCTCAATAGGCTGAGGAGGATCACAATTAATTGCTCTACAAGATGGAGCCTTTGTATCCCACTCCCTTGTTTCCAGGCAGGTTAGGACTCTCTGTCCCTCAAGCCGGAATCCTCTGTCACATGAATAGGTAACTGTGTGTGTGTAGTGTAGATCAACATATGAATACCGACCATTCTTAATGTCCCTGGGTTTGGAGCATTCAATGGGCTTGCAAGAAGGCTCTCCTCCAAGCCAACGTCCATCTTCTCCACAAAGAATCGTTGTGTTTCCCATTAATTCAAAACCTGGTTTGCAACTATACAGTGCTGTGCTGAGATAGGTGAGGCCTTGCACATCTACAATACCATTCTGAATTTCCTCTGGCTGCGGGCATTCCACAGGAATGCATTCTGGAAGTGGAGAAGTCCATGTACCATCTGCTTGGCAAATAATAGTAGATGTTCCCTTGAGCAAAAATCCATCCATACATGTGTAGCTCACTGTGCTACCAAAATGCAGAGAAGACACCACAGGGTCCCCAAAAGGAATATAAGGAGGTCTACGACAGAGTACCATTTTGCAGACAGGAAAAGAGTCATTCCACTGTTGGGATGACAAACATCTCAGGATGGAAGCACCATACAAAATAAGGCCTTCTCTGCATGACAACTGTACTACCCCTACTTGATCAGCCATCTCCTTCAAGACAAGTTGATTCTCAGTTAATGGTGGCTCAGGACACTTAGTTGGGATGCATTGAGGGCTTTGTTTTTTGTTCCACATTCCTGATTTCTGACAGGTCCAAGAAACATCTCCAATCAATTCATAGCCTTCAACACAGAAAAAACTGACTTTGGCTCCCACTTCAAATTTTTTCCCCTTGCTGAATCCATGCTGGAAGGTAGGTGGTTCTCCACAATTGAGGATCACACAAGAAGGTTGTGCTTCACTGTACCATTGACGATTTGACTGGCAAAATAACCTTGAACTTCCGATCAACTGGTAACCTTCATTACATTGGTATGTCACTTCACTTCCAAAGGAACGTCCTGTCATATTCTATAAAATGGATGAAATAAATGTTATATCTGATAAAGTGATATACCATCAAAATCTTTAACAATCTGATTTTACAGAACAATAGTTAATTTATCCCACACTTTTAAAAAATGGCAGAATGTAGGCTTTCTGCACCCAATTTATGAAATGTTAGTTTACAAAGCTGTGACAGACATGATATATGTATCTATATTTAAAATGTGTCTCTGCATATGTATGTGTATATGTATACAGACTTAGTACCCTCTTAGTGCTTATGCCAAACAACCAAATATTTCTGGCACTACTGCAAATCTTCCTGCTTACCTACTGAAAAGTTTCCCAGATTTGGAAGTATCAGTGCCATAAACATTGTAGCTATCATATAGCACCACACTTCTGATTTTGCCTAACATGAATACATTCCCATAATTAAAAAAATTAGCTCACTTTTAGTAAGGTTTCAGGATTTTATGATCTATAATAAGCTTTCAGACAATGTTGGCTGCACCTAATGCACAAAACATTATTTTGCTTATGTTCAAGGCTGTACCAATACCTTAATCATTCCATTTGCAAGTTTTAGTGGCTCACCACAGGACACTGGATGACAAGTTGGCACAGTACCACTCCATGTTCCTGTTGCTTCACACGTTCTCTTCTTCTCTCCTTTAATATAGTAGCCTCTAATACAGCTATAAGCCACAATGGCCCCAAAACTGTAATTGGTGCCAATTGAATATCCATTTGCAATGCTTGCTGGTTCTCCACAACGAACGGGGATGCACTGGATCGCCAAGGGAGACGGGTTCCACTGACCACCTCGGACACATTCTATTTTAGCAGAAGTGTTTAAAACGAAACCTTCCGTACACTTGAAGCTCACAACTGACCCAGCTGAAAATCTGGCCTTGTTTGAAGATTCCAAGATGCTGTATGAGACAGACTCGGGCCTCTTGCAGAAGTCAGCTATGCATTCAGGAATATCTTGGTCTGCAGGGGGCATCCATTTGCCCTGGGCATTACAAAGTAACTGGGAATTGCCAGCCAGACTGTACCCATCAGAGCAATAGTAGATTGCTATATCGCCAAATAATCGATGTCCACTTTCTGGAGAAGCATGTTCCACAGGAGGCGGCTCATCACAGGATACTGCCACACACTGTTGTTGACTGAGGTTCCACTTGCCATTGGACAAACATGACACAGTGTCAGGGCCAAGTAATGTGTAGCTATGGGTTAGAAAAAATAGCAGGGATAGATTCCTAAGGGCTGAGTAGACAACTTCAATTGCCTTGTACAAATAAACTTCTAACTCACAAGACTACAGGGGGAAAGTCACGTTTCAAAGTCACTGTCAAATTGGCCAATATGTGAAAATGCATTGTTATTGTAAATAATCCAATGTGAGTTTTTTAAAAGTGCACTAGCAAGAACTTTAAGCACTTTGAACCCCAATAAATTTCATAGAACATTTTCAATTGTTTTTAAAAAAACTGAGACAACTTTGGCTGCACTGTATGTAACTGTCAGCCTTCTCAGAAATACCAGACGTGAAACATGACCAGATGAGCTAATTCTACTTTATTGTAAGGCCATATTAACAGAATCTTGCAGGTTGGATTGTACAAATCTCCTGCCGACTTTTACAGTCTGAGAAGTTATGGAGGCTCCTTTCTGAATTTCTTTCTTTGTCCTTTAAGCAGCTGCAAGCTGTGCTCCCCCTCCCCCGCAATTCCCTCTTACCATTACAATAATAGAAATATTGTATATATAACACACTGTACACACACACACACACACACACACACACACACACACACGTATGTGTGTCAGAGAGAAAAGGGGGGCAAATGCATCTTTTTATATATCTATGGAGATTCTCAGTCATCCAGGTCATGGTTGTCCCAAAGGGACTTTTTTCAAGAGGCAACTGAGAGCTGAAGAAGCTTCTTGAATGAGAAGCGAAACGTCTTCAAAGAAAAACCAGAAAGTCCAGTGGCCTCTTGGAAAAACACCTTTAGGACATCTTTTTATATATACATTTCAAAGCATGAGTGTTTGCAAGTAGGGGAGGGCAACTGATTATTGGATGAATCATTCTTAAAAAAGAACTAACCTCTCACCCTTCTAGAAGCTGAAATGCATAGAAACAAGTAGCCATTTTCTATCCTAGTTGATGTTTAAGAAGCACTTGTTCCTGCTTTTCGATAAATTAATTCAGTGATTCCATCTGGAGAACTTCCAAGTGGAGAAGTTAGTTCCTAAAAGCTTGCTTTCTTGCTTTAATTAAATAACTTCCCTGGTTTAATGGTCCATTTAAAAAAACAAATAGAAGTCCAGGTTTGGAGTATTCTTTTGAATAGGAACAAAGGTGAAAGTCTGCAGTAACACAATTTTACTTTTGGAAGGTACAATGACAATTTCCCCCTGAGTTTCTCAACTACTTAGAAAGCTACCTTGGCAACGCATACAGTTTGGCACAGTGATCTGGATTTAAAGAACAAAATATGAATATAAGGAGATACATCATGCACGTAGCATCTGTCATGAATCTGAAATCCAGGTATTGAGTAAGCTCTCAAAAAATGCAAAAAGATATTACCAACAAATATTGCATATACCTCACACGTTCAGTACATTATATTTTGCCCTTTGAATATGGACTGCGGCACAAACTTAATAATCTTTTACGGAGTGGGAAAGTTTTTGATGTATGCATTGACAGCATCATCACATTTTCCTCTCTCTTTATTTTTCTGTCTCCTTCCCAGAGCAAACCCTTTTACTGAGCCAGCACAGTATCGGCTGATCTGAAAGACCATGAAGTTTGAGAAACCCTGTAATATGTAGATTTAAAATGAATTATTAAAATTAAGTGATAATAGTTCTTTCTTGCCCAATCCTAACCTTAATGAAATCATTAGATAGGTTCCTGGAGGATTACACAAAGTTATTTATCATTTTAAGGAGTTGCAGCAGTGCAAAACTTTGCGAAACCTGCCCTAAGTGAATACAGAAATATGGATTTAGAAAAAAAAGCCACAACATTATTAATAACATTTCATCAAACGATACTGCTAGAGTTTGAACTTAATGCTGATTTACGTACCCTTCCTTACACGTATAAGTGACAGTATTCCCAAAGGTAAAGTTGTTTCCAGTAACAGCAGCATCTTTAATTACTGGAGGAAGGCCGCAAGAAATGATTTCACAATCTGGAGGTGAGCTGCTCCAGTTACCTAAAGCTTCACATACAAGTACAGATGGTCCTTGTAGCCTAAAGAACAAATAAATAAAAAACATAGAGTAGATAGTGGGTAAGATTAAAAAGTAGTGGAGGGAAAAGCTCTTTCTGTCCGAATAGGACAACAAATATTCTTTTTCATTTAAGGATTCGTCGAAATTGTTCAACTTTGATTAACAATCAGTCCAGGGGTATATACAGGTAGTTCTTGACTTACAACCATTGGTTGAGTGACTGTTCGAAGCTACAACACTGAAAAAAGTGATTTATGACAATTTTTCACATTTATAACTATTGCAGCAGCCTAACAGTTATGTGATTAAAATTTGGATGCTCGGCAATTGACATGTATTGGTTACAGCGTCCTGGGATCATGTGATCAACTTTTGTGACCTTCTGACAAGCAAAGACAATGGGGAAGGCAGAGTCACTTAGCCCACCATATAACAAACTTAACAACTGCAGTGCTTCACTTAGCAACTGTGGCAAGAAAGGTTGTAAAATGAGGCAAAACTCACTTAACAGTTGCCTTGCTTAGCAACAGAAATGTTGGCCTCAGTTGTGGTTGTAAGTCAAGGACTACCTGCGCACCATTTCTGAATTATAAGTAATAACCTTTGGAGCACAAATCTTGAATAACTAGGTTGAATCAGTCAGAATGTGCATGCTTCAAAAATGATTAGGAAATAGTATTTTGAAACTCATTTGCCTTCTACTGTGCAATAATATATGGCACCAAATAACAAAAAGCAGTTTAAGTTCCATATGGAACATTTTGCATGTATTTACAACTCGTGAATACATGTTAGTTTTTCTTCTGCAATTTTAACAAGGACATGGTATATACCAAATAAAATCTGGTTTTCTGATTACCTGTACCCCACGTCACATGTGTAAGATACATTAGAAAGGTACATCACACCGTTCATGATATATTTTCCATTCTTTATTTCTTTTGGGAGGGAACATTGTACTAATTCACAAAACGGGGAAGAATGGTTCCATCTACCATTCGCTTGACATGTTGCTTCTGCTTCACCCACTAAAACGTATCCTTCTTCGCATCTGTAGGTAGACAAAAATAATAATAAATAGATATACATATATTTTGGTACATGCCTGTTTCACAATATTTCTCCTGATTTATTAGCATGGATTCTCAAATATAAAGCTGCAGCTGAAATAAGATAGCTGTGGCACTGCAACTGATAGCTGCAACTGAAATAAGATAGCACAAATTACTACACTATCATTCTAACTATGTAAAACATAATCTTCTATAGCCAGCAGTTATGTTTTTAAAAGTTTATCATTCTTTCCATTTTTCCAGATTTCTGACCAGCCACAGAGCAATCAGCGCATGAGAGCAAATATAAAGGCTACCAATTCCTCTGTAATTCCTGCCACAGCAAAATAAAACATCAAATGAGTATCATGTGATATTTACATGGCATTAACTGTTTAATTTCAATTCTCTGAAATATACTTAAGTAGATATTACTGCGTGAAATCTGGATAGTTCCTCGTTTAGTTACCACCCATTTAGTGGCTATTTGAAGTTACAACAGCACTGACTGAGGGGATTTATGACTAGCGATTGTAATTCAGATGCTTGGCAACTGGCTGACATCGATGATGGTTGCAGCAGTCACATGATTGCAGTTTGCAATCTTCATTGCCAGCTTATGACAAGAAAAGTCAATGGAGAAGCTGGCAAATGGTGATTATGGGACCATGGGACTCCATGATCACACAGGATTCACCTAACCACATTAACTGGAGTTGCTTTAACTGCTGTTTTAAGTCATGTAAAATCATGCCTTAAGGCAGGGGTGTCAAACTCGCGGCGTCACCTGATGTATTGTGACTTTCCCCCCTTCGCTAAACCGGGCATGGCCAGCGTGTGACGCATACGACCCGCGGGCTGCAGGTTGAACAGCCCTGCTTTAACGTCATGTAACTTAGCTATGGAGTTGCTGGTCCCAATTACCGTTGTTAAATATGGACTACCTGTGCTATGTCAAAGATAAATAACAGACAAAAGTTACTTTCCAAACTGAACTATTTTACAAAAGATACTATAATTATTAAATATTTGTATTTCTCTAGCCAAGTCCATTCATATATAGTTTCAAAGCAGGTTAACATTTAGAACGTTTGAAGTATTTCATAGTCAATGACAGCAATACAATTTCATCGCATGCATTATTATTACAAACTAGCTATTGCCTTTGCGAGAAAAAAAAAAAAGCACAATGCAAGTATCAATGTCCAGCTTCTTCTTAAATACAAAATATACGAATTGATAATTTCACATATGGAAGCAAATAGTTTTCCCAATAACTTCTACAATATGCATTTCAGTATTTTCAGTACTGCAGTCCAACCCACCTCTCAGTTTTGTTATGGAGAAAATAGGAGAGGAAGGTGTGTTGGATATATTCTCTGCCTTGAGTTATTTGTACACATAATAAAGGTGGGATATAGATAAATATACTTTGTAGTATTTCTAATATAGACTAAATGCATTACATATGTTCTATTAATTTTTTTCCAATGATTATTATATATTTTCCATATTTGTCGCCAAATAACAAGTCCCCGATATAATGATGTCCTACCTGAACATTACTTTACTACCAAATGTAAATCTGGAGCCATCGATTGCACCATTTTTAGGGTGGGGTGGAATACCACAGGAAATAGCTTGAAGAAAAAAAATTTAAAATATCATTTGGATTATGCAAAATATATTGCTACACCATTACTACACTCCCAAAAGGGAAATGGAAATCACACTAAATGCTAGTATTAAGTAGCTGGAGAGCAGAAAAATCTTATATTATTAGAAAGTAAATTTGGAACAAAAAGGAATGTAGGTTGGACAGAAATTCAGAAAGAATTTCACTGTTAACTCCATTTCTGGAATGCAGCATAGATGTCCAGTATCCAATAGTTTTTACATAACCTCAGATTGTGTTCCACTACCGCCTCACTGAATGACTTATGAATATTTCCTTTTCCTTTATGAGAAGCTCAGCCACCTTAAATGTGAATTACTGATATATGTCTGCAACTAAACAATCACAACTGAAAATAACGCTGGACATCTCTATCAATACAATTCAATTCAATTCAATTTATTACAGTCACAGACCAGAGACCAGAACAAATAAAAGCACCCAATAAATATACAATTTAAAAAAAAATCTAAAATAAAGTAATCAATAACAGAAAAATCTATGATAAAATCCAATCTATCAATTATATATGGTCTAACCATCAATTGTGTTGTAAATGTCGTACCTTGATGAACGTATCTTTTCTTTTATGTACACTGAGAGCATATGGACCAAGACAAATTCCTTGTGTGTCCAATCACACTTGGCCAATAAAATTCTATTCTATTCTAACTATACTAAAATTACAATCCATAAACTGTGAGGCCCATGGTCAGTTTATTATTAAAAGGAAAAGGAATAAGGAGTGCAAAGGATTTGCCACATTTGTTGTATAAAGTAGCTACGGTGGGTTTTACACGTGTTTCCGATGAATCCCCAGTGCTGCTGTGCAGAATCTAGCCACCTGCACTGTAATTTCGGACTGTTTGTCCTTAAGCAGCCACTGGAAATAAGCTTGATATAGTCTCTATCAATAACAACATCTATTTAAGTTACAAATCCAATACTGGCACCTACGGAAGGAAATCTATGAACTCTTATTAAGTATCATGTTTTTTCCCGAATAAGCAATTCCTATAAATTTTATGCTGAACTGCCTATTCCAGGCCGCTATGATTTCTATCTATACGATCATAAGAATATTGAAAAAAAATACCTTCGCAAAATGGTATCAGATGGCTCCATTCCCCAGATTCCAAACACGTAACTTGACTCACTCCTTTTAGCTGGTAGCCCTTTTCACATGAAAACCTGATTTCGCTACCAACAGTGTAGCTGACACCATGCGAGCGACCATGTTCAGGATCTCCTGGGTGTTTGCATTTTACGGGTTCTTTGGAATCAGATATAAGGTAAAACAGAGCTTACTGACATCAGGTGTGGCTCATGTGCTTAAAAATGAAAACAAATCACGCAACATTGAAGTAGGCAACTTGGCAGGGTAAAAGCCCAGACAAAAAAAAAAGCATGGGAATGCTCATCAAACTCTTTAAAGAACAAGTTTAGATCAACCTTTGAGTCATTTTTTCATTACTTGGATTTATACCACTACTGCAAGTTGGTCACCTTGCATCGTGAGAAATTTTCTTTACTATTTTCAACACTATTCTAGTGTCAGGCTACAAAACCAAGAAAGACAGTTATTTCTAAGCAGTTTCCTTTATTGCTCCTTACCTATAGATAGAAATCTTACCAAACCAAAGCACCTACTTGCAGCATTAAAGATATACTTTGAGAACCTCCAGGGAGGAGCTATCTTGACCCTCTTGCTTTTTTTTGCTTTTTTTTGCCTTTTTGCCATTTTTGGGTTATAGTGCTAGCTATCTGTGTTAAATTTATGACAATCTTCCCAATCCAAGGGACAAATTAGAAGTTACCAGGTCTGAATTTGCTTGGAAATAGTGTTATTCATTATCCATTGAATATATGATTTAATAGACCATATCATTTTAGAAAAAAAATGGTTTAGTTTCAAAATAAATAAGGTGTGGTCTTAATAAAGGATTACTAATACAAATGTTAATAAAATCTTTAAGCCAGCTCCAGTTAAAGCTTATGCCAATTATACTGGTGTGATGGCGTAGTGGTTAGAATGCAGTACTGCAGGCTCCTTCTGCTGACTGCCGGCTGCCAGCAGTTGGATCCTGACCAATTGATCTTGACCGATCGTGAGTCAAGGTTGAATCAGCCTTCCATCTTTCTGAGGTCAGTAAAATGAGGACCCAAATTTTTGGGGGCAATATGCTGATTCTGTAAACTACTTAGAGAGGGTTGTAAAGCACTGGGAAGTTGAAGTGCTATTGCTATATCACAAATTTTGGAAGGCTGGTTATCTGGAATTTCAGTGAGGGATTTTGAGAGGAGGACGAAAAAAATAGCTATGATTCTCTAGAATACAAGCAATTTTTCATATGCCCATCCAAACTGTTCTGCATTTCGGTTCCTTTACCTGCACATTTCTTGCCGTCTCCTGTATATGGGTGAATGCAGGTACATATGTAGGATCCATTTGTGTTAAGGCAAGAAGCATGGGAGTCACAGTCTGAACCAACTGCACATTCATCAACATCTAGAAACAAATACAGTATTTCATGTTACTAGAAAATGTAACTCTCTTTCCCCTCACTTTCTTGTACTGCTTTTAACCTCCCTGTATCTTTTCCACTTCAGAATATTGTATAATCTCCTGAAAGTCTCCTCCCATTCTCTTTTGCTGCCTCTTAAGCTTGGCACTCACAGAAAATACCAAATGCTGCTAATATTTCTCTGTCACTCTCGGTAAACGTCAGTCCAACTATGAAGCTCGCCTTTTCTAGTTCTCTCTTTGAACCAAATGGCATCTAACTATGATTTCTCTCATTCATCCATTACTGTCTTTACCCTTTTCTTCTTCACAATTTTTAATTTTGTAGGCCATTCTGATTAAAATTCTGGCCTATCTTGTCTTTTTCTTATTCTCTGCAATACCACAAATGTTGACGGCATTAGAGTCATAAATCATCTTGCTGTCTGGCCTCATCAGACTTTGGTTCGGAGGATGAGGAGTTGGAACTGGGATAGTCTGACAGGGATGGCACCTCTCCCTTGGTATGAGTGGAGAGGCCAGCGGCTGAGGACGATGCTCTCCTGGCCCACTAAGGCACTGAGGAAAGTGGCCGACCAGATAGAGAGCTGCCTGCCTGCACAGATATAGGGGAGGGTCAGCTGCTGACAGGGAGACCACCTCTGAAGAAGAACATCTGCCTTTTACTGATCAAAATTCCAATTCCAATTGGGGATCATAAGACAAGGACTAACTATACTAGAACTTAGTATTCTACTTCCAGAAATTAGTTTTCTAGGAATGAGACTAGCTCTGTTCCCTTGCAAAATATTAAAATGCTGATTATTTTAAGATCTTTTGAAAGCAATCTGTGAAGAAAATGTGGATGCCTGCATTTTTCTTTCTTTGTATACAAAGTACTCATGGTGCTTTATAAGGATATAATAAAACTTATGAGGAACTGCTGACTGAGGCAGATTCTGAGGGATGACAAAAATGCAAACAGACATTCTTTGTAATGTAAGCAATTCTTGAAAGCTATCTAACCAAGTTCTGTCAAAAAATGTAATTAACGTATATAAACCTATATATGTGAAAAAAGCATGATGGACCACATACCTTCTCCTACTAGAAAAGTCATTGGTGTGACCCGACCCCCCCACCAGTCTGAACCAATGCACCAAACATCAGAGCAACAACTGAAAGATAGTTCAATCTCCCACATAACAATTTTATGTTCAAATACGAAGGTTGAATCTGTACACTATTATCTATTAAATGACTACTCTATACACAGTAACGCTTAATATTTATTACCCTAATTATTACAAAGTTTTATTTTTCTTATGATAAGGAGATCATTTCTTTCCTTTTAAGTCATCTATTTCTAAATCTATATAAGTAAAGGAGTCTGTGTAGATTTTACTGTTAATCATAGCTGACCTCAGGGGGCAGTGCACATCTCCATCTCAAGGTCATTGAGCCAATGTTGTCCAAAGACATTCCCATGATCATGTGGCCATCATGACATCACGCTGTAGCGTGGAGTGTGCAGCAAAACACAGAGTGCTGTTACCTTCCCAGAAAAATGATACTATTTATCTACTCGCTTTTGCTTTCTTTTGGATTGCTAGGTTGGTAGGAGCTAAATATATGTAGGGCAGTAGTGATTTTTTTAATCTGTAGGGAATTGGCTGGTGCCTTCCTCAAAGATTTGATTGTTTTTGATTTCTAGGTAATTTATATATTTAAATGGTTAAACTACTATATATGTTTTAATGTTCGTTGGTTTGGTCTTGGACCATAAATTAATAAATAATGATTTCTCCTTTCTACCAGAATCCAAAGACCCACAAAACTGTATATCCCACTGAGAACTTGAGCGTTAAACTCCTTCACAAGTTAAGTAGTTTTATAAATCCTGTGGAACATGTAGGACTTAAGAAATCTAAAGCATCTTTTTAGGTCCTGTATCCATTGTGACAAAAGAAATGACACTTGCTCGCCTGTGGTCAGTCATAGTCACAAAATCCTTAGAACTGGACAGGAAAGCATAGATTTAGCTTTTGATATTAATCATGTGGTCTACGTGGACTTACCAAGGCAAGATGGTGAAATAATATTCCAGCTTCCATTGTCTGTACACAGCATCCTTGAGTCTCCCAGCAAGTAATAACCACTATTGCACTGGTAGGTTACAAAACTTCCAGCAAAGAAATCCTCAGCCAAGTAAAATCCATGTTCTAAAGGTGGAGGTTCTCCACAACTAATTCCTATACCCAAACAGTATATAAATACACATATAAACCTATTAGGGAATGAGACATATTTATTTAAACACTTCTTCAAATGGCTTTCATGAGCTTAAGTCCTAGTTCCTGGTGGCAATATAATTCTATTTATAGTCATATTAATAATATAAACTTCAATATCGGCTGAAACCTAAAGAAGAAAGTGTGCTGTGTGCTTTCCTTTGCTTTCCGAATTTCACCTTCTGTACCGATTGTAGTCAAGCAGCAACTGCTTCCAAAATTTGCTGTTAAAAATACATTAAAAAGAATGTGGAAACAGTCTCAGCAAATCATTAAAAAAGCTACAATGGTCATGAAGAACAAATCCAATAAGCCAGTGGTTCCCAACGTGGGGCCCACGCCCCACAGGGGGGAAATTTCATTTTTAATGGGGGCAATTGGAACTTTGTTTAAACCAAGTTAATGGCCTTTTAGGCTTCCACCGCATGAATAAGAGTTCACTTTTTAAATAGTAAGTTATATGTCACGGGGGTGGGGTGGGGGGGGAGTCAGGATTTTAGAGATGCTTAGGTGGGGCATGGCCAAAAAAAGGTTGGGAACCACTGCAATAAGCCCTCAAGAATACGATTACTCATCTCATCTCATGCACCATCTAACACATACCCATATAGATGTATATGCATATACACGCACAAATTTATTCTGTAAACTAACAATAAATTTAGATGATATGAAAACAATTCAAAAAAGTATCTTAGGTGTCCCTAAGTGACTTCCATTCAGTACTTTTTTTTTTTTTAGCTTACCTCTAAGAACTTCTGAACAACAGTGTGGTACATCCTGAAGTTAAAATTGTTACAAAAATAGCTGCTTACTTTCACAATGTGGAAGAGGTTGTGCCCACTGTCCTAAATTTAGACAATGCAGGACAGAATTTCCCACTATGTGGAAACCTGGGTCGCAATAGAGAGAGATTTTTGATCCTGGCTTTAAAGTAGCTGATGAAGTTTTCAGGTGGGGAATGGATCCTTCTAAAGGTTGACAATCTGTGAACAAATCAACATATATGCACAATTGATATATAATATCCAGGGGTGGGCTGCTGGGGGTTCACAGGGATTTGGGAGAACCTCTAGTTAAGATTTTGTGCAGTTCAGAGAATCCCAAGTCCCACTCCTGGCTGGCCCCGCCTACCCCACCCCTCCCAGGAGTCTCCACGCGGCCTGTTTTGGATGCAGGTAAGTGCAGGGGGCGCACGGAGGCTTGGGGAGGGTGAAAAATGGGCCTACTGAAAGTTTGGGAAGGCTGGAAACGGGCCCGTGTCTGGCCTCCAGAGCCTGGGGAGGCCATTTTCACTCTCCCGGAGGCTGGAGGAAAGCCTCCAGAGCCCAGGAAGGGGAAGAACAATCCTCCTGCTGTGGTGCAGGAGGCCAACTAGGCCAGACCCACGATGGACAAGCCCACCCAGCAACCAGGCAGAGAACCCTTTGCTAAAATTTTTGGAAGCCCACCCTGATAATATCCCCATAGAACAATTGAACTATTTATAGCAGATTTTGCAGGCAACTGACCCAATTTCTGTAATGATAATTTGTGTGATGTTATATACAATGTAATTTGTGTGCTGCAATGATCTAATTTGACACAATTATGTACATTTTTATTTAACAAATCCCTCTTCCATTAGAATGAAAAGCCACTACACTGTACTGCCAAATCAACACTCCATTTTTTTTAGAGAAAGAAGATTCTGAGGATTATATTTTATCTATGTGATAAGTGAGAATAAGGGAAGCATGACTGAGTTGTGAATATTTACAAAAAAAAAATCAACTTTAAATCCTGCAGTTCTGTACTCATCATTCAGGTTCTTTATAGTGTACTCAATAAGCTACCTGCTTAAATCTATAAATATTTCTAAGCTCTCTTAAAGTAGGAAGTGTTCTACATTTCAATACTTAAGTTAAAACAATGTTTATATTTAAAAATGACCCAAAAAACCCAGTAACAACAAAAACCAAACAATGAATCAAGAAAAATTTGAATTATTGTTTCATGAAGGCCAAGAAATATTTCCCTATGACCCAGTCCTAAATTTCATGCTTTCAACATTCTTAATGCAGGAAACCATAAATATTTTGTTTGAGGTCCCAATGAACACTTATTACACAACACTGGAATTTGAGGAATTGTAAGACTGAATGTTCCAGTCATTGAATGATCAAGTGTATCCATGCAAGGCCATGGGGATAACTGTATTTTTAGCCTCATGCTTCAGAACTAATACCAGTAAATTTAAAACATTTTTCTATGTGCTATCAGGGAATTATTTTTCTTGATGCTCCTGCTCTGAGAACTCCGTGTAGTATAAGTGTAGTGGAATAGCAGACAGAATTTCAGGATGCATTTTATAGTTAATAGGAACAACTGGAATAATAAAAACCTACTATGCTAGAATTTATTCTTGAACCACACTTATATGAAATAGAACATCATATTCATAATTTATGCTCTTTTAATTAATTTGAAATTAAATAGCTTATTTCACAAACATTTAACTTAAAACATATTCAACTAAGGTAAATATTTACTACAAAATTTATAGAGGAGTGAATTATATTAAAATGTTATTAGTAACAGTCATGTTTTTAAGCTGTTCCCTTAAATATATTAAACTATTTTTCTAAAATATTAATAAATCTTCTTGCCCTTAATAGCTCTCTCTTTCTTCCATTATTCTACTGTATAACATGACCGGTTTCTTGTTTCCATATAAAAAATATTGCCCACTCATTACAGTCTAATGAATTAAGAATGTTTGCTATTACAGGGGTCCTCAACCCCAGGCTGCCACCTAATATTGGGCTGTGGCCCGTTCGGAACTGGGCTGCACAAACAGTGGGCAAACGCATTCTTGTCTGAACTCAACTTGCACAAATGATGGGTGCACAACGCTTGTGCTGAACCATCCAATCTCTCTCTCCCCCTCTGCTGGTCCGCAAAGGTTGGAGACTGCTGTCCTAGAATATAGGTAGTCCTGAACTTACAACAGTTCATTTAGTGACCATTCAAAGCGACACCATCACTGGAAAAAGTGATTTATGATTGTTTTTCACAGTTACGACCTATTTAGCATCCCCATGATCATGTGATCAAAATTCAGATGCTTGGGAACTGGTCAGGTGATCTCCTTTGCGACCTTCTGACAAGCAGAGTCAATGGGGAAGCCAGATTCACTTAACAACCAGGTTACTAACTTATCAACTGTAGTGATTCACTTAACAACTGTGGCAAGGAAAGTTGTGAAATTGATCAAAACTCATTTAACATTTTTTTCACTTAACAACATAAATTTTGGGCTTAATGGTGGTCGTAAATTGAGGACCACCTGTATACGTATGCTCTTTGTTGCAGGGAAAAGTCAGAAATATCAATATTGTTGATTTTCTCTTTCATTATACCTGCCTGTTGCAAGAGAAATAATTTTCATTATTGATTTTCTCTCTGAGACTTTCCCGAAATCTTTCATTCAGTGCCACATGATTTGAATGCAACTGTATGATACTTCTATTAAGGCTTTGAAAGAGAACAAAAGATCTAACCAGCACAGAAGATGCTCCTGGGATCTATTTTCACTCTTCCAACAACCCCAGTAAGAAAATCTGGCCAAGCTAATACGTTGCCTTTCTGGAGATCCTCTGGACATGATGTAGCCAAGGACTTCACCTTAGAATTCAAGAAAGAATAAGATACACATGTATTTTCTGTGTTGTTACCAATTAGTTGGAAGCAAATGCAAAATACACACACATACAAAATGCTCAAGACAGAAACATTTTCCATTCAAACATCTCTGTAGCAGTTTTCAATATCGGATACGCTTGAAAAAACTCTAAAACTGAGAACAGATTTCCTGATTGATAGATTTTACTAAGAAAAATGGAGGATTATTTTGTGTGTGTGTGTATATCTATCCATCTATATACATATATATATATATATATACATAAAAGACACCTACACATATAAAATTAATTTCATTTTAATAATTTATTATTTTAAAATGGCATGATCAGGGTTTTGCAATGACCCTTGCTTTAAGTTTTTGCATGTATTATTTTAAAAAAAGATGAACCACTCTAATGTTTTGCAAAGTATGTTGTGTTTCTCTCACATATCTTAACTGAGTTCAATTCATTTGTTTGCCTTTCTTCCAGAAGCTCAAGGTGATTTAGTTAACCCCTCCTTCTCAGTTTCCATTTCCCGCTTAATAATAGGCCTATGATTACTTGCTCCAATGCCATGTAGTGAGAAGCCCTTTATTGCTAAGAAGTACATCAATGGCAAATTGCTTTTGGTCATATCAAAGGGGCCATAGCTGATCTGGAAGTTACAGAAATTGACAGATAATTTCGGTCACTAGTAAATGTACAATTGAATGCGTCATGAAAAGTAAAATAAAACAAAAAGGCTCATCCTTGTTCTTTTCTGTTTGGAATGTTCACCATGAACACATCCTTTTGAAGAATCTTCATAAATGGATTTACTGATTATTCTGTATTTAGTTTTAATTTTATATAATTCATATAGCTAAAAATTGGTTATTGGCACCTATACTCCAATACTGTTCCTCCCATAGCTGACAGCTCTAATAAAATGGAACTTTCAGTAAAACCAAATTAGATTCAATAGGTTACCTGTTCAGGAGGCAGAGCGTAACCCCAAATGTTTAGCTGGCTAATTGAGCCAACAAAAGACTCAGCTGGATTAAAGCCTTCTCCTCTTTGATCTTGCTCCTGTCCGAGTACTAATGCACCTCCACCTATTTAGAATAGAATAGAATTTGTTTATTGGCCAAGTGTGATTGGACACACAAGGAATTTGTCTTGGTGCATAGGCTCTCAGTGTACATAAAAACCGCCCTGAGTCCTTAGGGAGATAGGGCGGTATATAAATTTGAAAAATAAATAAATAAATAAATAAATAAATAAATAAAAGGAAAGATAAGTTCATCAAGAATCATAAGGCACAACACTTAATGATAGTCATAGGGTACAAATAAGCAATCAGGAAACAATCAGTATCAATATAAATCGTAAGGATACAAGCAACAAAGTTACAGTCATACAAACGTAAGTGGAAGGAGATGGGTGATGGGAACGATGAGAAGATTAATAGTAGTGCAGATTTAGTAAATAGTTTGACAGTGTTGAGGGTATTTACACAAGGAAAGCAGAATAAGGAGCTAGTGCATTTGATAACTGAGAACTTGAATTCAGCACTGTAATTCTAGGAGAATCTTCATACCATAAGGCAGATTGTTGAGGGGGGCAGAATATAGGCATTGTAGATAAATGTTAAGCTCTTCAGATGTAGTTTCACAATTCATTCATTTAATCATAGAAGTCCATGGGGAGAATAAGTAGGCCAAGAATGAAATTTTGTAAAGCAAACTCCTCCCCTTATGCCCATATTTTCTACGCAATAGGAGTATGGAAAGCTGGAGCTTGTGACATTACAACATGTATTTGTTTATTTTGATGTGATCTGTAGTTAGGAATGGGTGCTTTCATGTGTAATTATATAAAATTAGATGAATGTGTTGCAGTTTGAAATAGAAAAGATGAGATAATCATTTATGTCTAAGCAGATAGCAAGTGCTGCTCCCCCCTGCACCCTACGATAGATACATTTGGATTGATTTCAGATACTACATATTTCATACAGGTTCACTCACACAAATGCAAGGAATAAAGCTACCGATTATTGCTATTGTACATAATAGTTGGCACTATATGCTTGGGATAATCAACCAGTTCTAATATAGCTTTAAATGATTCATTAATATTGTTAGACTATTGCTATGTTACATAGGATGTGAATCTTACATCCCTTCAGTCAAATGTTTCTCAGAATAATATGGCAAATAAATACAGCCAGATAAATAATGAAGGGAGACATACCAGGGATTTCTGTTCCCACAGATAAGCCATTGCCTCCGTCAGACAATTTTCCATCGATGTACACTCCCCAGGCTCCGTCTCCACTTGCCCAAGTCACAGCAATATGATGCCAATTGCCATCATTCACAGAAGGGCAATCTGTAATGCTTTCCTTCCCATTAACATACAGAACCCATCTATATCAGAAGAGAAGAAAGAGAAATGGAAGTGACCTGCTTGAAACAGCTTAGCTGCACACCAGATTTAATAGTCTAATGGAGACAAGACAAATAATAATTCAAAAGACTTCAGAGTAAGAGTGAATATAATCAAGCAAAAGTTGATGGCTGGCCTGAGCATTAGTGATGTTTCTGAACTTCAACTGAAGAAAAAAAGAAAAGAAAAGAAAAGAAAAGAAAAGAAAAAGAAAGAGTCCAAAAGGATTTGGGTGGGCCATAGTATAGTATAAGATAGTATAAGTTGTAAGTACAGTAGATTTCCCTCTATTGGCATGTTCTGTAGGAATAGTTCACAAATCTATAGGTTCCTTGCTTGCTGAATATAGAATGTGTAATGCTCTGTTGTGTAACTGAAAACATGGAAAAACAAGCTCTAGAGCAGGGGTGTCAAACTCGAGGCCCACTTAGATCTGGCCTACAGGGGTGCTTAGATCTGGCTCACAGGGCTGCCCTGGAAACAGCAAAAGATCTGCCCGTGGTGCCTCTGCCAGCAAAAAGAGAGCTCGGGAGGGCTGTGAAAACTCTGTTTCCACTAGCAGAGTGCTGCAAGAAGCTGTCACGTGGCCCTCCCAAGCTCAGTTTTCACTGGCAGAGCACTGCATGAGGCCGTCGCAGCCAAAAACGGAACTTGGGAGGGCCTTGTGTGGTCCTTGGCATCCTGATCACACACACCCCGGCCATGCCCACTCGCCCCCCCCAGTCAAATACAACCTGATGCGGCCCTTAATGAAATCAAATTTGACACCCTGCTCTAGAGGGTGATAAAGCAATAAAATGCAGTTTGCATCTCTTCCCCAAGCATATGATCTGGAAGCTGTAGCTACTTCATATACCCATTGTAATCTGTAATCAAGAATGCATTGTCGCTTCCGTTTTCCACTGCATAAGAAATTGGAGTCCCATAATTTGTAGTATCGGAGGATTTCATCCAAAATGCACATGTGATCTCATTGAGTGAGGGGAGGACACCATCAAGCAAAACATAGCTATAAATTCCAGAGACTTCGAAATCCAAGTTAAATCCAGAAGACTGCTCTGCAACAGATAGGGAAAATGTTTAGTTCTTTGACAACATCAGAATACCTTTATGGTGGCTAGCTGTGTTCCTTCTCCAATTTTATACCCTAAGAACTTGCACAATTCAAATTTCCAAGATCAGCCTTACAAATCCCAAACTGAAGGATAGCCTCAAATGCTACCCTGTGTCGTGTCCCACTCCTCCGCTGACGGCCGGGTCAGGGAAATCCGAATCAGGCTTGCCTCTGCAGCTCTGCCCGAAGTCCTAGCAAAGTCCTCAGAGCAGGCAGGAGACCAGTAAGTGACTTCAGCAAGATAAGTTCGACTTTGCCTGACTCAGAGACTGCCAGAAAGCAGATCCTTTATATAGACCATGGGGTGTGGCTCCATGACTCAGCACTCATTAAGGCCTGCCCCTCCCTTCCTTCTGTTGCCTCCGCCTATCCAATCTTCTGATGCGAGGGTCACTCCAATCAGCTGTTGGAAGTAAACTTTCCTCAGGCTCACATGCTGTGGAGGAGGGGGAGGGGTCTAGCTGCTCCGTTTGCCTGGGCATGGAGCCAGGGCTGGTGCCGGGGGATGCTCCCTCCTCTGCAGCCTGCTTGGGCATGGAGCCAGGGCTGGGACCGGGAGGTGCCCCCTCCTCTGCAGCTTGTCTGGGCATGGAGCCAGGACTGGGGCCAGGAGGCATACATTCCTCTGTGTTCGGGAGCAGATAAGCAGACCCTGGCTGCGGTGAGAGCGGACAAGACACAACACCCTGAGACTAAAGACCAGCTTCATGAAAGTTGAGATTAGAATGAGTGGGACCATCAGGGGTGAAATCCAGCAGGTTCTGACAGGTTCTGGAGAACCGGTAGCGGAAATTTTGAGCAGTTCGGAGAACTGGCAGCGGAAATTTTGAGTAGTTTGGCGAATCAGCAAATACCACCTCTGGCTGGCCCCAGAGTGGGGAGGGAATGGGAATTTTGCAATATCCTTACCCCAGGAGTTGGGAAGGAATGGGAATTTTGCAGTGTCCTTCCCCTGCCACACCTACCAAGCCATGCCCACCAAGCCACATGATACCCACCAAGCCAGAACCCAACACAGAACCGATAGTAAAAAATACCCAACACAGAACCGATAGTAAAAAAAATTGGATTTCATCACTGGTGACCATACTCATCAATTGGCTTAAAGTATCCTTTTTTCACTTTGCCCCTTGGCCTTGTTCCATTAACTTTGAGGGATGATTTCAATCCACATGGAAATAGGCAGTGGCAACTAAGGTATCATCTTTGGGCTTCTCTCTAGGTCTTTCCCTCAGCATGGGATATGCTCAGGCCAAAGGGATATGCTCAGGTCAAAGCACTCACTAAATAGCATATAGTGGAAACAGAACATCAACTGGATCTAGCCAGGACCCCAATCGGTATTGCCAGTGAATATAGGTACTCTTCTCCCCTACGGCATACTTAGTTAAACTCAAAGTACTTCAACACTGGAGGGTCTTTACTCTCCCACAATGTTATGCATTCAACTCAGCTGCCCCTGAACGATACAGGAAGATTCCTTACTTGGAGAAATAATGCCCGTGTCTCTGGACACAAAGAAACAACAGATCATGTGCTTCTCCAGCACCTGTAAGGGATACATTCTGTAGCTTCATCTCACCATTGCTGCATAAATATTGAGGGCACACAGGACAATTATATACTTCCCCATTTTTAGATACCAACCTTGCTATAACATACAATATTGCCAGGTTCTGCACAACGGCACTCAAAGTTCCTTGAATTATATAACCTCTGCCATAAACAAACCTTGATGAATATCTAGTTTGCCATATTAGAATGCTCTACAATTTGTCAGATATAGGCTTCCACATCTTTAATGCTCTCTTATAACCATCTAATGCTCCTACCCCTTCTTTTAGTGTCTTTTAAACTATTATTTTTATGTCTACTTTCCGTTTTAATACATGTATCTTTTTTATCTTCTAGTTCTGATTATCTTCTAAGCTTTTCAATTGACTGTACTCCACCTTCCTTCCTGGTCTAGGACAGTAATAAATATTTGATTTAAATGATTCAGTTCTTTGAACTATGTTTTCCCATTGCACTGGTTCAGAATAAAAATGCTTATTTTTAAACTGAGCAAGACAGAAGTTGGGAGGCTTTGGTTTTTCCAGTTATATAGCCATGTTAAACAAAATAGACACGCTGGTTCTAAGAAAATACTAAGCATCACGTTATTATAAAAATGATTTATATAGAAATGTCCAGTGTAAAATATCCACTATTCTTCTATCTAAAGACACTTGAGGCTTAGAAGATATACCATATAATTGGACACTTAACCCTGATGGATGAAAACCACTCCATCTGCCTTCAAATCTCTAGTGCTGTCATGTAATGTCAACATTCCTTGGTGCACAGTATTACCACGTAGCAACTAAAATGCGTGAACTTGCTCTTTAATTTTTTTTTTTTACATTTGCTTCATCTTTTATTCAAGAGTTAAGCAAACCTATCTCTTCCAGTTTACTATAGACAAAAGGAAAGCTTTGGTAGAATCTAGTTCGGTAAGGAAAATTAAGTTAAATTAAAATCAACATATCTTTGAATTTCAATGGATTCCAACACAGTGCATGAAACAAAGTATTTTATGACAGCGAATTAGAGAAATTTTTTTGCATTCAAAATACCACTAAAAATGGTAGAAGGAGATTAACATGCTTTAGTGATGAGAACATTTAGTATACTGACAATAAACTTTTCTCTTCTCCAGAGCCAGGACAAACTGTATTAAGTTTACAACTGATAGAATATCTACTTCAAGCCAGTGTTGACTCTTAAAAACCACATTAGGTAATATAGTCAGACAGAAAATCAACATGGATTTATTTTCTGCATGACTGTATTATTTTTAGTATTTTTGAACAATAAAGTATTTAATTTAAAAATAATAATCATATATTATTTTTAATGATTTGATAGTTGTCCACCAAAGTTGCTACAATACTTTAGCACAAAGCAAGGAATGAAGAAAACCTTTTCCAGCTGATTAACAAGTACTTGGAGAAAACACAAGAAATACTCTAACTTTTAATGAAATTGCAATTTAGGAAATAGTAAGATTCTAAATATTATTATTTATTTAAATTTAGTGGCTACTCAACTCTAATGGATTCTGGACAACATTCAAAATAATTTTTTTTCAGTGTCACATTTATATTATTGGTTTAAAATTGAATTTATAATAATAAATCCAATATAGAATTATATTCTAGGGAGTCATCTGGTTTCGGTTCAAGTCTGCAGAATTGTTGCCAAGATAGGTTTGCTATTGTTTGCTAATCATGGGTACCTGTTTCACACCTGCTGCCTGTAAAGCCAGGAGGACATTTACAAACGTATGAGTTCAAGGCATCCATGCACGTTCCTTGATTTTCACAGGGATTGGATTCACATTCATTGATGTTCACTTCACATTGGGGCCCTGTATATCCTGTAACACAGTGACACCTTTGAGAAGACAAAAGAAAACGAATGAATTTTCTTTACTACATACAGTCTGAACGATTACATTCTAGCTGTCTTAAAATACGAAGTAAATTACTTAAGTGAAATGAAGAACCAACATGAGGTTAAGTGGAAAGCTTAAGTAAGTAAGAAGTGGGGGGGAGGGAAGATCAATTGTGGAGTCTGAATTTGAAATGCTTACAAGTTCTGGCAATTCTGGATCTTGTTTATTTTTGCAACCCTAAAAAATGTTGGAAAGACATTGCATGAGGAGCCTGCCTTGCCCATCTATCTGTCAACAGGATAACTCTCTGAAAGCAAAACAGAATTGGACCAAATTTGATGTGGAGAAAAAGCTGGCAAAAGAAAGACGGAGTTAAAAATGGCTGAATCCCCAGCCAAGGACTATGGAGAAAAAAAAATCCAGAACAAATCCCCCAGATACATTTCTGTGGAAGAGACAGTTAGGCAGAGTTAGACTTTTTAATCCAATTACTGTATATGGAAGTAATCTGTGACTGGAATGACATGTAAGCCAGAGTAAATAAATAAAAAGTGAAAATACAATAATATAGAGTGCCAAAAAATTAGATAGAAAAAAGAATGTAGACTCAGTCAGTAGAGCCCATAGCTCCATCAGTGGATTTTTTTTTTTTTTGTTTACATTTATACCCCGCCCTTCTCCGAAGACTCAGGGCGGCTTACAGTGTATAAGGCAATAGTCTCATTCTATTTGTATATTTTTACAAAGTCAACTTATTGCCCCCCCAACAATCTGGGTCCTCATTTTACCTACCTTATAAAGGATGGAAGGCTGAGTCAACCTTGGGCCGGGCTCGAACCTGCAGTAATTAAGGCACTAATAGTGTTGAAGATATGTTCGCTTATAGAAGTAAATACTTATAAGACAAAAGTTCATGTATGAAGACTAAAATAGAGAGATAGAATAGAATAGAATAGAATAGAATAGAATAGAATAGAATAGAATAGAATTTTTTATTGGCCAAGTGTGATTGGACACACAAGGAATTTGTCTTGGTGCATATGTTCTCAGTGTACATAAAAGAAAAGATATCTTCATCAAGGTAGAACATTTACAACACAAATGATGGTCATACGGTACAATTTAACACTTAATGATACAACACTTAATGATAAGCATAGATAGGATTCCAAAAGCAGTTTAGGCCCTAAGGCAGGGGTGTCAAACTTGCATCATCACGTGATGTATCACGACTTTCTCCCCTTCACTAAAACGGGGGTAGGTGTGGCCAGCCCATGACGCACCTGGCCCACCTGCCCTAAGGGATGGCTACTTTGGTTCTTTAGCAAGCAAGTGAACAAACAAATAAATACACTGTATTAGCATTATTAAATATTTATATTTCTTCAGAGCTATATGCATACATCTTTTTACCTATAGCCATTGATTCCATCTTTGCACGTGGCTCCGTTTTTACAAGGTCTACTGAGACATTCATTAATGTTTTTTTCGCATAGAGCACCAATAAATCCAGGCAAGCACTTGCAATGGAAACCTGCAATCTGATCTTCACAGGTAGCTCTGTTGAAGCAGGGATTTGAAAGACATTCATTTACCTCTGTTTCACAGTGAGTACCTGAGAAGAAAGAAAGGAATAAAGACGTTATCAGCACCTGATAATTTCTGAACTTTATAGATTCTGGATACATTAAAAAGAATGAAAATGAAAAAAAAAGTTAATTAGTCAAATACATTTTTAAACTATCCTGAAGTTAGGTACTCAATAGAACACATTTGCTAGAGATTAAAGAATCAACTTTGGTAATATATTAAATTAATTGCTAAAAATTTTGTCCTTTTTTAAAATGTCACAGACTTCTCATTTATACCAATAAGGAAAGTCACACATGATGACACCAAACTATGTGGTCCTTTTTTTTTACTGGAAAATTAAAATTCCCTCTTTCTCTGAAGATCTTGCAAGCAATACAAAACATCATGAGAGCTATATGAAATATTAGAAGAGAGTCATCAATAAAATAGACCGACCTGTGAAGCCTTCTGGACACAAGCAGTGGTAAGAGTTAATATCATCAACACAGACTGCTTTATTCAGACAAGGATTTGAACTGCATTCATTTACATCTTCTTCACATAGTAAGCCTTCAAGCAATAAAGATTACAGAGAACATTAATAGTGTATGTATACAGATTTACAAGTTCACACAATGGACTTACACATGAAAGATACAATCCTAAGAACAGTGAAGTATAAATTTCCAGGACAGCAGTTAGTAATAAATTTCCAACTTTATTCATTCTTGTTTCATTTCTCTAGCTGCGATCTATAGCTTTCATGGCAAGTGCTCTTTGGAACATGGTTACCCCCTCCCCAAATTCATATGGCTCCCACCGCGGCCCTACTTAAACAAGCCGTAAAAAGATGGCCTAGAGCCAGAGTAGGGAATAGATCTCTTGTGTGAAATTTGGGTTTCCTGAATTATGGTTGTATTTTTCTAGACTTTTTTTTAATTTGGATAATGGAATTCTTTGTTTTAATCTTTGCTTTTTTATTGTTTTATTTTGCAAGTTGCCCAATCATAAAAGATTGGCAAGTAAATAAATAAATAGCTCTTTCCATTCATTTGGAAATGAGGGTTCACCATGCTATTTACATTATAAACTTTTCTAATTAGGAAAATTGCAAGCAGAACCTGGTATTGTTATCAATTACAGGAATTCTGTATTGAATGAAATAATATAGATTTTAATGTACCATGTCCTTCAGCTTTTATCAAGAGGACATACATTCATTCACGAAGTGTGGACACCATCCAGATCTGTAGTTAATTACTACAGCAAAAAGCCCAAATAAATAAATGAAACAATCTAATTAGTCACCTTAAGAACAATCTGCACCAAGCTTCCTCTAATTGAGAGGTTTATATCATTCCCTTTTTATTTTAACGGTAAACCATCATCTTGCCCTAGGTGCATAATAATTACATTTTGGCTGCTGAATTCAACCAACATTATAGGAAAAGACCCAGACAATCCTGATAAGATCAAATGATGACGTTTATCCATTTCTCCATGGCATAGGGCCGGGCTACTTACGGGACCGCCTACTGCTACTGAATACCTCTCACCGACCCGTGCGCTCTCACAGAGAGGGACTCCTCAGGGTGCCGTCAGCTAGGCAGTGCCGTCTGGCGACACCCAGGGGAAGGGCCTTCTCTGTGGGGGCTCCCACCCTCTGGAACGAACTTCCCCCAGGACTCCGTCAACTTCCGGACCTCCGAACCTTCCGTCGCGAGCTTAAAACACACTTATTCATCTGCGCAGGACTGGATTAGTTTTTAAATTTATATTGGTTTTAAATGGTTTTTATTATTTATATTGCTTTTTAATTTGGCTTTGTAGAATAAGTTTTTTAACTGTGGTTTTAGTCTGTATTTATATGTCTTTTACTTGCCTGTGAACTGCCCTGAGTCCCTCGGGAGATAGGGCGGTATATAAATGTGATTAAAAAAAAAAAAAATTCCTTCCATTCATGTGACTTTCCCTTCAACTTCAGCTACTTTTGTAGCTTAGCCAGATGTATTGTTACTTTGCAACAAGACCCAATTTTCCCCATATTGTAAGGGGAAATAGGACAGCCAATGACAGCCCACTCTTACTCATCCCCTAATATGAAGGCAACCCATAGAGAACTTGCCTTCAGAAGTTGTGGGTCTCCATCACTGGAGGCTTTCAAAATGACACTGGACAACCATTTGTCTGAAATGGTATAGGGTCTCCTGCTTGAGCAGGGGGTTGGACTAGAAGATCCCCAATGTCCCTTCCAACTCTTTTATTTTATGTTCTAACTAATATGCTTCATACTGGAGGTGGTGTCATAAGTATATTCGGAATGCAGCCATCTAAGAAAACTTTATGCAGATATTTTTTATTTACCATATTTTTCAGACTATAAGACGCACCAAAATATAAGATGCACGAAGCTTTCGACGAGGTAAACCAGAAAAAAAAAGTTTTTGCCCTCCTTGGCCCCCAGGAGCACACTGCAGGCCTCCCAAACCCTCCGTGCATCCCCTTTTTGCGAAAAATGGGATGCACAGAGGATTTGGGAGACCTGCAGAGTGCTCCTGGGGGCTGGGCAAAAATAGGCCTGTTTGGGTGAAAAATGGGCCCATTTTTGGCCTCCCAAACCCCACACATGTCACGTTTTTGCCCTCACCAGCCCCCAGGAGCACTCTGCAGGCCTCCCAAACCCTCTGCACATCCCATTTTTGTGAAAAATGGGTCTGGTTTTGGCGAAAATGGGATGCGTGGGGTGAGGTTTCTGGAGGCCAAAAATGGCTGTATTCAGTGTATAAGATACATCAACATTTCCATTCTCTTTTGGGGGGGAGAAAGTGCTTCTTCGAAAAGTATGGTAATTAGAATGTTATAAACAAACTATTATCATTTTCTATGCCCAGCAAACAACAGCAATAAAATTTATGTTAAACTGTTTCTCACGGTTCCCCAAAAAACCCACAATGACCTCTCAATCTCTATGAAATCAGCAAAATACAGAAGGCAAGATATTCACAAGCTCCATAAATATGAGCCATAACTTTTTTTTTTTAAGTTTGCAACCTGAAGATGATGCTTTACTGCTTTAGTTCATTTGTCACCTGAGTAGCCTGGCTGACACTGGCAAATGAATGCTGCAGTGCCATCCTTGCAAATCCCTTTGTTGAGACAGGGAGATGACTTGCATTCATCAATCTCTTTTTCACATTTTAATCCTAGAACACAACCCAAAAGAACACAAAGAAAAATAAATCGGGATAGGCCAGAAGTGCAAAATACATCAAATAAATATCAAGTAATAGAAAAATAAAATGTGATTTTTGTGGAGGAGGGGAATTTGAATCTATTTACACCTAGGTTAGAAACAGATATGAAACTAGGATATATGAAAACCACACAGTTCATGCATCTTAGAGTCTATTTAATTCTAGTTGCTACTGAGCTTGTTGACAGGCAGGCATTAGGCTTTTGTTTAATCAGAAGCTCAAAAAATATTCTGTTTCAATTAAATATTCTAATTGATCTGAATCAATTAGATTAGAACTCAACAAAATTGAGTTCATGATAAAACAAGACAAATCCACCAGTGATGCTGGTTCCTTTTTAAATATCTCATGTTTTTCCTCTGCTTTTTCTCTGTAAATGTGTAATTTTTGAATGATAAACACAGTGAAATCCATCTCTATTGTCAAATTTTTCACATGGAGAAGAATGTGCTTAAACCTGTACTTGCCTCTCATTTTATTATTAAATGAGTAGACTGCCAAAAAGGACTGACAAATCTAATTCAGCACCAAGAAATATGTCTGGGTATACAAAGATTCAAACATAGACTTTTAAGGACCAAATGTTTAAAATCTGTCCTAAATGAACAAATCTGTTTGCTTTCCTTTGTATTTGTTTTCTTTTCAGCTCTCAGTTTCTCCCTATTCCCTATTTATAAAAAAATCCACTCATTTATTTCCAGCGAATGTTTGCAATATTCAAGGTCTATGTGACCTTTTAGTGGTACATTTTTAAATAACAGAAATTGAAATATTTTGCTAAACTGTTAGGTCTCTTGCAAAATGCATAGTTACATAGATTCTGTCCTGTTTCACTCATTCTTGATGTATGAGTACAGATCAAGCTAATAATTCCATACACTTTTATTAGATTATAAGCAGGGTTTGCAAGAACATTATCTGAATATGTACAGGATCAATCTATACTTAGAACTGAGGGGGCGAGTTTCATCGTTTCCACTATGATTAAGTTACAAAGTTTTTGAACGGTCCGTGAGAGCTATCAGTCTAAAGAAAAAATATTCAGAGAGGCTAGTGTAATTAGTGATGTATAGTTTTAACAATTGCAAAGTTAATATTTAATATAAATGATGCTAATCCGCTTAGACCTACAAAAATGGTTATTTATAATGGAACAGGGTAAAAGAAGACTAATAGCTACAAAGTACATAAAAATGATATCAAAATAACCATGTGGCAATGAAAAGATATACTTAAAAGAAGGGGAAAAATCAGATAAGTATTGCTACAAAACAGAAGTTAAAAGGAAAGCCTTTGGAGCAGTAACAAGAAGTCAACAAATCTCTTTAAAATTTTATTTCGTTGACAGAAGACCTTGTGAAAGACTACTTCATGTAGCCAGAGACACCCCAATATGTTTACAGGATACCTCCTAAACTTTTTATTTGACATCTTTTTAGGCTACAACCAACATTTTGTTCTTTCACAATTTTTAGGCTCTAGTCCCTCATAGGAAAAAGCGGGCCTGCTTTTCAAGAAATGTTTCTATTCCTTTTCTGAATATTCATAGAAGGCTTCTTAATATATTTCTTTTTCTTCAAAGGCGATATAGCTGTCAAAGCATGATATTTAGGGAGGGTTGCAACTGTATTACTTACCTGCATATCCTGGTGGGCATATGCAAATGTAACCACTTCCAACCTGTTTGCAAGTTCCACTGTTATGACATGGTTGCAGCAAACATTCATGGAATATCTGTTGTCAATGGAAGAAAAGACAAAGCAAAAATATAGGCAAAGAAAACATTACCTGTTCAATAGCAGACTGAAGTTCAGGCTTCCTATCCAGTCTCTAAATGTTAAGTCTTATTAGATGTTATAAACACACCCTGGTCTCAAATACTGTGGAGTGAAAATAAAATGGCGGGGGGAAGGAATGTATACTATGTTAAATTTCTTGAATCAAATACAGGTAATCCTCAATTTACAACCACGTGTTTAGTGATAGTTCAAAGTTAGAATGGCACTGGAAAAAGTGACTTGCAACTTAGTCCTCGCACTTACGACACTGACAGCATTCCCGTGGTCATGTAATCAAAACTCGATAGCTTGGTAACTGGCATGTATTTACAATGATCACAGCATGCTGGGGTCATGTGATCACCCTTTGCCAGCTGGCTTCTGACAAGCAAAGTCAATGAAGAAAGTTGGCCTTAATAAATGGGTGTGTCGTGTCCCACTCCTCTGCTGACGGCCGGGTCAGGGAAATCCGAATCAGGCTTGCCTCTGCAGCTCTGCCCAAAGTCCTAGCAAAGTCCTCAGAGCAGGCAGGAGACCAGAAAGTGACTTCAGCAAGATAAGTTTGACTTTGCCTGACTCAGAGACTGCCAGAAAGCAGATCCTTTATATAGGCCATGGGGTGTGGCTCCATGACTCAGCACTCATTAAGGCCTGCCCCTCCCTTCCTTCTGTTGGCTCCACCTATCCAGTCTTCTGATGCGAGGGTCACTCCAATCAGCAGCTGTTGGAAATAAACTTTCCTCAGGCTCACATGCTGTGGAGGAGGGGGAGGGGTCTAGCTGCTCCGTTTGCCTGGGCATGGAGCCAGGGCTGGGGCCGGGGGATGCTCCCTCCTCTGCAGTCTGCTTGGGCATGGAGCCAGGGCTGGGACCGGGAGGTGCCCCCTCCTCTTCAGCTTGTCTGGGCATGGAGCCAGGACTGGGGCCGGGAGGCATACATTCCTCCGTGTTCGGGAGCAGATAAGAAGGCCCCGGCTGCTGTGAGAGCGGACAAGACTCAACAGGGTGATTCAATGTAGAACTGCCATGATTCATTTAAAAATTCTGGCAAAAAAAAAAAAAGAAGGTAAAATCAGGCATGGCTCACTTAACAAACAAGCACCTTGGTTAGCAACGGAAATTATTGTGGTTATAAATCAAGGACTACCCATATGAGATCACCAGCATTTGCATGGGGCAGAGTGATGAAGGCAACATTATGACATTATAGCACAGGATCTACCCCTTGTCTACATGCACCATGCCACTGCACCTATACCAAGGAGGGGTGGGATTTGCAGTGCAATGCCAGGATCTCTGTTTTATTATTCCAAAAAAGTAGTGAGCTATCACAGACACTGGTGCACGGGGCACAAATGAAATAAAGAACACTACGAGAGGCAGCAACTGTTTAACTTTCAAACCCATTGTTTTCAATGTTTTTTTTATTTCACCAGCTTTCTACTTTCTCTGTAATTGAACACTCTGGGAAATAATGATGGCTGTTCTTGCCTGGCTGCTGACTTTGGGGCCCTTGCTGATATTTTCTGGAGCAACTGGAAGCACCACACTCTCCTCCGCTGCAGAAAAAGTAGAGCCAAAACCTAAATGGGATTGACATGAAATCAACTGTAAAAAAATCCCACTGACGAAATCATGGAAGTCAAGACTCTTAATACTATAAATTTTGCAATATCTGTAAAGGAATATACCATATTTTTCGGAGTACAAAACACACTTTTTTCCCCCTTAAAAGAGGGTGCCTCTTATACACCGAATGTAACCTCGCCCACCAGCCAGCCCCCACCCTTTGGCCTCCGCGCGTCCTCTCAAAACGGAGCTTTTGGAGGCTGCAAATGCAGCTTCCCAAACAGAGAGCCTCTCAAACAGCCTCCAAAAGGTCCATTTAAGAGGCTGCCTTTGCAAAGAGAAGCTACTTTGCAAATGGAGCTTTTGGAAATGTAGAGCCTCTCAAGAACATTTTTTCCCCCTTATTTTCCTCCCCCCGAAATAAAGTGTGTCTTATACTCTGGAGCGTCTTATCCTCCAAAAAATATGGTAGCTGCTGAGTATATAACAGTAATGGCTAACCTTTTTGCCATTGCATGCCAGGAGAGGGGTTGGGGGGGGGGGTTGCGCGCGTGCCCACACCCATAATTCTATGCGGCCCACTCCACACATGCACCTGCGACTCTCCCCCCCCCGCTCCTGACATGCAATGGCCCGGTAGGCCCGTTCTTCTCTCTCACCTGGCTCCAGAGCCTCTCTTGTCAGTCTGGGTGTGTGTGTGGAAAATGGCCTTCCCCACCCCCCCTGGAAGCCCTCCGGAGGCCAGAAACAGCCCATTTACCAACTTCCGGTTGGACAGGAAGTGATGTTTTTCACTGTTCCCAGCCTCTAGAGACTCTTAGAGAGGCTCTGGAGCCAGGTGTGAGAGAAAAACTGGCCTTCCCCACCCCCACCAGGCCTTCTGGAGGCAGGAAACAGCTTGTTTCCCTACTACCGGTGGGCTCAGAAGGCCTGAAAATCAGCTGACCTCGCGTGCCCGCTGATATGGCTATGGCTGCCACCTGTGGCATGCATGCCATAGGTTTACCATCACGGGTATATACAGAGAGATGTAACCATATCCATTTAAAGCATAGTATCAAAATGTGTTATATTTCTTCAGATGGACTCGTTTCTATATTGATGAGGCACTGAACTCTTTCTGTCACATATCCTGTCATGATCAGAATCAATATGGATTTTTAGGATTTTAGTATAAAATCTGAGTATTTTAACCACCAGCATATTTCATCCATGCAAACTCAATTCAGATCTTGTGCTAACCAGGAGATCTGGCAGTGACAATGTAAGAACCCATAGTGAAGAGAAAAGGTAGTTAAATTCAGGAACAGAATAATTTTCAGCCCATTCCTCATCAAGGTCTAGAACTGGCTATCAGGATTGTAACATTGGAGGTGTACTGTAACCATAAGACCCACACTATCCTATGTTACTATGGCATTGCCTAATTTTATATATTAAAGCATCTACATTGAACTGAACTCAAATGAAGTTATTGAAGAAAATTGAGAAAGCAAAGGAGACCTACATATGTATCATTGTAGCTTGTGTATGGATCATCTTTTCCCAGAAAACTGATGTTTAAGACGATGAAAAGAATTGTTTAGAATTCGTCTGAGACAATGATGGCTAACCTTTTTCTCTTTGTGTGCCAAAAGCACGTGCACATAATGCAACGTGCGCCCCCCACGCATGCGCACACGACACCCCCTGCATATGCACACTCGACCCCTATGCTCCCCTGCCTCCCTACGCATTAAATTTTTTAGCAACCGGTTCTCTGCCTGGTTTCTGGGTGGGGGTGGGCGTGGTGGGCGTGGCTTACTTGGCCTCCTGCACCATGGCGGGGAGGTGTTATTGCCTTCCCCAGGCTGTGGAGGCTTTTCTCGAGCCTGTGGGAGGGTGAAAACGGCCTCCCCCAAGCTATGGAGACCCTCTTGAGGCCAGAAACGGGCCCATTTCCTGATTTCCGATACTTTCGGTAGGCCTGTTTTTGCCCTCCCCAGGCTCTGGAGGCTTTCCTCCCCTGTGCATTCACTACGCCCCCCGTGCATCTCAAAAAATAGCTGGCCAGTGGGAGGTGTGCACGCGCAGTGGAGCTAAGCTGGGTGACGGTTTGCGTGCCCGCAAAGAGGACTCTGTGTATCAGCTGTGGCATGCATGCCACAGGTTCGCCATCACGGGTCTGATAGATGGGGCTATTAATCACAGGATGGGTCTGCCTCTCCCAAAGTACTATTGTGATATAAAGAGGCTCTGTTCTGTTCATTGAGATCCCTTTCCTTGTTATTTTTTTTCCATGTGAGCTGTGTAATGGTATCTTGACAGCTGTTTCCTGTCTATATTCTCTTGGCAAAGGTGCAACCTAACTTCTCTTTAATTATGGGACAGCCATTTGTAAATAGGTACATGAAGAGTCAAGCTCTTCCGACCCTTAGGTTTATTGCCTATCATTTTCACACCCTTTACAGAATATAACCTACTTGAGCAGTCTGCTATAGATCTGGCTCCAATGATTGTTGTTGTTCCATAAAATGGACAAGATAAGCAATAGGACTTTCCTGGATCAGGTTGGTAATAGTCCCTGGGACAAGGATGGCACGGCATTAAACCAGAACGTGAGAATTCTCCAGCTGGGCAAGGAACTGCAAAGCACACAACAGAATCTTCTTTTATGCACTGATATATCATTTTAACGTTGTTTTACAAAAGAGAAAAGACCTGTTTCAATCAATGAAAAGCTTTTGATGGGTGCGAATCATATCATCAACCGAGTGGATTTAAATGTTCCAGAACCAGATTATTGTACCAAAACTCTGTCATCTAGATAACATTTCCCAAATTCCAATCTTATACGCATAAGTTTATTCAGAAATGTCACTGGGTTTGTAACACAATGCAAGATTAAACTAAAAATCAACAAATCATATAAAAAAGACAATTAAACAAGTATCCATTTGTACTCTGGGAGTTCCAAATTTCTTATCTTACAGCCGCAATCTTAAGTTTTCAAACGCCAAAGGCCAAAATATCAGAAAAAGAGAATAGACATGTTTTTCAATGTTTTGCATACCTTGAAGTTACAAATAATGACCCCAAAAATGTTTTTTCCAAAAGGCAATTGGACTTTCTTGTTTTTGGGTTGTTTTTTTTTTTGAAAACATTTCATTTCTCATCCAAGAGGTTTCTTCAGTTCTCCCTCTTGAATGAGAAGTGAAATATTTTCAAAAGAAAAAACCCCAAGAAAGCCTAGTTGTTTTTTTGGAAAAAGGACCTTTGGGACAAACATGACCTGGATGATTGAGAATCTCCATAGATATATGACCCCAAAACGGCATCAAATGTCAAATACTTGAATATTTGCCAAATAATATGGTCTGTTTGTTTATTTGTTAGATTTATATACCACTTTTCCTCATACTTCTAATTCTGCACTGGTAACAGAAACAGATTTATTTCTCAGAGGACAAGCAAAACTATTTTCAAGTTTAGCCAGAAATTGGCAAAAAGTAATATTGCTTTTCCCCATGTTGATATTATGCAAGAAACGAAGAAAAGAACTAATAACATATGGAAATAATCTGCTATTGTTACCAGCACACTGCTGGAAACTGCAAACTAATATTTGCTAACATAAACAAGTACTCTGTCTAAACAGAGGTCTCAGGAGGTTGTTTCTTTAAAGTATGGCTACAGTTCAAATCCTTTGTGCAGAAAATTAAGGTTCACCAGATAAATAAGATAGACTACAGACATGATACATGCTACTACTTAAAAATATTTCAGTTATGCAGGGATCAGGGAAGGGGAGTGATAGATACTGCATGGTATTTAGCAACATGCTGTTTCCTGGAATCTAGATGTCACAAACCTCCACATGCTGATATATCCACAGCTCCTCTTTTGACTGTTGACATATTTTCTGGACAAGAAATGCAGTGCTTAGATCCAGTGGTAGGCTGATATTTGCCAAAGGGACATGATTCACAGATCTCAAGGCCGTTTGGAGAAGAAGTTCCCGGCTTGCACTGAGCTGAGAATATGAGAACAGTACAACCTAATTAAGAATCTCTAATTTAAAAAAAAAATGCATATCAATTCCAAGCAGCTAAAAAATAAGAGCAAAAATAAACCCAGCAATCCAATGCAGAATAACAGCATCTGCAATGATGTGTAACTGGTGATTTAGAAGCCTAGAGCAAACTAAGCATATCAGCTTGCAAAATACAATTTGTAAAGAGGATCTGTCACAAATATGGATATGTATATTGCAGAAGCTAGGTCCGTGATGGCAAACATATGGAATGTGTGTCAGAGGTGGCACGCAGCGCCCTCTCTGTGGGCACGTGAGCCGTTGCCCCAGTTCAGGTCTGCCACGCATGTGCAAGCGCCTCCCACCAGCCAGCTGGTTTTCAGGTCTCTGCCACGCATGCCTGGGGGACGGGGCGAATGCAGGGGGCCACATGCCCATCAAAGATGGGTTTCAGCAGGTTCTGACCAGTTCTGGAGAACCATTAGCGGAAATTTTGAGTAGTTCGGAGAACTGGTAGTAAAAATTCTGATTGGCCCCACACCCATCTATTCTCTACCTCCTGAGTCCCAGCTGATTGGGAGGAAATGGGGATTTTGCAGTAACCTTCCCCTGGATTGGGGAGGGAATGAAGATTTTACAGTATCCTTCCCCTGCCACGCCCCCCAAGCCATGCCACGCCTACCAAGCCACACCCACAGAACCGGTAGTAAAAAAATTTGAAACCCACCACTGGTGCCCATGTGCGGGTGGTGGGGTGCATGCATGGGGACTGCGACTCATTGCATTTTCGGGGTTCGCCTGAATACATGTGCATTCGCATACACGCTTTGGGCACTCAGTCTGGAAAAGGTTAGCCATCACTGAGCTAGGTGTTTTGTTTAGAACACTCCATTGAAACTATAAACTACTCAACTATAAAAATGTAAAGAAAGGAGAATAAAGAAGCTTTTTTTGTTGATTGGCATTCTGTTATAATAAAATTGATATATTAGCTCCATTGAAAAGGACCACATAATTACTGAGGAGAAAAAAAGGAAACATATAAATTATAAAAACTGTGAAAAGCATGCAAATTATTATTAGGATCTTATTGTAATTGTTTTAGTCTGTCATTCTAACTTCCTGATTTAACAATTTCATTCATATTCGAAGCTGTTGTGTTTCAACTGCTATTTTTATTGTCCTTAACTGTTTTGGGAGACATATCTGTAAATAAATTGCATTAGAATCAGTGTTCCTGCATAAATACATTTGTTTAAATAGCTATTTTTACAAAAATGGCTCCCAAAACATGGTCACATAATCAAAATTTGGGTACTCAACTTTTCAATGAACTGAGGGGAGGGAAGGGTGGATTGGAGTGCTGAGAAGTTGTGCATGGATCATGAGAACCTAAAAACCATCAAGGTCAGAACTGCAGGTGCTTGAGAAGAAGGTGGACTGTTCCCATAACAAAAGGATGTCTCATAATTGGACAATGTGATCACCAAGAGGTAGGGAGAAAGGGAAGCTATTTGTTTAACTAGGCAAGGATCTGCGTAGGAAAACTAGAGCTGGCTTTGATTCTTCAGTACCAAAATGGTATATCCAATAAAGCTTTACTTTTGGGGATTCAAAGCTCCCAAGAGTGTTTACTTGTTTTGGGTGCACTAGTCCGACGGTTGACACACATATACACATCTTTCTAAAAAGTTGTGGTACTTTATAAACAAATAGTAACTTTTATAAAAACAGAACGTTTTTTAAATGTAAATTTATTTTTTCCCCAAACATCTAGAATAAATATAAATAAACATAAGCATATTCCCTCAATAGCTAGCTAAATAAATATTATATGCAGGATCCAATGTAGGTCAGGCACCGGGACCAGAGGTTTTGTCTTCCAAGCTTTCAGACTTCACCTTCGTTTGTGAAATATTACATTGTGAAATATTATCATATATATTATAATGTATATGACTGCAAATTTCCTACCTTTGCATTCTGACACGCTTCTGGAATGGAGATATTCAGTGTAGGTGTTAGATGGACAGTTTTTACATTCTACCTGTCCTTCCTCATCTTGATATGATCCAATCCAGCAACTTTCACATGCATGATGTTCCAGAGAATAGTAAGTACCCAAAGGACAATTAACTGGAATTTAATTAGATAAAATATGAATAAAATGTTGGGTGGGGAACAATGATTGTTTACAGATATTCTGACCTAATTCTCAAACTGCAGATGCCAATGTAATCTGTATCTGCGTGATTACAGACACAGTTCCTACGTGTGCAAAAACTATATCAGCTACGTGATTGATTGAACAGATAATTACAGATTACCTGATGTGTTAAAATAGTCATAACTGCTGAAATCCAAATAGTTGTGTGCTACTGATGAAATTCTTCTATGGGTGAAGGAGAAAGAAGCACTTCTGAGTATCTCTTCTTCCTTCATGTCTCTAGGCTCCACTCTAGGCTCCACCAATTCTGGAGGATTTGTGGAACTTCATGCAGTACAAGAATTTATTAGGATTGTAGAAAAATGGAAGAGCCATTGTGGCGCAGTGGTTAGAGTGCAGTACTGCAGGCTACTTCTTCTGCCTGCTGGCTCCCTCCAATTTGGCAAGTCAAATCTCTCCAGGCGCAAGGTTGACTCAGCCTTCCATCCTTCCAAGGTCGGCAAAATGAGGACCCAAATTGTTGGGGGCAATAGGCTGACTCTGTAAACCGCTTAGAGAGGGCTAAGCGGTATATAAGTCTAAATGCTATTGCTATGTTCCCACCCCTCCCCCATCCTACTGAAGGAAGCCTTCACAAAAAGGTAGGAAATTAGTTGAGGAGCCAAACTTTTCCAAAATGAAAATAAATAAGATAGCATTAACAGTGAATTTAGGCTTGTCGTTATATGATTCTTTTGATGCTTCCTTGAAAGTTGACATATGCAATAACTCCAAACTGATAGCCTTCCAAAAATAATAAATTAAATTAACTGAGATTAAAATTACCTACCACACATTCGCCCCCGTAGAACAGAGCCCGGTTTGCAGAAGAGAAAAGCCTTATCAGCTTCTAGAGAATTGATGTCAGCTACAAGCAACTCAGAAGATAACTGAAAAGAATACATGGGATGCTTGTTGAGAGTTCTTTTCAATCTATTTGTGATCCTCTCTAGTGTTTTTAGAAGGCGCTGCTGGTTTTCTGCTTCCAGAGAATCATTGCGTTTGTCAGGCAGTGGTACAGTAGCTATGATTAAAAAACAATCATCTTATGCAAAAGACAGAGGCATTACAAAGTTAATTAGCATAATGCTCTTTAGAAGCATGCAGAAGAACAGAAAAATTCTTCAACCTGTGAAATGTTCAACATAATTCCTATGGATGTTCTATTTACAAAACACTCAAAATACGCTCCATTTTAAAAATGTGTTCTCCATATTCCTAAATAATAAAAAGACAAACGTTTTCATACCAGTGATATTAAAAATTAACTTTATTTTGTGGTCTGACATGGGCATATTTATTTTTTTGTGTCTTTTGACCCGGGAGTTTGCCACATCCATAGAATCAGATGGTAATTTAGGACGTTGCTCTTCAGAATCTACTTCAACAAAATCATCATAAGAGTAATCCAGCCGATTTATGGCACCCCAGCCACCCGGACCTGTTGGTGAGAGAGAGAGAGAGAAAGAAAAAAAAAGAAATATCCCATGAGAAACAAATAACGTTTATGAATGGTAACAAGCTGTTCAAGCACAATTGCATTTTTTAGAAGAGAAAGGGATAAGTAATAGCTATTGACTTGACAATTTGCAGGATAAGATGCAGACAAGAAAGGTCAACTCCTACCCCAAAGATTAAGCAGAGAGGTAAAGTATGAATGAATGAAATACAGACCTGACACTGCTGTTTCTAGGAAAGGAAACATATTGGGAAGGGAGTGAAGAAATAAATGATGGAAGGAGGTTTTATTTGTTTATTCTTTCTTCCCTGGCCATTTTTCTATTTTTCTTCTTTTAATGTGCTTACCCGGGTTTACCAGGAGCACTGGTCTGACTCAGTTCATACAGGCAATCCTCAACTTACAATAGTTCACTTAGTGACTGCTCAAAGTTACAACTTCAATGAAAAAAATGACGTGTGACCGTTTTTCACAGTTATGACCTTTGTAGCATCCCCATGATCATGTGATCAAATTTCAGATGCTTGGCAATTTGGCTCATACTTATGACCACTGCTGTGTCCCAAGGTCATGTGATCCCCTTTTGGAATCTTCTGACAAGCAAAGTCAATGGGGAAGTCAGATTCACTTAACAACCATGTTACTAACTCATCAACTGCAGTGATTCACCTAACAAGTGTGGCAAGAAAGGTCGTAAAATGGGAAAAAACTCCCTTAACAAATGTCTCAGTTAACAACATAAATTTTGGCTTCAACTCCTTCAAGTCGAGGATTACCTGTAGTCAGAATTACTATACGAGACAAGCTCAATATTTCTTTCTTCGGAGCTTATAGATGATAAAGGGCAAGTCGCTTCACTTACCAATTGCAAAGCCATTTTCATAGTTGTAATTATATTCTAAGCAATGCTTCTGTGGCAGATCCTCAAATCTACAGTCAATGTCATCGATGTCATTGCAAAACGATGGAACCTATCAGGAAAGAGCAGTAACAAAAATAATTAGTTCACCACCGGGTGACGCTACACAATTTGGCTCAACTTCCTTTCTTGTCTCGTACGACACATAAATCTAATTTCTAGCTTTGTGGATTAGAAAGATGGCTTCTCTTTCTCTTCCCTGCCGTGGTTTTCCTTGTGTCTGTGTGCTCTGCCTATTTTGGCAGAAGGCAGAGCTAACACCCAGGAACCATTTCCCCCTTTGTCCATTGTTGCCTCAGAAAGTTAAGTGTAATAATCTGACCCCCAAAACAACAACAGTGATCAGTCAGCAATCTCTATCTTCAGACTGATGCTAAGACATATGGCACAAGCATTGGGTTTTTCTATGCCTTCCCCATCTCTAGGGTTTTTTATTTAAAAAAAAAAATCAAAGGCTACCACATTTTTTTGTGTGACTCTCTAGTTGGCATAATAAGATTACAGGTAGTTCTTGATTTATGACTACAATTGGGACCAGAATTTCTGTTGCTAAACAAGACGGTTGTTAAATGAGTTTTGCACAATTTTACAACCATTTTTGTCCCGGCTGTGAAGCAAATCTCTGCAGCTGTTAAATGAATCTGGCTTCCCCCACAGACTTTGCTTGTTAGAAGGTGAGTGGAGGGGGGGGGGGGACGGTCAGAAATGGTGATCGCATGACCCTGGGATACTGCAATATCATAAATACATGCTGGTTGCCAAGCAACTGAATTTTGATCATGTGACCTTGGGGGATACTGCAATGGTTCTTAAGTGTGAAGACTGGCCATATTTTCAGTGCCAGTGTGATTTCAAACGGTTGCTAAATGAATGGTTGTAAGTAGAGGACTTCCTGTACACAATAGTTTAACTTTTCTCATGGAAAAAAATATACTGGGTTTCCATATACCCATTTATTTATTTAAACAATTTTATGGCTATTTATCTTGTGGCTATACCACGAGCTGCGGTGGCCCAGTGGTTAGAATGCAGTACTGCAGCTAATTCTGCTGACTGCCATCTGCCAGTAGTTTGGTAGTTCAAATCTCACCAGGCTCAAGGTTGACTCAAACTTCCATCCTTCCGAGGTCAGTAAAATGAGGAGCCAGATTGTTGGGGGCAATACGCTGACTCTGTAAACCCCTTACAGAGGGCTGTAAAGCACTGTGAAGCGGTATATACAGTAGTAGCCAAAATTGTGAAAACCTTTTGGGAAAAGTGTATTTTTGAGGTTTGATGGCTAATAACACCACTTTTTTTGGAAGTTTCAAGATAATCATATTCCACTGCTAGAATGGCCTGGGAATAGCCCAGACTTTAACCTAATTGAAAATCTATGGAGCCGACTAAAGAAACTTGTTAGTCAGAAGCGACCCAGCAATAAAATAGAAGCCATCATTCAATCTTGGTTTTACATTATAACAGCTGGAGAACTAAAAGACTTAGTTTACTCCATGGGAAGACGTTGTAAGGCCGTAATTCATGCTAAAGTTTACCCAACTAAGTATTAACTGACATGGTGATAATTTTTGTACTGTATATCTCATTTTTTCTATGGTGATAATTTTTGTATATCTTATTTTTTCTACGTTTCACTTTTCTTCTTTATACTGTAGCTGCTATTCTAATAGCAGATCCTTCATAAAAGTTATTGCATTACATTCTTGATTAAATTATCTTTTCATTGGTATATAATTTTATGGTACTACTCCAAAAAAGTGGTGTTATTAGCTAGTTTTAGAAAATACACTTTTCCCAAAAGGTTTCCACAATTTTGGCCACTACTGTAAGTCTAAGTGCTATTGCTATCTCATATAGTGATCTTGGACACCTCACAATAATCAGTAAAAACAGAATAAAAATCATAGTTGTTCCTCCAGGTGCCTGACTAATTAGATTATTAACCTCCTGACTCAAACCCAACCTTTCCCAACATTGGAGGAGAAGCCCTCATGGCCTTCGGAAGGCTAAAAGAGTAGGAACCTCTCAAATCTGTACAGGTAACCTTTGACTTACAACCGCAACTGAGCCCATAATTTCTGTTGCTCAGTGAGATAGTTGTTAAGTGAATTTTGAAACTCATTTTATGACCATTCTTGCCACATTAGTTAAGGGAAACATTGCAGTTGTTAAGTTAGTAACACAGTTGTTATATGAATCTGGCCTCCCCGCTTGTCAGAAGGTCACAAAAGGAAATCACATGACCCCGGGACATGACTGCAACTATTGTACATATGAGTCAATTGCCAAGCGTCTGAATTTTGATCATGTGACCATGGGGATGCTGCAATGGTCATAAGTGTGAAAATGTTCATGTCACATTTTTTTCACTGCTGTTGTAACTTCGAAGGTGACTAAACAAATTTATACTTCTATATGTTAGTTAAAAACACAACTTTCCTGCCATTTATCTAATTTAGATTGTCCAACTCACTTCTGAAATAGATATCCTTGTTTCAAAACCCTTTACAAACTGTAAGGTAATAAAAGAATGTTTGACTAGGAAAAATAGTACATAATTCAAGTAACACAAATTATTACATTCAGTAGTTCTCTATTTAAATTAGTAACAGATTATTTAACTCTGTAATCAGAGACGTTGGGTTCTTTTTTTACTGAGTGGTCTACCAAGGGGTAGGTGGGGGGTGGTCTTCCCTAGACATGGGCAATCAGAGGGGTGCTACTGAAGACCCAAGGAGGCTAATGGTGGGTATGAAACTGGGTTGCACAATCAGCTGTTCGGGTTTTGGCAGCGGTATAGCAGAGACAGAAGAAGAAAAAATATGCTTTCAATTAATTTTAAATCTTGAAAACTGCCTGGATAATCCTGTGAAGTTTTCTTGGAAGCATTTTTTCAGAAGTGGCTTGCCAGTTCTTTCTTCTTATGGCTGACAGAAATGATTGGCCCAAGATCACTCAACTAGCATTGTGGCTAAAGAGGACTAAAATTGAGAGCCTGGTTTTCAGCAATGAAGGGCAAAGATTGCTAAAAATATCCTTTCCGGTTTTCAAATATACTAGGCGTGCCAAAGTCTCTACTATTCACACTTTTATATTTTTGTCACATTAAGATCTTATAATGATTTACCATTAACTCACCATTTTACCAAGTGCACTTTGAAAAACTTCCACAAAATTTTTAAGAAGATTATTGTCATCACATCGTGTTGCTTTATACAACATTTCAAAGGATTTAAAACCGTGATTTGCCAAACGATTCACTGAAAAACATTATATTATTATTTCATATTGCTACCAAAATGTACAGGTGGAATTGTACTAAATTATGTTAAAGTGTTAAACATTATGTTAAAGTGAAAGCTAGTAGGTACCAGATTTACATACATACATATATATATATATATATAGGTCTTTGGTTGTTCGGGTTTTCTCCCGTGTAAAATTGGAAGTGTCTTGGTGACGTTTCGACAAAGTCTCATTCGTCATCTTCAGGCTTCAGCTTCGTGCTTCTGGGAGCAGTGCTCAAATTAGATTGTGCTCAAATTAGTCTGAGTTGCAGGGGGATCTGAGCTGGTGAGCTGCACTGCTGCTGTTTGGCTTCGTGTTCGTGGTCGTGCTACATCTTCGTAGTGGGTGTCAGTCTGCTGCATGTATGGATTGGAGGGGTTTGAAATGGCTAATGTTGCAGCTGCGGTCTGGCTTCTGGTCCTTGGTCGTGCTTCCTGATCAGTGTGGGTTTGGGTCTGCTTTCTGGGTGGATGTGTGGTGGTGACATCCTGTGTGGACCTCGTGATTGAGCACAATGAAGCCCCCACCCAAACAGGACACACCCCTATCCAATCAGAGCACAAAAAAACCCCCATCCAATCAGAGCACAGCCAAGCTCCCACCCAATCAGTTCAAACCCCCACTAGCAGTTAAAAAGGAAGAAACAGCTGCAATCACACATTGCTCCCAGAAGCACGAAGCTGAAGCCTGAAGATGACGAATGAGACTTCGTCGAAACGTCGCCAAGACACTTCCAATTTTACGCGGGAGAAAACCCGAATAACCAAAGACCTATATACAAACACCCGCGAAAACCTCAGAAAACATATATATATATATATATATATATATATATATATATATATATATATATATATATATATATATATATATATAGGACACACCATCTACCAGAAGAAAACACACACAAACCGCTATTTGCACGCACTCTCACACCACCACCCAGCACAGATCAACTCCGTAGCCAAGACACTCATCTCCAGAACAAAATGCTTAGCTGATGAACAACACCTAAAACCCGAACTAGACACTCTCACTAACGTACTAACATCCAATGGATTGCAAAGAAATAAGATTACCAAGCTAATCCAAAAGAACCCCCACTAAAATCCAAGACAGAGAACAAGAAACCGGCACAGCCCTCCTCCCATATATAAAAGGCACCACAGACAGAATCAGCAAGATCCTCCACAAACACAACATCAAGACAGCATTCTGCACAAACAGAAAAATATCCACCATCCTAAGAAACCCCAAAGACAAAATTGAGTTAGAAAATCAAGGAGTATATGAAATCCCATGCACCGCCTGCCCCACCACATACATCGGACAAACCAACAGAAGAATAAGTGCACGCATTGAAGAACACAAGAACTCAGTCAAAAAAGAGGAACCAACTTCTTCCCTGGTCCAACACTTTAAAGTCACAGGACATGATATTGACTTTAAAAGACCAGAACTATCGCCAAAACTGAACACTTTAACAACAGAATAATCAGAGAAGCCATTGAGATAGAAAACGCCCACACAGCATGAACAAACGAGATGACACCTCCGCCTGCCAGCCATTTGGAAACCCGCCCTTATTGACAAACGAGTCCCTAACACGAGGAATGACACCAGACCCACACTCACGAGGTCCACACAGGATGTCACCACCGCACATCCACCCAGAAAGCAGACCCAAACCCACACTGATCATGAAGCACGACCAAGGACCAGAAGCCAGACCGCAGCTGCAACATTAGCCATTTCAAACCCCTCCAATCCATACATGCAGCAGACTGACACCCACTATGAAGATGTAGCACCACCACAAAGCCAAACAACAGCTATGCAGCTCACCAGCTCAAATCCCCCTGCAGCACAGACCAGACTGAGCACAACCAAGCCCCCACCAACACAGGACACACCCCAGCCAATCAGAGCACAGAAAACCCCATCCAATCAGAGCACAGCCAAGCTCCCACCCAATCAGTTCAAACCCCCACTAGCAGTTAAAAGGAAGAAACAGCTGCGATCACACATTGCTCCCAGAAGCACGAAGCTGAAGCCTGAAGATGACGTATGAGACTTCGTCGAAACGTCGCCAAGACACTTCCAATTTTACACGGGAGAAAACCCGAACAACCAAAGACCTATATATATATATATATATATATATATATATATATATATATATATATATATATGTATGTATGTATGTATGTATGTGTATGTATGTATGTATGTATGTATGAATGATACAATATATAGTCCTTGTTTACTGACTGCTTCATTTAGTGACCATTCAGTTATGACGGTGATGAAAAAGTAATTTTAAGACCAATCTTTGTAATTATAACCTTTTGTGAATCTGTAAAGCAAACAAAGTAAGATCATAAGTATAGTTGCATTCACTTAATGACCACTTTGCTTACCAACTGAGTCACCAGTCTCAACTTTCATTGCCAAATGAGGACTATCCATATAATATAATATCACATCACATCACATCATATATCATACAATGAAATCCTAAGTGCACTGAAGTGGCGAAATATGTGCTGCTTTTAAAATGTATCCAAGTCAGTATGACTTTTTCCCCCAAATAAATAAGCTATGTAGAAAAATACCTATTTATCTATCTGATTTGTGGACTTTTTAATATTTGCTTTATAGTTAGATTTATCCCTGGGCCTGTTTCTAGAGATGTTGGTAAGAAGGAGAAAGAATGGTTCTAGGGATGGGAGAATCCCCTCAATCTCCATTTAATAACACCCCCAAGACAGTCATTCAAATAGAAATTATTTCATCTCAGGAACTAGCACCATAAACCAGGTTAATTTAGAACTAAGTGTCATTAAAACAAATCCCTTCAATTAATGCCATTAACTTTTGGGAAAGAATTAAAATGTCCACTTGGTTTTCTTGAAGCTGTAACACAACACCTAACAAAAACTCAAGAAAGAAAAGCAACTTAGGTCCCAAACTAAAGTTGGCATCTCCCTACCTCCCAGCAAAATAATGATTTCTGAGATAACTCAACATGTTACAGGCAGATGTGAATCAACACATAAATGAGTAATGGATGGGTACATAATGATTGTAATAATGACCAAACAGGTAACAGTGTGGACAGAAATAGCGCTATGGTGTAAAGCTGGCTATTTTTGTGTACGTGTGTGTATGATCCAACTCTTATTTGTTGGATTATATTCTTTTCAGTTCTTATTACTTGTTGTGGCCCACTAGCAGACAGTGAGAAGGTTGGGGAGGAACGTGGGCCAGTTCTGGAGTCTGGGGAAGGCTTGGATGATGACTCTGAGTTGGAGACAGAAATGGGGCCAAGGCCATCTGATAGTTCTTTGCTGCCACTGGAGTCTCCGGAGTCTGACATCAGCGAGGCAGAAGAATAATGTGAGCCTGTTCCCAGTGTGTGCATGCACAGAGATGCTAGGAGACAGGAACAATTAAGAAAACAGGGTCGACTTGAGAGCAAGGCTTGGAGATGATTGCCCCCCCCCCCCATAAGACATAAAAGAGAAGCGAACGGGACGTGAACTTTTGCAGGAGGCAATCAGTTCATCTGGTCGGTAAAAGCTGTGGAAAAGTTCCGTTTGACTCTGTGCTAAGTTTGGCCTCGCCCTGCAGGTGGCAATTAGTTCTCTGGCAGCATTCCAAGGGATATAAGGTGAGTGCTTGTAAACACTCCCCTTGAATATAAACATTCAAACAGCTGTGAATTATTGTCATTCCCAGTCGAAAGGCTTTCGACTGGGAATGACAATAATTCATCGGTGTTTGAATTAAAGAGGTTTGCTGGGACTAAGTTTGTGCTGCATACTGTCTAAGGAAGTCTAGGTCAGAACATTACTTAACTACTAGGAGGACAAAACATATCAGTCAATTGAAAAACATTTGAATGTTTTATGTACAGAATACTCTGTATAGAATTAAGTTTTTAAGAAAGAATAACAGATAAACCTTACAAGAACAGTCAGGCCATTGATTGGAGTAAGGAGGATTCCAGATACCATCTGCATAGGCACAGTAGTAATTTTCATTGGAACCTGTTGTGAAATCATATCCCTCCATGCAAAATAATGTGCAATTAACTCCTGACTCATTTTCAATGCATTTAAAATCACCATTCAGTGGAGTAAAGGGAATTTCGCAAGGAGAACCTGAAAAATAAGATTTTTAGATTAAGGTTTGCATGATTCCTCCTCCTGCTGCATAGTGAACCTATGGCGTATTAGGGGTGACTGTATTTTCCCAGTTTGTCTCATTTATAAGTCATCCATTAAAAAAAAACCAAAATTCTTGTTCAATTTGCACATATGCTGACATTACAACTGAATTTAAAAATCTAAAATCTGTTGTATTATATGTACAGAATACTCTGTATAAAAAGCAAGTTTTCTTTTAAAAAAGAATAAAGCCAGTGTAATGGAGAACTGTAAATTAATTGGATCCTCTCTGGATGTAACATTGTAAAATTTGGAGTTCCAAAATCAGAATTCAAAGGAGGAATATTCTTTAGGGCTCTTCAATAGTACAAATAATTTCAAGTATAAGGACTACAAAAACAAACCTCTTATGACAATATTAATCTCACATGTCCTGTTATTTCCAGCCAAGTCAGTGGCTGTATACTGAACCAGTGTTTCTCCTTTGGGAAACAGATCTCCAGGTGAGTGAGTTTTAGTTATTATTAAGGCAGATCCTGAAATAGTCAGAAACAAAGAGGTAATTTCATTTCCAATATTCTTCAAAGCTACATGCTTCAGATTTATAACACGGAACCCCAAATAATGGTTCTGAGCCTTAAAGTAACTGAAATATAATTTACAGACTGTAATTTGATTTTATAAAATTCTTTTTAAAAAAAAATTATTTTATTGTTGTTTTTCTTTTAAAAACAAAACAAACATAAAACATATATTTCCTTTTTACAACAGTTTCAAATTAGTGTTCTTCTATGATTTACATTTCCCCCCTGATTTTATAAAATTCATTCTATTAGGCATTAATGCAGGGGTGTCCAAACTTGGTCCCTTTAAGACTTTTGGACTTCAACTCCCAGAGTCCCTCAGCCAGCAAAGCTGGCTGAGGAACTCTGGGAGTTGAAGTCCAAAAGTCTTAAAGGGACCAAGTTTGGACACCCCTGCATTAATGCCTTTGTATATCTCAGCCTTAATATGATTTAATCAGTCCTCCAATTTTTTTTATTTACCAGGACAATACAATAAATGGAACAACTTGTTCTACTTTCTAAATGTACATTGCATTTTGCAGAACATACCATAATAAATTATTGAGTTTTGCAAGAAAAATATTAAATATGGATTAAAACCTTCCTCTAAATAGTAAAATAATGGAAAAATTTATTGTTCTTTATTAGTGTTACTTGGCAATCCTTTAATGTGTTTCAAATATTAATGCATTTTAAACATTCATACTTAAAATATCCTGAATTTTCTATTTTAATTCATGCTAGTTAAGATACAAGTTAAAGAAAGATGCAATCTCTTAACTCCATCCTAAGATGATAGCATTTCCTACAGGAACACTTCAAACTGATTGTCAAAATTCATCCAAATGGAATCGAAAATAATACCCAAAACAGGTAGAAAAAAACCCAAACTTATGAAAAGAGTCGCTCACCTGAATTGTCTGAAAATTGTGGCTCATCCCATGTTACTTTGTGCTCCTTCTCAGTGATTTGAATTGGTAGTGGAGATCTACATTCATCAATTACTGGAGCTTCAATGTCTGAATATTCAAAGTTATAAAGAACATTGAATCATAGAAAGGAAGGAAGGAAGGAAGGAAGGAAGGAAGAGAAAGAAAGAAAGAAAGAAAAAGAAAGAAAAAAGAAAGAGGGAAGGAAGGAAGGAAGGAAGGAAGGAAGGAAGGAAGGAAGGAAGGAAGGAAGGAAGGAAGGAAGGAGGGATCAAATTAATCTTCCATACAAGTTTCTCCTTTTAGACTTGAGTGAAACATAAATATTTTTATATCAGTATCCAGCATGGATATTTAGATCATGCCTAAGGCTGTGTTAAAATATTTAAAGAGCTTGCTATGCAGCTTCCATCACAGCAGATATTTATCTGCTCTCCATAAGCCTTCAACCATCAGACACTGTGCAGGCCACAGTTGATCTTAAGCATATGTACCCTGGAAAGAAGCTCCATGAAGTTAATGGATAGTACATGTTTGCAGAAGCAAGCTTTTAACTTCAGACATATGTATTCAATACACTATTCACATGATAAGAATCAGAATAGTGCTTTAATAGTGTGCAGTTATGGAGCTGTAGTGCAGATAAAACATGGCCAGGAGGTTCAACAGCCCTTGGATGTCTCACTATTATCTTAATGGACTTATTCATAAAATCTTACAAAATAAGACATAACTGTGCTTTACCCTAAACAAAAGAGAACTGAGAACTGAGAACTGCAGGGGCAGTTATAATAAATATTTATTTATTTATTTATTATTTATTTATTAATCATACTTTTATACCGCACCATCTCCCGTAGGACTCAGGGCGGTTCACAGGCATATTAAAAAACAATATAATAAATAAGCATTAAAAACCCAATTAAAACTAAATATTATCATAGCCAAATCACTAAAAACGGTAAAAACCCATTAAAAAACTCTTAAAATTTAGTTAAAACATTTTATTCTTAGGCTAGTCCAGCGCGCTGAAATAATAAAGTCTTCAGTTCACATCTGAAGGTCCGGAGGTCGGGGAGTTGTCGTAATCCCGGAGGAAGCTCGTTCCACAGGGCTGGTGCCGCCACAGAGAAGGCCCTCCCCCTGGGGGTCGCCAACCTACATTGTTTGGTCGACGGCACCCTGAGGAGGCCCACTCTGTGGGAGTGCACGGGTCGTTGGGAGGCAATCGGTGGCAGAAGGCGGTCTCGAAGGTATCCCGGTCCTAAGCCATGGAGCGCTTTAAAGATGGTAACCAAAACCTTGAATTGCACCCGGAAGGCTACCGGTAGCCAGTGTAGACCGCGCAGGATGGGTGTTATATGGGAGCAACGCGGTGCTCCCTCTATCACCCGCGCGGCCGCATTCTGGACTAACTGGAGCCTCCGGGTGCTCTTCAAGGGGAGCCCCATGTAGAGATCATTGCAATAGTCCAGGCGGGAAGTGACAAGGGCGTGAGTGACCATGCGTAAGGCGTCCCGGTCAAGGAAGGGGCGCAACTGGCGAATCAGGTGAACCTGATAAAATGCTCCCCTGGCGGCGGCTGTCAAATAATCCTCTAAGAACAGCCGATCGTCCAGGAGAACGCCTAAGTTGCGCACTCCTTCCCTGGGGGTCAGGACTTCCTCCCCCACAGTCAGCGATGGTGTAAGCTGACTGTACCGGGACGCCGGAACCCACAGCCACTCTGTCTTGGAAGGGTTGAGTCGGAGCCTGTTCCTCCCCATCCAGACCCGCACGGCCTCAAGACATCGGCCCATCACCTCAACGGCTTCGTTGGGGTGGTTCGGGGTGGAAATGTACAGCTGAGTATCATCAGCGCACAGATGATAATCCACCCCGAAACCACTGATAACCTCACCCAGCGACTTCATATAGATGTTGAACAGGAGAGGCGAGAGAACAGACCCTGAGGCACCCCACAAGTGAGGCGCCTTGGAGTCGACCTCTGCCCCCCTGCCAACACCGTCTGTGAATGGTCAGAGAGATAGGAGGAGAACCACCGATAAACGGTGCCTCCCACCCCCAATCCCTCCAACCGTCACAGCAGGATACCATGGTCGATGGTATCAAAAGCCGCCGAGAGATCTAATAGAACCAGGACAGAGGAACAACCCCTGTCCCGGGCTCTCCAGAGGTCATCCACCAACCCGACCAAAGCTGTCTTGGTGCTGTATCCGGGTCTGAAACCGGACTGGAACGGGTCCAGATAGACAGTTTCCTCCAGGTGCTGAGGAAGCTGATATGCCACCACACTCTCAACAACCTTCGCCAAAAAGTGAAGGTTGGAGACTGGACAGTAGTTCGCTAAAACAGCCGGGTCCAGGGCGGGCTTCTTGAGGAGGGGCCTCACCACCGCCTCTTTCAAAGCGGCGGGGAAAACACCCTCCAACAAAGAAGCGTTAGTAAGTCCCTGGAGCCAGCCTCGTGTGCCCTCCTGTGTGGCCAGTACCATCCAGGAGGGACACGGGTCCAATAAACATGTGGTGGAATTCAACCTACCCAACAACCTGTCCATGTCATCAGGAGTCACAGGATCGAACTCAGCCCAGATAACACTCTCAAGACTCGTCTCCGCCATCCCACCTGGATCTATCCAATCAGTGTCCAGGCCGTCCCGAATCTGAGAGATTTTATCAGACAGATACTGAACAAAATCCTCAGCGCGTCCCTGTAAGGGGTCCTCCCGAGCCTCCTGCGTAAGCAGGGAGCGAGTCACCCTAAACAGGGTGGCTGGGCGATTATCTGCCGATGCGATGAGTGCGGAGAAATAGTTATGTTTCGCTGCCCTGATCGCCACTAGATAGGTCTGAATATATGACCTCACTAGTGTTCGGTCAGATTCGGAGCGACTGGACCTCCAGGTGCTCTCTAGGCTTCTTTTCCGGCGCTTCATCTCTCTCAGCTCCTCGTTGTACCAAGGAGCTGGTCGAGTTCGTCGCCGGGTCAGAAGCCGCAAAGGCACGACGCAGTCTAAGGCGCCGGCGGCCGCCTCCTCCCAGGCGGCCACCAGCTCCTCAGCCAAGCCGTGGGCTAACTCCCTCGGAAATGGCCCAAGCTCCGTCAGAAACCTCTCAGGGTCCATCAGGCGCCTGGGACGGAACCATTGGACCGGTTCCGTCTCCCTGCGGTGAGGTGTAGCGGTCCGAAAGTCTAGCTGAAGGAGTAAATGATCTGACCATGACAAGGGTTGAGATATTAATTCCCCTAACTCCAGATCATTTAGCCACTGTCCCGAGACGAAAATCAAGTCCAGTGTGTTACCCCCGACGTGGGTGGGGACCGCAACTACTTGGGTCAGGTCCAAGGCCGTCATGGAAGCCTTGAACTCCCGAGCTGCTGTTGATGAATCGCCCGCCGACGGCAAGTTGAAATCCCCCATGACCATAAGTCTGGGGATCTCAACCGCCGTCCCGGCTATCATCTCCAGCAGCTCGGGCAGGGCTGCCGCCACGTAGCAAGGAGCCAGGTACGTAATCAGCAAGCCCACCTGCACCCCCCGGCCCCACCTCACGAAGAGGGTTTCACAACCGTCTATCTGCGGGACAGCGACCTCCCTCGGATCCAGACTCTCGTCGGTAACAACCGCTACCCCCCCATCCCTACCCTGGGCCCTCGGCTGATGAAACACATGGAAACCTGGCGGGCACATCTCAGTGAGGGGAACCCCCCCTTCCATGCCCAGCCAGGTCTCCATAATGCCCATTAGGTCCGCTCTCCCCTCTTGAATAAGATCGGATATGAGGGGGGCCTTATTCATGACGGACCTGGCATTACATAACATCAGTCAAAGGTCCAGGTTCCGAGGGATATAACCACTCGGGACCCGAGTGAAGCCTAGGGGCCCGGAGTGCGGTATCACTTTCAAACAGCGAGAACGCACTCCCCGAACATGATACGAGCCCCTGCTTCCGCCATACCTGCCCCTCCCACGTACCGTGCAGATGGAAGTGCCCATACATGGTCAAGCCTTAACCTCCTCCAAGACCTCCAATTTACAAACCTCAGATCGTGAACCTTAGAAGGGACTAGCCTAATCCCCTGTGGGCGTGCCCCCCCCAACCCCTTATTTGAATTAGATAAAAGTTTACAAAAAGATAAATTTAAAAACCTCCTTAACCCTCTCTTAGAAGCATGCCACCTCTCGGGATTCCAAAATCCTTCATCGAGGTAGGCCCTCGATAAAGAAGAGGGGCACACCCGCGAGAGGGGGGCATCTCGCAGTGCAAGAAGCTGGTTAAATGAAAAAGTCATCAGAGATTGAAGAAAATGGTGGTATCCTGGTTTGTCGAGGTCTCAAACGACAGTCGTTGGGCAGAACCACCAGCTGGAAAATGAAGAGATCTTTAAAAAGTGCATGGTTTAGACAGCATAGTCCTGGGTGGAACTAAGATGGTCCACCACCCAGGTTCTCACGGAGGTTCCATAAAAGGAGAGAAAAAAGCAGCGACCGTCGCCGCTGCAGGACGTCTTCCACGATAGCCTAGCCATCGCCGTCGTCACCGCCCTGGCATCCAGCAGCCACTCAGGGAGCCCCCAAGGACCCCAGCGGAGCCCCCAAGAAACCATAGAGCCCCCCCGGGGGGAAGGGGGGACAAACACCGTCGCCATCGCCGTCTTCACCATCCCCATCGGGGTATCGCTGCCGGCGTCATAGATATTTAAAGGCAACCACCGTTCCCTTAACACAGCAACCCCCAACAAACAAGGGCTCCAAGGCTCGAGGGGCTCCGTCGGGTACCCAGCAAGACTCCAAAAGTCTCCAGAGTTGTTTTATTCGTTGTTTAATTTGTTTAAGGCACCAAGGCCCAAGCGTCTTCAACCAAGGCCGTGGGCACTGCTGGTTCCCCAGGGGTGAGGACCGGCTCCCCAAGCACCCCAGCCGCCCGGCCCTCACTGGCAAAACAAACATGCCAGTATAAACAAGCCGAGGCAGGCCGAAATGATCAGGAGGAACCATCGGCAGCCACCTCCCCCTTCAAGCCCACAATGGATGATAAAAATGTAAACTGGAAAACAGAAATATGTTTATGATATCTTTAAAATAGCAAAAGAAACATATATTAAATATCTGTAATAAAGAGTAAAAAATCTGAGGCACAAGAGAACCCTCAGACTCAAGAGTGACTCTAGGAACTGTAAAGTCAACGAAAACTGTAGAAAGTCAGCAGCAGAATTTCTTGCCATTTTGAGACAATATAATGAAAGTGCTTTTTTGCACTGTCATGTGCAAGTCCATCTTTTTAACCATTAAAATTCATCAAATTTCTAAACAAGTGTGTGGGGGTGGGGTGGAGATTACCAAAACGTTATCCATCGTTGCTTGATTAAAATGCAAATTTTAACCTTATTTCCAAGGCAGACCTGTCTACAATTGTTAACCTTCCTCATGATCCAAGAACACAACAGAGGTAATCCTTGATTTACGATGACAAGCGGGATCAGAATTTCTGAAGCAAGGCAATTATTAAGTGAGTCACGCCTGAATTTTATGACCTCTTCCACACAGTTGCTAAGCAAATCACTGCCATTGTTAAGTGAACTGTAGGTAATCCTCAATTTATGACCACAACTGAGCCCAAAATTTATGTTGCTAAGTGAGAAATCTGTTAAGTGAGTTTTGCCCCATTTTATGACTTTTTGGGCCATATTTGTTAAGTGAATCATTGCAGTTGTTAAATTAGTAACACCGTTGTTAAGTGAATCTGGCTTTCCCATTGACTTTGCATGTCAAAAGGTCACAAAATGGGATCACATGACCCCAGGACACTCCAACTGTCATAAATATGAACCAGTTGTCAAGCACCCGACTGTAAATCACATGACCATGGGGATACTACAGAGCTTGCAACTGTAAAAAATGGTCATAAGTCATTTCTTTAGTGCCACTGTAAATTTGAACGATCACTAAATGAACTGTTGTAAGTCAAGGACTAACTGTACGTGGCTGTTCAGTGAATCCAGCTTTCCCAGCTGAGAAGCTGCAAATGACAATCATATAACCTCTGGATGCAGCAACCATCATAAATACATGCTAGTTGCCAAATGGCTCAATTTTGACCCCATGCTCATGTGATCATAAGCCACTTTTTTCAGTGCGGTTATGACTTCAAATGGTTGGTAAATGAATAGTTGTAAGTCGAGGACTACTTGTAAATAGTAATATAATATGCAAAGCTCCTACAGCAATTCTAAAGTCAGGGCTTATTTATATGAAACCTAGAGGTTCTTAAAGTAAGAAATACACCCAGATTTTTTGTTTTTAAAAAAGGTTAACTAATTCAATTGAAAGACGATCAGCGTTACATTGTTTAATTGGCTGCTGTATTTGAACCAATTAAAATCTCTCTTTCTAAAAAGGGAAAATAATGTTCTTAAAAGGGAAAATAATTTTCCATGAGTATATTAATAACAGCTTTCAACCCAAGGTGGTTTTGCATACTGACAGGACCCTTAAAAATTTGGAATTTTATTTCCTTACAGACATAACAAAATGCAAGACTGAGCTGTTTTCAGGTATACGTATGACCACTTAATCAGTGCTAAGGCGGGGTGGGGGCTGGCCAACAAATCTAGTCTAAGATACTAAGGTATATATATTTTTTCAATAGCACTCACCAATCACTTTGATCTTGAAAGAGCAGCTTGCCTCATTTCCAGCTCTGTCAGTTGCTGTATATGTAATGCCAACTTCTCCAATTGGGAAAAGGTAGGGTGGTATAAAGGCTGGAGTAACCTGAACTAACACCTGTAACAGGATCAGTCTTAGTAAAGGTAGATGAAATGCTGCAGTAAATTCTTAGCAAAAACTGAACTTAAGTATCAAGAACTAGTAATCTGGTTCTTGATCCTAACCCTAACCCCACTATCCTGTCAGAGCTGAACAAGCTTCTTGGATGAGAAGCGAAACATCTTCAAAGAAAAATACAAGGAAGTCCAGTTGCCTCCTAAAAAAGCACCTTTGGGACATCCTTACAAATGCTTGCAGCTCTTCCTTGATTCAAGGATGATCTTTGGTGACAACGTTGCAATACTTCATGAAATACTGTAGCATACTGACTAAAAAGCAATTTGAATGCTCCATAAAATACATACAACTTGCATTTAAGAAGGATGAGGGCAGATTACTTGCCCTGATGAAAAAATCCATCTAGATTGGTGGAGCAAATTCATGCAGCTATTTTATTTAGCCACAAACATAAAAGAAATACTTTTCAACAAAAATAAATAAATAAAAACTTCTCTTGTTCCTGTACTGATGAACTATACAATTCACAAATAACTCAAATCAAGAGCAAAAAAAGAAAATTGTTGGCTTAATCATCTTCATCATCATTTGCAATTAATGTAGCAATTTATGAAAGAGGAAAGTTTATTTATGTTGTTTCAATAATGACTAACATACACACTGATTCAAAACATAGTTTGCATTCTAATGTTTGTTTACCTCGTCTCTAGAATTATCAATTGCATCTGGAATCTGCCAGCTAATATTTGCTGAATTCTGGTTTTCCAGAGTTGGTGTTTCAATATCATTTGGACAGCTAATTTGTGGCGGTTCAATGTCTGCATACGATACATAAGACAAATTTGAGCATCTGCATTAAAAAGCATTTTCAATGATCTATTGAAAGACATTGAAATGAAATGAATTGTAAAATTCTACACCTATTATATTGAGCTAATTATTCATAACCTGAACAGAGATTTCTGAAATTCAGATCCATTATTTTTTATTTTAATGTAAGAGCAGTCCTTGTACTCTTTTTAATCATACCGGTATGTCAATAACATTTTGTCTGCTTAAGAAGCGACAATTATACCTAAAAGCAAAAATTGTTTATAAATAATCAATTTCATGACAAACAATGTATCTGCCTAGAGTCATTGTGGGTGAGCAGGCAGCTATATAAAATTTCTAAAATAAATAAATAAATTCTACAATCTAAGATATCTGCAGAAATAGGAATTGGATTTGCATTTTATGCTTAAAGATGTAAGATTACCTTACAGCAATTGGAAATAACCAGATTTTGCTTCGGATTGCTTCTTAAATTTTAAAATACATCAACAATATTATCAGTCGTTAAACAATGTATCTCTCTGGCATTCAGACTTCTAAATTTTGCAATTATTATATCAATGATCTCCATTGCAATTAGGCAAGAACATACAGTAATCACAAAATGCAATACAGCTCACATCTATAATCCAATTGTATCACAATACACATATGATCAAATTATGTAGCAGAATTCATAATTTTCTAGTCAAAAAAGAAAAAAACATCAATTTAATTTATACTGCAGTATGCTTGTGGCAAAAAAAGATGTTGATATGAAATGGCTTAATTTATTTGATTTTCCTTCTTTCTTAAATTGTCCAAGGAACATTTGTCCGATTCAAATTATCTGTTTAAAATGGATGCTATTTAACCCAAATATCAAATGATAAAAGCACTGGAAAGAGATTCTGAGAGATGAGAATGTACTATAAAGCAGGGCAGTGGTGCGTTTCACTTACCTTTGCTACTGGTTCACATGCGCAGAGCATATTTGATGACATCTGGGGGGGTGGAGCCTCCCGCTGCTACTGATTCACCCGAACTGGGGTGAACCGGTAGCAACCCACCACTAAAGCAGGGGTCCCCAACTCCCAGGCCACAGACCAGTACCAGCCGTGGCCAGTTAGAAATTGGGCCATGTAACCGGCAGGCAAATGAGCAAAGATTCATTTATGCGTGAACATGATCTACCTAGGTTGTGTGTGAAACCTTCCCTCCCCATCTGTGGAAACATTGTCTTCCATGAATCCGGTCCCTGGTGCCAGAAAGGTTGGGGACCACAGCTCTAAAGGACCGGAAGTCCAGAATACTGACGAAAGACTGTACAAAATAAAGGTAATGCCAAAGGAATCCAAGGTTAGGATGGAATTAGCAATAGCACTTAGATTTATATTCATAGTGTTTTACGACCCTCTCTAAGAGGTTTACAGTCAGCATATTACCCCCAACAATCTGGCTCCTCATTTTACCAACTTTGGAAGGATGGTAGGCTGAGTCAACCTCGAGCCGGTCAGGATCAAACTCCTGGCAGTGGGCAGAATTAGCATGCAATACTGCATTCTAAGCACTGCGCCACCAATTAAATTCTCTAGTCATATAGGGGAATGTGAGGAAGAAATGGAAGCAAAAAAGTGTCGATCAACCAGAGAGCTATGAAGAACCGTTACAGTCAGTAAGAATGCATCATGCTCTAAAACAGTGTTTTTTTATATTGGGTAACTTTAAGATGTGAGGACTTCAAATGCTGGCTGGAGAATTCTGGGAGTTGAAGTCCGCACATCTTACAGTTGACAAGGCTGAAAATCACCTCTCTAAAAGACTCAAGAAACTGGGCAAATAAAATAGGTAGCAACGTGCCACATGCCAATGAAGCACTGAGTAATAGCATAGCATTTAGCATTTAGACTTTATCATAGTGCTTTACAGCCCTCTTTAAGCGGTTTACAGAGTCAGCCTATTGCCCCCAACAATCTGGCTCCTCATTTTACCAACCTCGGAAGGATGAAAGGCTGAGTCAACCTTGAGCCTGGTAATGAAGACCTGTGCAGAATAGATAAGGTCTAGAGTAGGAGTGACAAACTGGTGGCCCATGGGCTGGAGGCATCACGCGCAGGCCACGCCCACCCTAACTCTGCGAAGGGAAAACAAGTCACGAAACACGATATGATGGCAACGTGACTCCGTGAGTTTGACATCCGTGGTCTAGAGAATATATATAACTGCCTTAAGCGAAGTAAGACCATTAATTAGTCCACTAGTGTGGATTTTAACTAATATATAACAACTGTATTAAATTTCTCTGCCATTCTGCAAGGCCACATTCATCACAGAAGTTAGTGCATTCAAACTTAATTGTGATTTTGTCTTAATACCCATCAAATGCTATTTTAAATGAACCAAATGATGTCTAGGATTAACCCTACTACAAATGTATTGCTTTACTACAGCTCAGGCTAAAGTATCATTCATCCTGTAACTGAAGCATTGAAAAACATCATTTCTGTTACATGCCGGATGTAGGTCTCATAAATTTGTGTGGCTTTTAGCTGAAATAAACAGTGCTACTACAAACCTGTAATTTCAGGCCAATATTTATACTGTATACTGATGAAGCTTTACTTCTATTATATCTCTGGCTTTATCCAGTTTAGTTTTCTGTCCCTCAAATAACAATCTAAGTTTATTTCAAACCACCAGCATAATAAAAACAAAGCTATCTGAAATAAGAACCAAAATGTAAGTTATGAAATGTTTAAATTATTTCCATATCCTCCATTCCCTTAACATGTACACAAAGACAGATATTTTATTGGTAATACTATTGCTAATTATCTCAATCTTGGTTTCTCTAATCTTGACATTATTTAAAAAACTCTCTTTTTAATGAGAGCAAATTATTATCAAAATCCATACCTTTACAAACAGCTATCTGCACATTTTCACTCCATTTCCCAGTGTGTAAACACCTCAGGTCTTCTGTTACACCAGACAAAAGGAATCCATTTGGACAACTGAGCCTGCACACAGTGCCATATTTTGATTGTTCAAGCCCACAAATATAAGGGTGAACAATAACACCTTTTGGTTTTAGGAAGGCAGGACAATGCAACTCTAGAAAAAGGAAGTACATTATTGTCAACATGCACAAATGGAAAATGCATTTCATATAGTATACAAATGCAAATAGGTAACGATTTCCCCTGTTTAGTCATCCCTGACTCTAGGGGGTGGTGCTCATCTCAGTTCAGCATTGTCTGTGGCCAGCAAGACTAGATGCCTAGGCGCAAAGAACTTTCCCATCAAAGTGGTACCTATTTATCTAGTTGCATTTGCATGCTTTCTAACTGCTAGGTGGGAAAACTGGGGCAAATAATGGGAGCTCACCCCATCACACAGTGCTCGGGTCTCGAACCCAGGCTGTCAGCTTTCCAGTTAACAATTTAGCATCAGCACTGTGTCCCCTTACAAATGAAAATATTTACATCAAAAGTTGAGTAAATGTTGCATGTGAAGTATAAGAGAAAATCAATATAACCACTTATTCTAACTTGCTATAATTTTTATGTTTTTATAACATACAATAATCAGTAATTATGTTTGGAAAGTTCCTCTCTGGAAAAAAAATCAGAATTTTTTTTTTCTGGCTTGTACAATATAACAAGCATCCACAGTTTTCTTATACCAACATGTACCCTATGTAATACATGTTTAAAAAGTAATTGTGGAAGGACATAACGGAAGTCTGCTGAAGGCTGTATGGTAAATTATTTAGCGACAGCTACCAAGCAAACTTTGTTACAAAATAAAGGGAACTAAAGATATACATTGTGCATTTGAAACATACCAACACATTTTGGTTCCTTCCCATCCCACTGAGAGTTGCCTTGACAGGTAAGTTTGGTGTGGCCTTCCAGTTCGTAGCCTTCGTTGCAAGTGAATAAGCACACAGTCTTATAAGAGATCTCACTTAATGAGCAATTAATATGGCCGTTTTGAGGGGTTGAGAGTTTGAGGCATGTGCGAACTGTAGAGGTTAAAATACACGTGTAAGCATTTTTAGCAAGAGTAAGTAACAGATACTAAGAGTAAGCTGAGTAAGATATACATATCATATCCATCTTTTTGGTAAATACACACACACACTTCAATTAAGCTATATGCAACAGATTTAGAGTGAAGATTGGAATATTATCTCTTCAACTCCAATCTTGGGAAATATTCACAGGGTAACAACTGCAACAGAGAACTATAGCCAGTGGTGGGATTCAGCCAGTTCGCACCACTTTGGGAGAACCGGTTGTTAACTTTCTGAGCAGTTTGGTGAACTGGTTGTTGGAAAAAATCATTAGGGCAGAGAACCGGTTGTTAAATTATTTGAATCCCACTACTGACTATAGCTATATATTATCCTGGGAATATCAGACTGTCAGGCAGGACTAGTATCTTACCTTGGAGTATTATTCTTACATCTAAGATCCTAGAACCTGGACAGTGAGAACAAATCTTCACCTCCCCCACATTACTTTTTCTTTTTAACTATCTCCGTCTATACTGGAATATTAAAAAAAATCCCAATGTCTTTTTCTACTTTTACTCACATCCTTTCTATTTTCTTTCTCTCTAGCTCTGCTATGTTCTTTCACCTTTGTTTTCTTGTAATTTTGAAACACATCTTTGAATCTTGAATTTTTTTTTAATTAGCCTTACTTCTACAATACTTGGCATTTCATTCTTTGGGGAAATCATAAGAATAGTGCATTAAAGTGACTTTTTGACTCATATAAATTTGTGGCAAATGTTCCTTCGGAAACTTTTGAAAGAGGCATCTTTTAATTCTGAAATGAAAGAGGACAGATCAAAACCTGTTTGTTGCCTTTTCCAAGTGGAGCCCCTATTTCCAAGAAATGTCATAAAAAGCAAATTTCAAGTTTCCTTTAAAAAAAACCCAAGAGTTTAGAAACCAAGATAATTTTTTTTAAAAAAGCTTCATAGTACAAGGAATATAAGCAGCATCCAAGATAAGAAAATTCCTCCCCAAAGGGAGACCTTGTTCAAGTGAAAGTGAAAATGTTGGTCACTTCCAGTAAAATAAATACATAAATAAGGAGCAATAAGCCAAACCTCAGCACAAGAATGCCTGCTTAAAGCATCACTGGAGTTTATATCCTCCCCACTCCCAAATGGCTGAAGAATGTCCTGAAATACTTCCAAATATTAAAAAAAAAAAAAATCTGGGAAAACACCCATCACTGAGTACTTAACAGAAGTACTTTTTTTCACTATTACTTTAAAACAGAATAGAGGTTTTTCATAGGAATAAGGGGTTTCAGAAATCAGGATGTCTTCATAGGTGATCTGCGTGATCCCGTTGCAAACCGGTAGTAAAGGTAAGTAGAACCCACCCCTGGACTGAATGGAGACATGATAACAAGGTCAGCCAATGAAGGCTGTTTAGAAACAGAAACTTAAACTAGAGACATGTCAAAGAAGTATCAGTGACAGAACACTAAGAAAGGCAAGTAGGCACAAAATACAGGCCTATTTCATTGTACACTGAAAGTACAATGGCTCCCTACAACTCTCACACCTGGATGCAGCAGTGACTGGAACTCTACCTCATTCGTCAAAGAATCATCTTTCCAGAGAAACTAAATGAAAACTACTTGGGGTTTCACAAGACACAAAGGATCTTAAAATAATTTCCATGTTATTCCATCTGTTTTCTATATTGTGAATCTTGTTATCCTAGTTAATTTACTTTCAGCTATAGTGGGGATTCTGCTTATAGCATAGTCACATCAGTATTTTAGGTATATAGTACAAGCAAGCATATAGCACTTGCATATGTACACATACAGCGAAAACCCAGAAGCTTCACTGTGAATTTATTTAAATCATTCTCCCAAGATCAGATGGTGGCGGTGTAAACTGTTCCCAGTTATCTCTGAGTCCATGTGTACACATAGCCATTTTAGTTTGAGTATACAGGGATGGCTCTGAACAATTGCAGGACCCTGGAAAAACACATAGATGCTTTAAAGCTTCAAAAGAAGTGTATCATACAGGTGATAGAGGGAGCAAATCGAGGCTCCCATATAACACCACTCCTGCGCAGGCTGCACTGGCTTCCGGTGATCTTCCGGGTGCAATTCAAGGTACTGGTTACCACCTTTAAAGCGCTTCATGGCATGGGACCTGGCTATTTACGGGACTGCCTACTGCGACCGACGGCCTCCCAGCAACCAGTGCGCTCCCACAGAGTGGGCCTCCTCGGGGTGCTGTCGGCTAGACAATGTCGGCTGGCGACCCACAGGGGGAGGGCCTTCTCTGTGGGGGCCCCAACCCTCTGGAACGAATTACCACCTGGTATTCGCCAACTCCCTGATCTCCGGACTCCGATGTGAGCTGAAAACCTGGTTATTTCATCGTGCAGGACTGGCCTGATAGTTTTAATTAGGAATTTTAAATGGATTTTAAGGAATCAGCCTAAATTTAAATATTTCATTTTAAATCATTTTAATGTTTGTAAAATTGTTTTAATATGGCTGTAAACCGTCCTGAGTCCTTCGGGAGAAGGGCGGTATAGAAATATAAACAAACAAACAAACAAATAAATAAATCATGCGCCCATGTTCTACAAAGCATCTTTTCTGAAGTATCACCACAACGCAAGTGAGTATATGCGTGTGCAAAACAATGACAGGTTGCTAAGTTCTTTGCCACAGTTTTGCCTGGCCTTTATTCTGTATTCTTTAGCTCTGTAGTGCTCAGTGACCAACGTGTGTGATATTTTGGTAAGAGAGCAAAATATAACTATACAAATTCAACAACACAGTCCAATACTGCCTGAAGAAATTCATATTTTTCTGTTTTCTTTCATGACGTATGTGATCAAAATCTGAGAAAAAGGCTTTTGTTGGGATTAATGTAATGGTCCATAAACTATTCCTTTGATTTCCCATTTGCTCAAAACATGTTATATTAATGTATAAGTGGAGAAGAGCCACATTTTAAAGTTGAGAGCAACAGTACTAAAACTATACATACTGCTAAAAAACCAAGATCAGAGAGGATAAAACCGTTATCTTTCAAACTCTTCCAAGGAAATTAATGGAATAAAAAAGCAAGAGCATTAGACACTAGCTATTAAGGCCAAAACATATGAAATCTTTTACCAACTTATTTCCATTAACTCAAACAACAAATAAGAAGAAAATACAATTTCTATAGAAAATAATGAGGAGAAAAGCAATTTAATGGGATACACTTGGGTAGCTACAAAACTGAACTGAATCCATCTGCCTGATAAGATCTGGAAGGGAAGGCTTGCCACAGGGACTGATCTTAAAGGAACACTGCCATCAGGGGACTACAGGAAGGGACTTTCTCTGCTCCAGCCCTTCCCCACCCAGAGCAGCATATCCTAAGACAGTGATGGCTAACCTTTTTGCCATCGCGTGCCAGGAGGGGAGTGCGGGGGGTCATGCGCGTGCATGCCCACACCCATAATTCTATGCACCCCACCCTCGCACACACAACTCTTCCCCCCTGACACGCAATAGCCTGTTAGGCCCGTTTTTCTCTCTTACCTGTCTCCAGAGCCTCTCTATGAATCTGGGAGGGTGGAAATTGGCCTTCTGCATTTCCCTGGAGGCCCTCCAGAAGCCAGAAACAGCCCATTTACCAACTTCCGGTGGGACAGGAAGTGACTTTTTTGCTGTCCCCAGCCTCCAGAGACTCCTAGAGAGGCTCTGGAGGCTGGGGGCAGCAAAAAAGTCACTTACTGTCTAACTGGAAGTTGGTAAATTGGCCGTTTCTGGCCTCCGGAGGGCCTGGGGAGGGATGGGAAAGGCAGTTTTCCACCCTCCCAGACTCCTAGAGAGGCTCTGGAGCCACGTAAGAGAGAAAAGCGGGCCTTCCCCACCACCACCTAGGCTCTCTGGAGGCAGGAAACAACCCATTTCCCTACTTCTGGTGGGCCCAGAAGGCCCGAAAATCAGCTGGCTGGTGTATGCATGTGCACCGGAGCTGAGCTTCCATGCCCGCTGATATGGCTACGCATGCCACCTATGGCATGCATGCCATAGGTTTGCCATCACGATCCTAAGATATTACAATAGTTCTAACCTTGCTAGAGGATTCCAAAAGGCCATGAAGGATTAGCTCTTCTGAAAAACCTTTGGGGATGGGGATGACATTTCTAACTACCTTGACATATGGCCCCTGTGCAGGGGTAAAATCCAACAGGTTCTGGCAAGTTCTGGAGAACTGGTAGCAGAAATTTTGAGTAGTTTGGAGAACGGGTAGCGGAAATTTTGAGTTCAGAGAACCGGTAGCAGAAACTTTGAGTAGTTCGGAGAACCGGTAGCAGAAATTTTGAGTAGTTCAACTCCATTCCTACCTCACTCCTGGGGGAAAGGTATTGCAAAATCTCCATTCCCAGCCAACTCTGGGGCCAGCCAGAGATGGTATTTGCCAGTTCTCCGAACTACTAAAAATTTCCACTACAGGTTCTCCAGAACCTGTCAGAACCTGCTGAATTTCACCCCTGGCAATTTCCCTGTCCAGAGCTCAATATAAAAAATAGTATTTATTTATTTATTTATTTTATTAATCATACTTTTATACCGCATCATCTCCCGTAGGACTCAGGGCAGTTCACAGGCATATTAAAAGACAGTATAATAAATAAACATTAAAAACCCAATTAAAACTAAATATTATCATAGCCAAATCACTAAAAACGGTAAAAAACCGGTTAAAAACCCGTTAAAATTTAGCTAAAACATTTTATTCTTAGGCTAGTCCAGCGCGTTGAAATAATAAAGTCTTCAGTTCACGACTGAAGGTCCGGAGGTCGGGGAGTTGTCGTAATCCCGGAGGAAGCTCGTTCCACAGGGCTGGTGCTGTCACAGAGAAGGCCCTCCCCCTGGGGGTCGCCAACCTACATTGTTTGGTCGACGGCACCCTGAGGACGCCCGCTCTGTGGGAGCGCACAGGTCGTTGGGAGGCACTCGGTGGCAGAAGGCGGTCTCGAAGTATAAGGTTGGGGGCACAGGCATGCAAGCTGCTGAGGACAAATGCACACATACCTACAAAAAATGTTTTCCAGAATTCTTCATACTTCAAAAATATGAGATGTGGAAATGGATGTGCAATATTTCCTTGGCCACACAAAATGTAGAAGATTAACTATGCTTATTCTAGTCCTAGTGCAGTTAAGATAACTGCTTTGTAATTCCCTCTGCAGCAATCCTTTTGGGAGAAGTAACCAATCACATTTATTTTTATTTATTTATTTTATTAAATTTTTATACCGCCCTTCTCCCGAAGGACTCAGGGCGGTGTACAGCCAGAAATAAAATACAATGTATATACAATTAAAACGAATTAAAATATAGCAATTATTAAACGGCTGATAATTTAAAAATTTAAAATTTAAAATATTAATAAACCCCGATATAAAATCAAACTATTATGCCAGTCCTGCTTGGATAAATAAATATGTTTTTAGCTCACGACGGAAGGTCCGAAGATCAGGCACTTGACGTAGGTCAGGGGGGAGTTCATTCCAGAGCGTCGATGCTCCCACAGAGAAGGCCCTACTCCTGGGGGCCGCCAGCCGACATTGTTTGGCGGACGGCACCCTGAGGAGACCCTCTCTGTGAGAGCGTACAGGTCGGTGGGAGGCATAGGGTAACAGCAGGCGGTCTCACATAAAGTACTCACATAAAGTATTTCCTAAGCTATCCAGAATTAAATGGTTGAATTTTTATTTGCAAGGGTCCTCTTTGTAGCCTTTAGTTCAGCATTCAATACCATCATTCCAGACACTCTTCTAACTAAGCTAAACCAGCTACAAGTACCTGAACAGACTTGTAAGTGGATCACAAGCTTCCTAACAAACAGGAAGCAACAGATGAAGCTAAGCAAGATCACACCAAATACCTGTACAATTAGCACAGTGGCCCCCCAAGGCTGTGTGCTCTCCCCACTTCTCTTCTCTCTGTATGACTGCATCTCCAACGATCCGTCTGTTAAGCTACTGAAGTTCGCAGATGACACAACAGTGATTGGTCTCATTCGAGACAATGACAAATCCGCATATAGACGAGAGGTCGAACGACTAGCCTTGTGGTGCGACTGAAACAATCTGGAACTGAACACACTCAAAACCGTAGAAATGGTGGTAGACTTTAGGAGAAACCCTTCCATACTTCCACCTCTCACAATACTAGACAACACAGTATCAACAGTAGAAACCTTTAAATTTCTGAGGTTCTATCATATCGCAAGATCTAAAATGGACAGCTAACGTCAAAAACATCATCAAAAAAGGACAACAAAGAATGTTCTTTCTGCGCCAACTCAATAAGCTCAAACTGCCCAAGGAGCTGCTGATTCAATTCTACAGAGGAATTATTGAGTCTGTCATTTGCACCTCTATAACTGTCTGGTTTGGTTCTGCAACCCAACAAGAAAGACACAGACTTCAGAGGATAATTAGAACTGTAGAAAAAATAATTGCTACCAACCTGCCTTCTATTGAGGACCTGTATACTGCACGAATCAAGAAGAGGGCCGTGAAAATATTTACAGATCCCTCACATCCTGGACATAGACTGTTTCAACTCCTACCCTCAAAACGATGCAATAGAGCACTGCACACCAGAACAACTAGACACAAGAACAGTTTTTCCCCGAAGGCCATCACTCTTCTAAACAAATAATTCCCTCAATACTGTCAAACTATTTACTAAATCTGCACTACTATTAATCTTTTCATTATTCCCATCACCAATCTCTTTCCACTTATGACTGTATGACTGTAACTTTGTTGCTGGTAATCCTTATGATTTATATTGATATATTGACCATCATTTATGTTGTAAATGTTGTACCTTGATGAAGGTATCTTTTCTTTTATGTACACTGAGAGCATATGCACCAAGACAAATTCCTTGTGTGTCCAATCACACTTGGCCAATAAAAAATTCTATTCTATTCTATTCTATTCTATTCTATTCTATTCTATTCTATTCTATTCTATTCTATTCCTGGTCACTTGTTCTTATAACTTTAAAGTTGTATCCAAACATATACATAAAATATACACATAAAAAGTAACAATCCAAATATGATTAATGACATAGAAAACTGATATTTAATACTCTACTATCGATTCTACTGCGTGCATGGATGAAGGGACATATTAAGCAATTAAAACAGAAAACAGCATCCAATTCCCAATTAGAATTTTTTTAAAAAAAAAAAGCCAACCCTACATCTGAGAGGCAAAATAAAATTTCTTACCCCTGCAAGTCGTCTCTGAACCAGACCAGGCACCGTTTGGCTGGCAAAGTCGTATGCTACTTCCAACAAGATCAAATCCTGTTTTACATCGAATTCCACAAGCAGCATTGAAATAATTGTTGCACACATTCTGGATAAAATAACCATTTTCTGGAGGCTGCAGCTCAGGGCAGTGGACCACTAATTAGAATATACAACAGTAAGGAAATAATTCACAACACATTTCTATTTTATTCAGAACTTCAGAACCGCAGGAGTTCAACAGGGTTTTCTCCCAGATATTAAGGAAATATCTTCTTTTAAGATATTCACTTAACACAGGAGTCAGCAACCTGCGGCTCCAGAACCGCATGCAGCTCTTTGAGCCCTCTGCTGTGGCTCCCTGTTGGGTGATCCCACCACTGGCCGGCCCCGCCTGTCGACCTCCCCTCCCAGTGATTCCTCACCTGGCCTGAAAAGGTAAGGGGATGGAGAAGTGCCAGGGCAGAGACAGAGAAATACAAAGGGAGGGGGGGGGAGAGATGGAGAGAGAGGGGGGAGGGAGGGGAGAGAGAGAGATATGTCAAAAGAGTTTTGTGGTTCCTGGTGTTTTTTAACAACTGGTTCTCTGCCCTAATGACCGGCTGGGTAAGCGTGGCTGGGGGGGGTCATGTGACTGGTGGAAATGAGTGACATTGAGTTGGCCACGCCCACCCAGGTTTTGTAGCTTCCGGTGTTTTCTTTTCTGTGGGAAACGGGTCCAAATGGCTCTTTGAGTATTTAAGGTTGCAGACCCCTGACTTAACCTAAAGACTATAACTTTATTGTCCTTCATGCTATTCCTAAACTGATTATAGAAAACGAAAATTGAAAAAAGTATCTTTGCACTATTTTTAAATTAATATCCATTGATTGTGTATGTGATTTTGTAATCAATAAATTATTGCTTCTATTTCATCAATGTCTTTTTCTGTTTCAAAGGGCAATCAAAGTGTGCGCCTAAAAATCTTGAAGTTTTTGGAAAGCCCCTAAAAGTATCTTAAAAATAATGCAACAAATGAAAGAAAACAGCCTAACATAATTTTTGTCTACTCCTTCTGTACAGTGTATAGCCATTTGCATTGGAAACCATGAGCATCTGCAAAGGACAAGGGAGATGCAAATTGGCAATCAATACACTTGAGGAAATCCTCCTATAAATGATGGGATGTATATCCTTGGACCAGATATCCAGAAGCAAGAGGGCATTTCTGTGATAACATCATCACATATGTGTCATTATTGTGTCACTGTGGTTTGCACATGCACTTCTGACATGAAGGAAAATATAACTTTATAGATTTCATGGAAATACATACATCCCAGTGGACAAATTCAAGAAGGAAATATTGCTTGTGATGTTAAATTTTTAACTGAGCTGTTTCTTTAAGAACTAGCTTACCTTCACACGATTTACCTCTAGGACGATACCCTTCCTTGCATATACAGTCCTCCATAGAGGTACTTCCTGGTGGAGAAGTGTGATTCTCATCAGGACACGCGGTGCAGGTGCTGATCCCACCTGGTGATCCTTCAGGCTTGTAAGTTCCAGATGGGCAGGCTATAAAGCAAAATGTATATATAATAAAGGCAAGCATGGATTAGGCTAGTAAAACACCCAGCTATGCAATATCTGCAGTTTTGCGCCCTGATTTCCAAAACTGATGATAGAGGAGGCCCTAGGCACTTTATACCCAGCTTGCATCAATGTGTATGCTACTTTATGATATCTTTGTATCAAAATAAAGGCAGTCATTCCTTGGGGGAAAAAAAACAGTAGGAAGTTTCTACTATACAAACTCTTTTTGGGCTTTTAGATTTTACATCTCAAATTAATACATTATATTTCTTTATTTCATCTTGTCCATCTGGCCCCAATGTATTATATTTTAAATCTTCTTCAGCTTCATTTAAAAAAAAACATTTCAGTGTGAAGGGAAAATCAATATAAAGGAAACATATTTAAGAGCTACGTATTAAAAATGCTTCTATTTAGGGAACTCAATTAGAAGTGGGAAATAATCCGCGTATGTCATTTTCCTCCCCATCAAGTTCTAATAGCTGGTCACATTAAAGACTTTTGGATCTCCTTTGCTTTGCTTTAGATCCTTAAGAGCCTATTATGTGTTCTGTTATACTATATCTCTCTTTTGCAGAGTGGAGTTGCTACATCAAAAATGTCAAGAGATTTTCACTACCAGATGATCTTCTGGTGGAGACATTCAAAGGAAAAAAGTTATTTAATTGCTTAGAGTGATCAGCAAATTCACATGTGTGTCTGTGTGTGCGCGCGGACCCACCCATCCACAAATATACAAAAAGGCAGAAAAATCATTAATAATCTCTAAAATTAAGGTTTAACAACAGGTATAAAATAAAATAATGAAACATTAAAATGTCCCAATGAGTGAAGTTCAGCTTATTTTACCACCTGCTTTGGAATAGTTTTTTTTAAATTTAAAATGAACAAAAAAAAAAGCTTAAACCTAAAAAGCAGAATTTGAAAAAATAACAAATGACTATAATAGAATAGATAAAGCATAGTTATGAAATGATTAGCAGTTTTTAATAAACTATACTTGCTTGCTATTGTATTAATTGGCCAAAGCAAATTCCCCATTTTGATTCAATGTTTCTGCTCCCCATTATTACAAAGTGTTTTGTAATAATAAACCTAGGGGTTGGATTTTTTAAAATTAAAAAATGCTACATTTTTATAAAGGGATGATAAAAGTAAAGGTAAAGGTTTCCCTTGCCCAGTCATGTCAAACTCTAAGAGATGGTGTTTATTTCCATTTCTTTGCTGAGGGCGCCAACATGTTCTGAAGACATTTCGGTGGTCATGTGGCCAGCATGTCTAAATGCCAAGATGCATAAAATGCTATTACCTTCCCACCGAAGAGGTACCTATTTATATACTCGCATTTGCATGCTTTTAAACTGCTATGTGGGCAGGAGCTGGGGCAAGTAAACAGGAGCTCCCTCCATCTCATGGCACTCAGGTGTTTCCAGTTGACAAGGTCAGCGTCTTTAACTGCTGACCCATCATGCCCCCTTAATAGCAATAGCACTTAAGACTTATATACCACTTTACACTGCTTTACAGCCCCAAGTGCTTTATAGAGTCAGCATATTGCCCCCAACAATCTGGGTCCTCATTTTACCAACCTCAGAAGGATGGAAGATTGAGTCAACCTTGAGCCAGTGAAAATCGAACTGCCGACAGCCGGCAGTCAGAAGAAGTAGCCTGCAGTACTGCAGTCTAATAACTGTGCCACCATGGCTCTTAAGGGGATGATAATAACTCAGCAAAACATGATTTCATTATCAAAGTTTGTTGGATGATTTTTCCAATTTCTTCACAAATATTTGACCAAAATTTAAAACCAACTAAGCATTGCTACCAAATATGGTTACTCAGGCCAAGAGTACGAAAATTCTGTTCCTGGAATTTATGAATAAGCTGATGTTTACCATGTTAGATTCTGCACTGCACTTGCACAAAATGGAAGCTGTTGTTTCGTGAACCTACACAAATCATGGTCACAATCTTTGCATGTTTGCATTAAGACAGATTTACCCAAGTCAATGCTTTTGTTATCCAGGTTCTTGCAGCATATACCAAGTTGTTTACAATCCCTTTAATATTGTTTATAAAAAAATATTTAATACAGTTTTAGCAGAATGTAAATTAGGATTAATTTCATGGGCTTGATTCTATGCTTAGATTTAAAAATAAATTTTACATTAGAATGCCAATACGATTTACTGTAGATACAATAAGCTTAATATAAAGTGGCAGAATCGATTTTAAATGAATTAATCCAAAATTGAATATCATCAGTCTCTGGAGTGATCACTTTAGCAAAAACATATGCTGTAGTAGACAATTTATTACATACATACAGTACCTATTTTACAATATAGTAGTTAGTTAGCTCAATCCCCATGTCTTTTTTTTTTAAAAAAAAAATCATTTTACTCTTTTAATCTATATAATGATTTTCAAAGGTTTTTAATGTTCTGTGGCCATTCAGCAAAGATAGTTATCGCTACATGGTATTAACTTTGCCTCGCAGTTAGGGTAGTGCCCCAGCCACGCCAACTATTGAGATATCTACAAACCTTATAATCCAAGTTGCACGTTCCCCAAATGATTGGCATTTTAGTTTTCACTCCTGTTAAGAGTTAAGAAGTTTCAGGAACAGTTCTGCCATATGTTGAATAATCACACATTCCTTGGATTCAGCAATAGCAATAAGCAAAAGAGCAAAATCTTTTGGTAGCATAATGACTTCAATTCACTTGTAAATTACCAAATGTAAGAGTGGGTTTATGCCCTATAATTCTTTTGCTTTGAAGTGTACTGATTTTTTAAAATAGTGTCAGTCCTTATAAAGAAGACTGACTTTAATTTTTTCAATATTCTTTCTAAAATTAGATAACATATTTTTGAGAAAAAAAATTAAACAGTGCTAGCATTTCCCTGTATTTATTCATAATGCAAACTGAGACCATTTAAAATGTGTTGTTGTTGTTAGGCACAAAGTCATGTCTGACCCATTGCAACCCCATGGACAACGTTTCTCCAGACCTTCCTATCCTCTTATTATCTCACAGAGTCCATTTAAACTCACGCCGACTGCTTCAGTGACTCCATCCAGCCACCTCATTCTCTGTTGCCCCCTTCTTCTTTTGCCCTCAATCATTCCCAGCATTAAGCTCTTCTTCAGTGAGTCCTTCCTTCTCATTAGGTGGCCAAAGTATTTGAGTTTCATCTTCAGGATCTGGCCTTCTAAAAAGCAGTCAGGGTTGATCTCCTCTAGGACTGACCGATTTGATCACCTTGTAGACCAAGGGATTTGCAGGAGTCTTCTCCAGCACCATAGTTCAAAGGTCTCAATTCTTTGGCAGGGGCCCCAATCCCCAGGCCACAGACCTGTGTCTGTTAGGAACAGACACAGACAGGAACATGGTCTGTTAGGAACCCCCAGCTTGTGGAAAATTTTGTCTTCCATGAAACTGATCCCTGATGCCAAAATGATAGGGACTGCTGAGTGAAAAGACCAGCAAAATGAACAGTCCCCAAGTGTGATGGCTTAATATTCCTGCTACTCCAAGGACTAGAGGAAAGTATCTCTGAATACGTCTCTCCTTGTGTATTTCTTTCTTCTCTTTTCCTCTAAACATCTGGATAGAAAGCTCAGAGAGATGTAATTTCCTCGAACTTTACTTGCCCTTTTGGATCGCCCTCTATTTACAGTAGTTTTAATAGGATTATTTCTATGAATGTATGATGTATTAAACATCATTCATTACAGTGAATGAGCTGGAAGGTTCCAACTAGGATTACTTCAAATTTCCCTATGGAAATGTTCATACTGTCTATGTGTAAAGAATACTATTTTAGAATTTTGATCTTTATATACATATTTTCTCAATGACACTAATATTTAATATGAATTACAGATTATAAAATAAGGCTGATGCGTTCATATAAAGACACAGTGAAAAATATATCATAACGTGACAAAAAGGCTTATTTCTGTGGCCTGGAAGCATATTCCTCAAGCTTAATTAAATCTGTGATGGCTGTGACAGCTAAGAAAATAAACATTAACATTTTAACCCTAACCCTAACATCTACAAACATTTGTAAGTCTATGTCTCTAGAGATTGGAAATATTGATTCAAAGCAACATATACACTTGTTGAAAAGCTTATTTATGAAATCAACAGAAGTTACTGAAGCAATCGGAAAGTTTTGAGAGCATGTTTTGATCAATGTGGTTGCCGTGAAGGGCACTGCATATTCATGCAATGATGGCCATGGCAGCATGGATAGGTACTTAAAAATCTCAGGTGAGGCATGACACTTCAAAAAATGTGCTGCGCCAATAGAATTAACCCCCCCCCCAGTAGAAAAACATCAAAATAGTAATATTTCAGACTCTTCAAAGAAATTTAGTAGAATCAAGGGATAACATTATATGAAGGATATATGAAGGAACAATTCAAAAAAGGTTAATTTAACAGAAAATCAAAGATATCCAATTCAAGGTGTTGGTCCTTAGCTTTAAAGGCCTCCAATGACATTAGTTCAGATTATCTGACGAACCATTTTACCCCAATGGGATTGGACCACCCCACCTGCACAGGCAGAAAGAGCATGCAGTGGACGCCACCAGTCAAGGAATTCCAACTGGTGGGCCCAGAAAAGGAGCCTTTTCTGATATGGAGCCCACCCTCTGGAACATCAGACACCCCCATGGTAAGATTTTGACCTTCTGAAAGGACCTGCATACCTGGCTTTGCCAATTAGCCTAGGGACCCAATGGAGTGTGTCATTCTGGAAGCAGTGAATGGACTAAGGTAAGATCCCATCTTCTCTCCCCCCACCCATTGCATCTTGTCCCTTCCTCCGCATTTTTGTCAATTGTCAAGAAAGCTATTTGTTGGAGCAGAAGAGTAAATATCGCACCACTTGTTGCATAATTCATAATGCATTTCTTAAGATGATAATTCAATTTTCTTTTAATCAAAGCTGTAGTTTCCTAATTGAGTGCATAACCACTTTCAAAGGTTTTAAAATATATCTATTTTCAGTTAGCAGGACTCATAAAAGTACTGCTTTTCAATTCATTTTATGTTACAAATACATCATTTTTCTAGAGTATTGTTATGCCCTTTGGGACAAAACTGAACCTAAAGATCTCTAAGTTAATGATAAAAATAGATTGTTCCTAACGATTATGAATGGCCCAAAGTTGACACTGAAACTATACCAACATTTCTAATTCTAGACATGATTTAAATAGCGGCTGTATGCCAGAAGAGCCAAAATAATGATTAAACTACTGATAAGGAAAAATAAACTTAAAATTTTGCTTTAACAGGTTTTTCTGCTTATTTTAGATGGTATATTATCCATGTAAAACTGTAACTGACCTTGTAAGTATACTAGGCAAATTGCGCTACAACACATTAAAAAAAATCTACAGAAAAAATATCTATAGACTCCTCACATCCTGGACAAAAACTCTTTGATATTCTCTCCTCAGGACGTCACTATAGGGCATTGCATGCCAAAACAACTAGACATAAAGAGGTTTCTTCCCCCATGCCATCATTCTGCTAAACGCCTAACTCCCACAGCACTGTCTTATGCCTAAAGATATTTACCCATAATGTATAGCTATAGTATTATTAACAGCCTCATTTTTCTTTACCACCCTCTCTTATTGGTATCATTATGATTATTATTCTGTTGCTTTGCATGTACACTGAGAGCATCTGCACCAGAGACAAATTCCTTGTGTGTCTTGCCAATAAAGAATATTCTATTCTATTCTATTCTATTCTATTCTATTCTATTCTATTCTATTCTATTCTATTCTATTCTATTCTATTCTATTCTATTCTTACTGGTATTCTCCTTAACAACAGCACAATGTCCTGTGATTGACTTGAATTTTTCACTTAACACAAGGTGAGGGCTGCTTTGACAAACTTACATCTCTATTTACTCTTACAAGCTGTCAGATAACAAACTTCCCATTTTAACTCCAGTTAGATAATTATTTCCCACCTTTTTCTTAACTAGACACCTTATAACTGTTACATACCTAACAATGTAGGTAACCCTCACTAATACGTAACCTTCCCTTTCTAATGTAATGTATATTACTATATATTTCTAATGTATATTTCTAATGTATATTATTCTAATATAATTATATTATATTAATGCTTAAAGTAAGCAATAGGAAGGGGAGGTTGAAGGGCTATAAAACTTGCCCAATGATCTGTTAAATATTGGAAATGCAATCAAATACCTGGTTCATCTATATATATAAAAGCAAAAACCACTCACACATTAATCATGAAATCTCCAGAACCTTAAAGCCTACAAACTTGAAATTTGCCACATATGTTCCTCTTGGCTTCTAGGTGCTCAATAAGAAAGGATTTTTTGAAATAACCATCAGAACATTAGTATTTCCTATATTATTATTAACATGCTCTGATACTAAGGAATTCTACTCCCCCTCTCCACCTGAAAAGAAATCTGTTCCAAATGCAAAACACAAGCAGAGGAGTTTCAGTTTCAGTTTTACTTTCACAGCAGGAAGCAGCTTTAATAAAGAACACTTGAGCTAAGCCACGCCCAGCCTCCTTCCTGTCTCCTTCTTGCTCACACAGCAAATACTGTGCCCTCTGATGCTAAGGAGTTCTAGTCCCCCTCCCCACCTGAAAAGAAATCTGTTCCATGCTCTGATGCTAAGGAGTTCTACTCCCCCTCCTGTTCCAAATGAAAAACACAAACAGAGGAGAGGACTTTAAGTTTCAGTTTTACTTTCACAGCAGTAAGCAGCTTTACTACAGCCACGCCCAGCCTCCTTCCTGTCTCCTTCTTGCTCCCACAGCAAATACCGTTTGAGTTTCCAAACACCCCTCAATTCTCTCACACACTGACAGGATGCTAGGCAGATAAATACTGATGGATGCTGCGGGCTGGGACATTCTATTCCCCCTTCCCCTCTGTTCCAACTGCTAGATGCATTATATTAACACACTCTGGTGCTACAGAGTTACACATTTTACATTAAGTTTCAGGCTGTAAGTGTCAATTTATCAAGCCTGAGCACATAGTTTCGTAGCGAAGCACGAGCGTCCAGCTAGTATTACCATATGTGGTGGACATATCCAAATGCCAAAAAATACTGGACAAAAATACATACTTAGTTGAAAAAAATCATAAAGCAGCATATAGACATGAAGCCAGAAATATTTTTATTGGGCATTCTGCTGGAAAAATATGACAAAGGGACTGTATACTTGATTTTACATATATTAACTAAACCTAGAATTGTATATGCTCAACAATGGAAGTGTGACAAAATCCCGACAGATGAGAGTGTAATTAAGAAAATATTAGAATGTGCAGAAATGGATAGACTAATGCTTACTTACAGAAATATTTCAGCTAGAAATTTTACCTGAAATTTATAATAAAGAGTATGTATATTTGATTATTCACGTATTAACTGCAGCTAGGATTGTATTTGCACAACATTGGAAAAGTGGAGAGATTCCCATTGATGAGAAGGTGATAAGGAAAATATTAGTATGTGCAGAAATGAACAGATTAACATTAGCAATTAAGAAGAAAGAACAAACTGAATATTATGTGATATGGGAGGTATTTTATCAATGGCTGGAGAGAAAAAAGGAGTTTGGAAATGAAGAAGATTAAAGAGAAAGTAAAAATATATTAAGATAAAGATGTAAATAAAAAGAAATTGTTCGTATATATATATATATATAATGAGTATAAAGATGTTTAATATTAAAATGTACTATTATAAGATATTAAAAAAATGGAGAACATTATAATGTTTAAATATTTAATATACTATAATATTAAGCTTAGTGAAATAATGTTATGTGAATGCGAATGAGATGGAAAATGATGTTGCACAGAGATGTTTGTAACCAGAAGACACACTGTAGATGGACAGATGGAATCTTTATGTTTGTAATTGAAAAATAAAAAACTTTTAAAAATTTAAAAAATAAAATGAGTCATATAAACTTTGTTAATTACTTCAGCTTGCATCATTTTTTTCTTTGAATTCTTATTTCATTCCCAAATACCTATGAGTTTTAACACTGCATACTGAAATCCCTTTATTGCTTTACTGAATATTGTGGAGGTTAAGTCTCACATAGTCAGCAAAAAGCAAAACAGCAAATCTGATCATTATAAAAACAAAGGACAGACAGAGACAAGAACAGCTCATTCAAATCAGGGACAAAGTACAGTAACCCTTTATACTGAAAAACTAAACACAAAGGGATACAAACATTGCTTCTATATACAGTTTGCTTTAAATTTATGGATTGCTTAAGTGGTTCATTCCTGCTTGTAGATGTGCAGTTAATTTAGTATGCTGATTTGAAGTTACTAAAATCTAGGTGGCAAAAAATTGTTTTAAACAGATGGTCCTCATCTTATGGTGGCAACTGGGATCAGAATTTATGTTGCTAAGTGATACAGTTGTAAAGCTTGGTATCACCTGACCACAGTGCTTGGTGATGGGCAATCCTGCAGTCCTGGTTGCAGTTATAACTCCAGAACCACACAGGCTATTAAGTGGAGAAGGCGGGAGACGCAGGCAAGCAAGTTGGCAGGTACACAGGTGCTGCCTGGAACAGTGGTGGGTTGCTCCTGGTTCGGTCCAGTTCAGGGGTGGGTTCGAATTTTTTTTACTATTGGTTCTGTGGGCATGGCTTATTTTGTGGGTGTGGCTTGATGGTCATATGACTGGGTAGGCATGGCCAACTCAATGTCTCTCATGTCAAGGGGTACCTCGCCTGGCCCCTCCCCTCCCAGCCATTCCTTGTCACACCCACCCTCAATGTATCTATAGTTCTGCAAAAATGTTGTTCACCTTTTTTCAACTTTATTATCTACGTATTATCTACAGGGGTCTCCAAACTTGGCCACTTTAAGACTTATGGACTTCAACTCCCAGAATTCCTCAGCCAGCTTGGCTGTCTTAAAGTCTTAAAGTGGCCAAGGTTAGAGACCTCTGCTATAGATGCACTTTCATGGACCACTGAAAGGAGGAAATGGCTCACATGCTTTGCCCAAGAGTGTGATAGGCAACAGTCTTTTAAGGGGCTGCTAGAAAGAAGGGGGGGGAAGTATTTTCCAAAGCACCAGAAGGCAAAACAAGAAGCAATGGATAGAAACTCAACAAAGAGAGAAGCAACCTAAAACTGAGGACAAACTTCCTGACAGTGTGAACCTAAATAGGTTTCAGTAATAATTTCACATATAAAATAGCCATTCATGTAATACAACCTGTATATTGTTCAAAACAATCATTAGTATTATGGCTGATGTGTGACAGCAAGCCTAAAATCCCCATTCCCTCCCCACTCCAGGGGAAGGTTACTTCAAAATCCCCATTTCCTCCCCACCCCACTAATCTGTTCTGGGAAGGAATCAAACTCCCCCCTCTTCATTTCCCAAATAAAATATCCCAGATAATTAAGGAATAATCAAGCTGCTAGCAAGGAACCTGCCTGGAATTCCACATTCCTGCCAGTTGCATAAAGGAAACTTTGTAAGCAGAAAACAGCTACTGGTGCTTACAGATAATATAAAGTGGAAGCCGGAAGTTCGGCTCCATTTACAAGCAGGCAGAAAACTCATTCAAGACAGGATACTTCACAATGGAAATCGCCCAAACCCTTTTAGAAACACAAAGTCCATGTTGCACAAACCCAAAACTTCAAAAACATTGAACCATATAAGAATTCCTCCTCTTATCCAGTTTGTTGTTCAGCTGACCCAGAAAGGAGCTTCTAGCCGCTCTGTCAATTTAAAACGACAGCGTTTCCCCCCTCCACTTCTTCTTTGCCAAGCGATCTCCTGGCTGAGAAGCGAGCTGATCACTTGGGAGGCTTCTTGGCTTCTCAATTTAAAGGGATGGTGTCTTGTGTTTTTTCCCCCCCTCTTCTTCGACAAGTGAGTCTTGATTTTTTCTTTCTAGTCGATCAGCTGGGAGTTGGGAGGCAGCAATAGATTGGGGGCGGGGCCAGGCAGAATTTTTACCACCGGTTCTCCGAACTACTCAAAATGTTTACTACCGGTTCTTGCGAACTGGGGAGAACCGGTAGCAACCCACTACTGGTCCAGTTCTATAGAACCAGTAGTAAAACCGGCGTAAGGCTCCACCTACCCACGACATCACCATGGGTGATCTGCGCATGCACAGAAGCATGTGCGTGCTCCCGTTGCAAACCAATAGTAAAGGTAAATGGAACCCACCCCTGGCCTGGAAGTGCTACAAGCAGGTACTAGGGCGCGGACAGGTGTGTGGGTACTGTGGAGGCTGCCATGGGCAGGTGCTACAGAGTACAGGTGGTTGCTACAAGTAGGCACTCTGAAGTACAACCAGAAACACAACTGCAGTGGGGGAACGGAAATACCATGGGCAAGTGCTATGGAGCATGGGTGAGCAGAAAAGTGGCAGAAACAGGAGTGAATTCTGTTTTTCTCCCAGCTTCCCTATTTGTGAGATGATGGCAGAGAATGTTGGAAATTGATGGTAAAATGACTGCAGCTTACTGCAATGTTATAATCACAAGCTGGACATCAAGTAACCAAAGCCACATGAGAACTAAGTACAACCCTCCTTGATTGCTGTTGACCCTTCTATAACTTTAAGCAGGTGCCTACAATTAGATGAGAAGATTTCTGCACATAGGCTATTAGCAATACGTTTAACTGAACCATCATGTCTCGATCTGATTTTTTCCCATCTTACAGTGCATTTAAGAGAAAGTCCTTAACAATTTCCTCCTCTACTTGAAGAAGTTGCACTCAGCTGGAGAAAGACCCTAACAATAAGTACAAGCTTGATGGACATTACCTTAAAGATGACCCCCACCCTGTTAAAGACCTTGGAGATTTCATATCAAATGACCTAAGTGCCAAAGCCCACTGCAAATACATAGCAAAAAAGGCTCTAAGAGTTGTAAACCTATTTTTATGCAGCTTCTTTTCCAAAAACTCTATACTACTAACCAGAGCATACAAAACATTTGCTAGACCTATTCTTGAATACAGCTCACCTGTCTGGAACCCATACCACATCTCTGACATTGATACAATTGAACACGTCCAGAAATATTTTACAAGAAGAGTTTTCCGCTCCTCTGAAAACAACAAAATACCTTATACCACCAGACTTGAAATCCTGGGATTAGAAAACTTAGAACTCCGCCGACTCCGACAAGACCTGTGTTTAACACACAGAATCATCTATTGCAATATCCTTCCTGTAAAAGATTACTTCAGCTTCAATCGCAATATTACAAGAGCAAACAATAGATTCAAACTTAATGTTAATTGCTTCAACCTTGATTGCAGAAAATATGACTTCTGTAACAGAGTTGTTAACGCTTGGAACTCACTACCTGACTCTGTAGTCTCTTCTCAAAGACTTCAGCCAAAAACTGTCTACTATTGACCTTACCCCATTCCTAAGAGGACTATAAGGGGCGTGCATAAGAGCACAAAAGTGCCTGCCATTCCTGTCCTATTGTTCCCTTTCATCATATCAAATTAATATAGTTATTGCATACTTTTGCTTATATATATGTTTTTATGATGTGTTGTTGTTTTATATCAATGTTTGCGTATACTGCTGTGACAAAATAAAAAAATAAATTAAAAAAAAGACGGGAAGGAGGAGGAGCAAAAAGAGGAGGAAGAATACTAGTCTTCTCTTCCACTGATGGTCTCTTAAAATTGAAAATGAAGTAATAGAAGTCGACAATACTTACAGCATGTAGAGAGATTCAAAAAGTTGGGAATGCTTAACCCTGGTTAAAGAACACTGAAGAAATATTGTCAAGGAAGAAACCTGCTTTCTCTTGTTCTGGAGTGCAGGACACGTAATAATGATTTCAAGTTACAGAAAGGGAATTTTTGATAACTTTTTAGAAACAATTTCCTAACAATGTTGTCAGCCAATTCAACAAAGAGGAGGCAGTCATTGGATATGTTCAAGGGGAGGCTACGTTTGTGAAGGATGCTTCAGGTTTGGATTTCTGCAAGAGTTAAACTTGGTTATTAAAATGGCACCCTGTATTCAATGTTCTTGTTCAAATTCTGTGTTTTATGGGAGAAGAACTGTAATCTTTGCACCATAATTCTTTAAAAGAGAACAATACAATTTGCTAGCACTGTCCTGTACCAGCTATAGGGAAAAATAACACCATGCAAAAAAACCAACTTAGGTTTTTTCTGAATCCTGCTCAAAAATAAAACTTTATTACAGTTCGGTTATAATGGAAAAATGTAATTATATCAAACCCAGGTGCAGCTATAGTTTGTCCAGAGAGTCCCTTATGTATGTCATTGCCACTGTAGTTGGTAATAACCCATAGTAATTTTAGACTCAATTGTGTAAAACTGATGTGCTATGCTTCGACTTTTAATTCTGAGGGAAAACAAGTTTTATCAGAAATTTAGAAAACTTTTTATCTAAATCTTACTCCTTTCATAAAAGCTGAATAAATTTCACTTACACCAAGAAAATGTCAATGTGTGAGTATTAGCAGGCATATAGCTTAATTTTTATCCAAGTTATTCATAATAAATCAAAGAAAAGGGAGAGATCAAAGCAGAGTATTATTAGAATGTAATCAAGGATTTAATCTGTTGTTTAAGGTTAAGCCAGTACTTAATTATACAATACACCCTATGATTAAGAGCAGGAGTCCAGATATTGGCTTATCTGGATTGTTAAAAAGGAAGACCTATTCCTAAATAAGCTTCCATTTAGTCATTGAGTTGCAACATAAATGCTGAACTACATCCTAAGCTCACATAAATGCACTGACCTCAAATGATCACAGCACAATTTGTTAAAAACTTGGCTCCTCCTGAGCTGTACAGCTACAAACCATCCATTTGCTTTAAGATTGTCATATGAACCAAATATTTTCCTGGTTAAAAAAAAAAGTTAGAGATGGAACCTATGAATAAAACCAATTATATTTTACATAATTTTTAGCATTTACTTCTTTGCAGAAAAAACATAACTTCCATAGTACAGTGATCTTAAATAAAAGTCAGTGTTCTACAGTCCAAATGGAAGAAGCTAACATTTGCAGAGTTGTCTCAACCATATCACTGGAATTTGCCTATGTATTATACTAGTTCTATTTTAATCTTGGACATAAATTGTTTCAATTTCTACCCTCAAAACGACACTATAGAGCACTGCACACCAGAACAACTAGACAAAAGGAGAGTTTTTTCCCCAAATGCCATCACTCTGCTTAACAAGTAATTCCCACAATACTGTCAAATAATTTACTAAGACTGTATTACTATTATTCTTCTCTTCCTTACTAGTATCTATCTCTTCCCACTTATCACTATAACCATGTGCTTGTATCTTTCAATTTATATTGTTTTTACTTGTTTCCTAGTACAATTTGATAGCTTACTAGTAACCTTGACTATCACTAAGTGTTGTATCTTTTTATTCTTGATTTTATTTATTTATTTATTTATTTTATTTGATTTTTATACCGCCCTTCTCCCGAAGGACTCAGGGCGGTGTACAGGCATAATAAAACCGACAATACAATATACAAGTTTAAAATACGATTTAAAAAACTTATTTAAATTAGCCCAGTGATTAAAATTTACCATGCTAAGATCCCGTTTAAAATTAATAAATTTAACATTAAAATCCCAATTTAAGCCAGCCCCGCGCGGATAAAAAGATGGGTCTTGAGTTCGCGACGAAATGTCCGAAGGTCAGGTATTTGGCGTAAACCCGGGGGAAGCTCGTCCCAGAGTGTGGGAGCCCCCACAGAGAAGGCCCTTCCCCTGGGGGCCGCCAGCCGACATTGTTTGGCGGACGGCACCCTGAGAAGTCCCTCTCTATGGGAGCGTACGGGTCTGTGGGAGGCGTGTGGTAACAGCACACGATGAATGTATTTTATTCTCCTTATGTACACTGAGAGTATATACACCAAAAACAAATTCCTTGTGTGTCCAATCACACTTGGCCAATAAAGAATTCTATTCTATTCTATTCTATTCTATTCTATTCTATTCTATTCTATTCTATTCTATTCTATTCTAACTGATGGTGGCCAGCCCCCTTCCAAAAGTCTTTGCTTCCTATTTTTTAAACTGTGAGTATGCAGCAATACAACACAGAAAAAGCAGAAGTGTCCTGAATCACCCTGAGAATAGATCCAGCTTCTTAATTTGAGAGCTAAATGCTTATAAATGAGATCATTTTCATCTACCAGCTTGGTGATGGCTTCCATGAGGGAAACTTCATAGGCGAGTAATTTTAGTTTCTTCATTTTTTGGACATACTTCACATATATAATGATCTATAGACATATAGTACCATCCACAGATTTTCCATCATAAAGGGGCTATTTTTCTGCCTTCTAGGAAGAATCTCTCTATAAGAAATGAGAAGCGAAGGATAACAGCAAAGATTCAAGTATTCTATTATTATTAATAATAAAATCTATTATTTTTCCCCAATTTCTTATACAGATATTCTTCCTGGAAGGCAGGTAAATAGACTCTTTATTTATTTATTTATTTTGTCACACAGTATATATAAGCATAAGCATGAAATAATTATACAATATATAAGCATATATATGAGTATGAGTATGTAATAACTATATTAATTGGATATAACGAAAGGAAACAATAGGACAGGAACGGTAGGCACGATTGTGCTCTTATGCACGCCCCTTACAGACCTCTTAGGAATGGGGTGAGGTCAATGGTAGATAGTTTTTGGTTGAAGCTTTGGGGATTTTGGGAAGAGACCACAGAGTCAGGTAGTGTATTCCAAGCATTAACAACTCTGTTACTGAAGTCATATTTTCTGCAATCAAGATTGGAGCGGTTAACATTAAGCTTAAATCTATTGTGTGCTCGTGTATTGTTGCAATTGAAGCTGAAGTAGTCTTCGACAGGAAGGACATTGATGATTCTATGAGTTAAACTCAGGTCATGTCGAAGGCGGCATAGTTCTAAATTTTCTAAACCCAGGATTTCAAGTCTGGTGGCATAAGGTATTTTGTTGTATTTGGAGGAGTGGAGTACTCTTCTTGTAAAATATTTCTGGACACATTCAATTGTATTGATGTCAGAAATGTGGTATGGGTTCCAAACAGTCAAGCTGTATTCAAGAATTGGTCTAGCAAATGTTTTATATGCTCTGGTTAGTAGTGTAATGTTTATAGAGAAGAAGCTACGCAAGATTAGGTTTACAACTTTTAAGGCCTTTTTTGCAATGTAGTTACAGTGGGCTTTGGCACTTAGATCATTTGATATGAAAACTCCAAGATCTTTAACAGGGTGGGGGTAATCAGCAAGGTAATGTCCATCAAGCTTGTACTTTATGATGGAAAAGCTTTGAGATGGTACGCAGTGTCTATAGATCATTATATATGTGAAGTATGTCTAGAAAAGGAAGAAACTAAAATTACTTCCTTAATTATCAGAAGGAATTGTGTAAGAATTGTGCAAACAAGGAATTCATTTTTCAGTCTGAAAATCAATGTGGAGACTTACTGTAAGTGACTTGTTTTTCAAAATGTGGCCTTTAACAGGTTAGATTCAGAGGTCTTCAAACTGGGCAGCTTTAAGACAAAGCTGTTAGATACAGCTATGCTGGCTGGAGAATTCTGGGAGTTGAAGTCCACAAGTCTTAAAGCTGCCAAGTTTGGGGACCCCTGGGTTAGAAAAAGAAGAATAGTTTTGATCTGGATGTTTCTCTTTTTGTAGAAATTCAACAAAACATAGGTTTTATTCAACAAAAATTCAACAAAACACAACCCAAATTTGCTATCGTTTCATTCTAATCATCTTCATTCCATTCTACTGTATGAAGATAATAACAATTCAAAACAACTGAACTGTTGTTTTACATCTTAAAAAAAGGTCAAGAGAAATAATTGTTTTGTAGCCTGTAAAACACTGATTACATTCAACCATATACCGTAAATTCCCTTGCTAGTCTCACCTACTACCTAAGTATTTTGACAAAAATATGCTCATATGACCATCCTGAAATACAGTTACTCAAAGTGAGAGAGTATCCATTACAGATGTTTCCTTCAGCATGCATGCATATTCTCTGGAGCCTTTTGGTCTACATAGATTGCAATTTATCCCAATATAATATATCCAGTAGCTAAAAATATACACTTTATATATATATAAAGTGTATGCTCTCAGTTACTAGAACCCATATGCTGAAAGACAAGAGGGAGAAAGTGTTCTTAACAAATAAAATCTGTCTTGAGCTTGTTTGGAGGTTCTAGTAGGGGAGCGCAGCTAAAGAATTGGAATTATCTTTTAAAGACAATAAGAAACACCACACCTCATTATAAAAGCTCTAGGATACCATGAAAGCATATTTAAGGGGAATTACAATAGCATATATTGCAAAAAGAAATAAAGATAAGTGGAGAGATTGTAACATACTGTTCGAGGAAATTAAATAGTTACAAAATCAACTACAAACAGATCCTGAGGATGAACAAACTAAAAATAAAATGGCCAAAGTTAAACATAAATTGAATATTTTGGACCAAAAAGAATTGGCAAGAAATTTAAAATTCACGAAACAAAATTATTTTGAATATGCTAATAAACCAGGGACATGGCTGGCCTAAATCTTGATCAAGGCAAAACAATAAATGCAATCTACATAGACTTCTGCAAAGCTTTTGACTCAGTAGTACATGATAAACTTCTCCTAAAACTAAAATCCTATGGCATTTCAGGACCCCTTCACAAATGAATATCTGCTTTTCTGTCTAACAGACAAGTGGTCAAAATCTAGTTTAATAAAAAGGACTAGGGGAGACATGATAGCAGTGTTCCAATATCTCAGGGGTTGCCACAAAGAAGAGGGAGTCGGGCTGTTCTCCAAAGCCCCTGAGGGTAGAACAAGAAGCAATGGGTGGAAACTGATCAAGGAAAGAAGCAACTTAGAACTAAGGAGAAATTTCCTGACAGTTAGAACAATTAATAAGTGGAACGACTTGCCTGCAGAAGTTGTGAATGCTCCAACACTGGAAATTTTTAAGAAAATGTTGGATAACCATCTGACTGAGATGGTGTAGGGTTTCCTGCCTGGGCAGGGGGTTGGACTAGAAGGCCTCCAAGGTCCCTTCCAACTCTGTTGTTATATTATATTATTATAAAATTGGCAATGCTCTATCAAATCCTGTTCCTGTCAAGAGTGGCGTTCCTCAAGGCAGCGTTCTTGGACCAACACTCTTCATACTATACATAAATGATCTTTGTGACCATATCTCAAGTAATTGTGTTCTCTTTGCTGACGATGTCAAACTATTTAACACCACAGACAATACATCTACCATTCATCTACCACCTTGATCATCTAACCGCTTGGTCCAAAACTTGGCAACTCCAAATCTCAACCAGCAAATGCTGGTCTTACATATTGGAAAAAAGAACCCAAACACTAAGTACATACTTGATGTACATTACCTTGCAGATGACCCCCACCCTGTTAAAGACCTTGGAGTTTTCATATCAAATGATCTAAGTGCCAAAGCCCACTGCAACTACATAGCAAAAAAGGCTCTAAGAGTTGTAAACCTAATCTTGCATAGCTTCTTTTCCAAAAACACTACACTACTAACCAGACATATAAAACATTTCCTAGACCAATTCTAGAATACAGCTCGCCTGTCTGGAATCCTCATCACATCTCTGACATCAATACAATTGAGCGTGTCCAGAAATATTTTACAAGAAGAGTTCTTCATTCCTCTGAAAACAACAAAATACCTTATCCCACCAGACTTGAAATCCTAGGCTTAGAAAACTTGGAACTCCGTCGCTTTCGACAAGACCTAAGTTTAACTCACAGAATCATCTATTGTAATATCCTTCCTGTTAAAGACTACTTCAGCTTTAATTGCAATAATACAAGAGCAACCAATAGATTTAAACTTAATGTTAACCGCTTTAATCTAGATTGCAGAAAATATGACTTCTGTAACAGAATCATCAGTGCTTGGAATACTTTACCTGACTCTGTGGTCTCTTCCCATAATCCCAAAAGCTTTAACCAAAAACTTTCTAATATTGACCTCACCACATTCCTAAGAGGACCATAAGGGGCATGCATAAGAGCACAAACGTGCCTACCGTTCCTGTCCTATTGTTTTTCTTTTTCTCTTTCTTATATATATATATGCTTATTCCTCCTAATATTTACTCTTATATATGTTTATAATCTTTTCTGTATGATACTTATATATATTGTTGTGACAAAATAAATAAATAAAATAAATAAATATTGATTAAAAAAGGAAAGAGAAAAAAAGAATAATACATCAGTTACAGGATGAAAATGGAACCGTGGAAAGTAATATGGAAAAAAAAAAAGAATGGAAAATTGCTCTATCTATTTCAAACTATTCTCATAAAACTAGACAAGAACTTTTTTAAAGAATTAAATAAGATGATTATGAAGTTTGTATGGGCAGGAAAAAAGGCGAGGATAAAATCAATTTCACTTCAGGATAGTAGAAATAGAAATGGCTTTGGACTTCCTGCGTGGGAGACTTATTATAAAGCAGCAAATTTGGGTCAGGGAATGGATAAATTTAAAGAACAGGAGAATTCTAATATTGGAAGGACACAATCTCCAGATGTGGTGGCATGCTTTTATATGGAGCACCAGAAACAAGAAACATTTATATTTCTATAGACATACATTGCGAGATTCGCTGATACATACTTGGGAGGTAATCAGGAAGAAGCACTATCTTAAAATACCGGGCTGGCTATCCACTATGGAGGCATTGGTAAAATGGTAAAATATAATGGAATTTTGGATAATGGGGGAAGATTAAAATCCAACCAAGAAATAAAGGAACAGGGAATAATTATAGATTGGTGGTCGTATCTCCAGCTACAATAGAGATACAAAAAAGATTTAGAGGAATTTGGATTTGAACCGAATTTAACACAACTAGACAAATTATTAACAGGTCCGGAAGAGAAATTACTATCTAAAATATATAATTATTTATTAAAATTTGATTTGGAAGAGGAAATTGTAAAGGGGCCAATGAAAGCATGGGCTAAAAATGTGGAACATAATATTGAGTTAAAAGATTAGGGAAAAAATCTGGAAGAAAAAATACACATTAACAAAATCTGCCACATATAAAGCAAATCAGTATAAAATCTTCTATCGGTGGCACTTAGCCCCAACAAGACTAATATCCTAATTTGTATCCTAATCTAAACCCTAACTGCTGGAAATGGAAAAAAGCACGAGGTACCTTTTTTCATGTATGGTGGCTTTGCCCAGAAATAAAAAAATACTGGATTAAAATACAAAAATGGTTAAATAAATTACGCATTACCAAATAGAATTGAAGCTTGAACTGTTTCTTCTGGCGATCATTAAAGGAAAATATCCTAAAAAGATTAAATATTTGATTATTCATATTACTACAGCAGCGAGAATTGCACTCGCACAAACTTGGAAAAGGTCCACTATACCGAAAGATTGTGTAATAATCTGGAAAATCTTGGAGTGTGCAGAAATGGACAAACTTACTATAGAATTAAATAATAAGGAAGACTCAATATTCAACTTTCTGAAGCTGAATATTACTCAACTTGGGAAAACTGGTATCAATGGATAGAAAATAAAAATAGGAAATATATAGATCAAAACAAGACATAAATTGTATTTACATATATTTAATCAAGTAGGAATATCTGGGAATATATGAATAGAATTAAGATTTGTGTGCTGTCAGAACGATGTTGAAGTGTACAATTATTATGGATGTATTTTCGTTACAAATGTATTTGTATTTGATTTTAATATTTTAAACTTTAATAAAGGTTTTTTGAAAATTAAAAAAACAAACAAAGTCTGTCTTGAATTCAGACTCAACTCTTGATGACTTCATAGTCAATGCACATCTAGTTTTTTTGGCAAAAGAATGAAAAGGTTTTTTTTTTAAAAAAATTGACTTCCTAAATCCATCCTACAGTTCTGATATTGCTAAGTGATTTCTGGTCCAAATTTTAATTAAACCTGATTAATCTAATTTAGCTTTTGAATTCAGCCAAGTTCAGCTGGGTGCTGCCACCTAGCTGGATAGAACTTCTGTTAGGAGCAGATAAAATATACTGGTACCTAAGCATTGGTTAAAGAAACATTCACATTCCAAACACTAAAATTCTAGCTCTAGATTTGGAGGGACAATTATTTTATTCCCAGTATTGAATTGAATTTAATATTTTATTTGGACAAGTGTGACTAGACACACAAGAAATTTGTTTCTGGTACATGATTTCTCAGTGTACATGCAAACCAACAGAATAATAATAATGCCATTAATAAAAGATAAGATAATAAGAAGGATATTAAGAATAGTACAATCACATTACATGGGTAAGCCGTACATAGATATTAAGGCAGCACTGTAAGAATTGTAGGATATTTGTATACCATAATGACATTACACCAGCAGAACATTTTTTTTTTAGTGAAGGATACATAGACATGTTGCCCAAACCACATTCCAAACAATTATCGATAATGTTAACAACGTTTGCTTATGTATACTGAAAATGATGGCTTGGGAATGCCAGCTTTCCAATGATGATTGTGATCAGTTTGAAACAACACAAAAAAATGCTGCTCAATTTTCTGATGAGCAATTTTTCAAAAACTGTGTTTTGTCTCTCCTACCAAAAATAGCCACTTTAGCCTAATTCTCATTTAGTTGGTTGGTTCTTTTTACAGTAGCTCATGGGAACTGCCAGCATTATCTTATATCTATTTGCATATAAGAAATCAGGATCATGTAACTTGAAGAGGAACACATTTATCTACTGGGCTTTATGGAACTCACCATAAGGAGGAATATGAGTGTATACTTACCCTGCGTACAGTAAAAGGGTTAAAATATATAAAAAAAATTCTTTTTTTTTCCCAGGCAAAATTTTTTATTTTCCATAATAATTCCCACAATTTGACCAGTGTACAATACAGTCACTTATCCAACAATCGATCCTATACTCAAATTATGCTCAATCAGGCCTGCTCGGCCGCCACTCCCTTCCTTAATCCTTTCTACCCTTCTCATCCTTCTTCTACTTTCCCCACCATCCTTCTCCTCGCTTTCCTACTTCCCCTCCTCTTTCCCACTTCTCACTACCATCCTTTCTAACCCTCTATCTTCCCCTCCTTCTTCTCCTCCTATCCTTTCTTCTCCCTCCCTTCTTTCCTACCTACCTACCTGTCTACCTACTTTCTTCCTTCTTTACTCCTCTTTCCTTACCCTTTCCCTTCCGGAGTGGTTACCGAGCAGTCCCGACTTTACACCATTCCAACTTGTTTAATCCTACCATTATTCCTGTACAATGGCAATCAATCAATTTATAATCTTCCCCTCCCCGAGACTTCCCAGAACAGAATACAGGGTATTGTAACTAACAAACATAATCTAAAATATAACATAAAACATATTCCATTTCACACCATCACACTATCAATTCCTTCTTTCTTAAACTCTAATACATAGCAATTCCTAACTTCACTCAAAAACTAATTGATATTTTTAATCTGATACTTATTTTGAATATAATCGTTCCACTTTCTCCATTCCAAAATATATTTTTCTTGTGTACAGTCTTTCAAGTAGGCAGAAATTTTTGCCATTTCTGCTAAATTTGATACTTTACTAATCCATTTTCCAATTGTAGGTAAGTCTTCTTTCTTCCAATATTGTGTAATCAATAGTCTTGCAGCAGTTATTAAATTCAAAATCAGTTTTGTCTCTATAACAGTGCAATCTGGAAGTATTACTAATAAAAGAACTGTGGAACAAACTTGATCTTCTTTTTCAAAATGTTCTGCATAATCCACCATATTTTAATCCAAAAAGCTTTAACTTTTTTGCAAGTCCACCATATATGATAATAAGTAGCATCCACACAATCACATTTCCAACATTTTGCTTTCACATTTGGATACATACATGACAGTTTTTTAGGATCTAAATGCCATCTATAAAACATTTTATAAAAATTTTCTCTTAAATTTTGTGCTTGCGTAAATTTAACATTCCTCACCCAAATTTTTCCCCATGTTTCTAACATTATAGGTTGTTGAAAATTTTGTGCCCATTTTACCATACAATCTTTAACCAACTCCATTTCTGAATCAATTTCAACCAATGCATTATATAATCTCTTTATATGCTGTTGACCTTGATCTTTTATTTGTTTTACCAAGTTGTCATCACTTTGCCTAATACCAATTTTCTGATCTATTTTCCATCTAGATTGCAATTGTCCATACTGGAACCACATATAATTTCTCCCTTCATCCCTCAATTTCTACCTAGATTTTAACTGTAATTCCCCTTTTTCCATAATCAAAAGCTCTTTGTAAGTGATAACCTCCATTTTTTGTAATATATTTATATTCTCTATCATATGTCTGGGGATAGTCCATATTGGTATCTTTCCATCTAACTTATATTGATATTTTTTCCAAACCCTCAACAAAGCACTTCTGACCATATTATTCTTAAATATCTTATCAATTTTCTTGTCATATAATACATATGCATGCCAACCATGTAACAAACCATAACCTTCTATATTCAAAATCCTTTCCTCTGTTAAATTAATCCAATCAGAAATTAAAGCTAAAGCAACTGCATCATAGTACAATTTCAAGTTAGGCATTTTTAAACCCCCTCTTTCCCTAACGTCTTGTATTATTTTTAACTTCATTCTCAGTTTTTTACCCTTCCATACAAAATTACTAATCCCTTTTTGCCATTCTTGTAAATTTGCATCTTTCTTCAATATTGGAATCATTTGAAACAAAAATAAAAATCTAGGCAAAACATTCATTTTTATAGCTGTCACCCTTCCCAACAATGATAATTGTAACTTCTTCCAATTCTCCATTTCTTTAATTACTTTTCCCCACAATACCTCATAATTATTTTTATATAACTTTACATTCGATGCTGTAATATATACTCCTAGGTATTTGACCTTTTTAACTACTTCATATCCAGTTATTCTTTCTACTTCTTCTCTCTGATGTGTATTCATATTTTTAATTATCATTTTTGTCTTCTGTTGATTCACTTTAAACCCAGATACTACTATACTGATCAATTGTCTCCTTTAGATATACAGCTGAATGTATTGGTTGAGATAAAGTAACAACCAGATCATCTGCAAACGCTCTTAACTTATAATCTTGATTTTTAATTCTAATTCCTTTTATTCGATCTAAACCACGTATATTACTCAATAATATTTCCAAAGTTAGAATGAATAATAATGGTGACAAGGAACATCCTTGTCTAGTCCCTTTCTCAATCTTGAAGGATTCTGTTAATCCACCATTTACTATTATTTGAGCTGTTTACTTTCGATATATAGCCTTAATTGCTTGAATAAAATAATCCCCAAATTGCATTTTTTCTATTACTTTAAACAAAAACTGCCAATCCAATCTATCAAAAGCTTTTTCCACATCCAAAAAGAAGAGTGCTGCTGAGACCTGGCTGTTTCTTTCCAAATATTCAAGTAAATTTACAATTTGTCTCATATTATATCTCATCTGTCTCCCCTTAATAAATCCTGCTTGATCATTATGTATTAATTGAGTCATCAGTGGCATCAATCTATTCGCTAATATCTTAGCAAATATCTTATAATCAGTATTTAAAAGCGATATTGGCCTATAATTCTCTGGTTTAACACCATCTCAATTGATGTAAATGGGAAATAAAAATATAAAATAGTAGCAACACATTACTGAAAAAGCAACTAATGCCACTGTGAAAATTTATAACCCCAATTTGGATGGGCATTCTAGTTCTCCTTGTAAGGCTTTCTTAAAAAGACATATTTATATTTATTAAATGCTATTTAGCAGTTGGCTATTGGTAACTGCATTTGGACAACTGAAGTCCAAAATAAAATGTCAAATGATTTACTTTTAAGTCTTGTTTTACAAACAGAAGCATTCTAAAAACTTTTCTTAAAACTTCAGCTCCTTTAATTTTGCTGTCTGTGGATGATGGGTGTTGTAATAAGGCACATCTGGAAAGCAGTAGGATAATTTAGTACATTAAGTCACTCTTGAAAAAAGAAAAGAGAGAAAAACAATTTCTAGGCAGTTGAATGATTACACTCTTTGGATAAGATACAGAAATATTATTTGATACGTCTTGCCATATTACAACAAAAGGCAGTTATAAAAGTCATCAAAAGTTCAAGCAAAGACAATTATTGGTTTCCATCCAGTAACATGGACTCGTCCATCAGATTTTTAAGAAGTATTATTATTTTAACAGTTTTAAAGATTCAAAACACTGCTAAAAAGCTGGCATCAAGCCAGCCTGTATATGCAAGAAGTTATGCAGATGTATGTTTTCTGAAAATAATACATAAAGTGATAAAATGCCTGTTTTTCATTTCCTATCAGTGATCTTTGTATACTTATGACAAAATTTATCAACAAAATTTGTGTTCACCATAAAATGTGTTGTTTTGCAGTCTAAACACCAATGATCGAGGCTTCCAGAGTACATATTGCAGTGCATCTGGTGTACTTATTTATTACAAAATATTTCTCTAACCTCTCTAACTGAAACTACTAGTGGTACACTCAATATAAAAGTAGGCAACAACCTGAGGACTTCAACTCCCAGAATTCTTGAGCAGCATGGGGCCGAAGTTGCCCACTGCTTGTCTGTATTACTGAAAAGCAAACTTAGCCATGATTAATTTCAATGTCGTCCCACCTCATCTTTGAATTTTATGTTTTATCATAACAAAAACATAATATTAAAGGATGTTACCACCCTGTAGATGTGCAGTGATGGAAAGGATCAGTTGGAGATGGAGTCAGAATTTTAATTGGAGAGGATAAGGGCAAGCATTTATTAATGTTTCAAAATCATGCTATATTAACGAACAGGTGCAGACTAGTTGGGATAAGATTAACATACTTTTGCAACCATGGTGATGACTGTGATTCCAGAGACTTGTGATGGATGCTAGGAAACTATTATCGAATAAGCATCTCAGAAAAAGCAATTTATTTTTATGTGGAGGCCCTGAGGCAGTTGCTTTTAATAAAGATCTTCAATAAGGATTATATGCTAGAGCAGGGATGGAGAACGATGGCGCTTTTATGACTTGTGGACATGCTGCCTCAGGAATTCTGGGAGTTGAAGTCCACAAGTTATGAAGGGGTCATTGTTCCCCACCTCTGTACTAGAGTAAGAGTGGGTGATCGAGCTTCTCTCAGATACAAATGGCCATCTTATAAATGAATTAGGAAAAGAGCTATAAGAAATTCGTGAAACTGAACAAGTGGTATCAGCATCATGCTACTAATGGAGACCATCAATTGGATGTTATGAGCTACATTATGAAAGTGGATCAATGAATATTCTAATGACTGGATTTGATGCAGAATTTTCTCCTTTTAAACCGGTGTACTACAGGGAAATCTAGGGCAAATTAGAATTGATTTGGTATGAGTAGGAATAAGAAGAGCATTTTTTTGAATTCATTCTTCTGGACTTCAAGGATCAGCTACAGACCAATCTCCAGGACACCTGCTAACTGATTGAGAAAACCTTTAGGAGATACAAGGTAACTAGAAGGAGGTAGGGATCCAAGAGATTTAAGGTCTGAGTGATTCTTAAAACTGGGTGCTTTGGCTGGAACAAGCAGACATATTTTCTGATTTTTAAAGAAAACATTGTGCACTTGATCTTAGCCAAAAGGCCGAGAAGCGATTTTTAAAGAAAACATTGTGGGGGCGTGGCCATGACCGTGGTGGGGTAAGGACCTTTCCTTCACTTCACAGGGCTTATTAATGAAGATTTATGAGAATTTATGCCGTTTGGAATGCACTGTTATGGAGGAAAGTTAATAAATCACGAAGTGAAAGTGTTAACAGCCCAGCAGATTGAATTTAAAACTGGTAGGTCATCTGAAACGGCTTGAATTAAGGAGTTTCTACAGCGTGGGATGACCGAGCCGGCCGGCAGACATGATAAGTTGGAATAAATTGCTGTGTTTTGTTTTTCCAATTATAACTATCGTGTTCTGTGTTAAAAAAAATTTTTTCTATTGCTGAGGCTAAGGAGTGAATATTAAGGACTGAATCTGTTAATGAGAAGAATTTAATTGAAGAGAAACTGACCTTTTGTTGGATTGTTTGGCAGCAAGAGGATTTTACTGGGCGGATAATTTTTTCTTTATTTTTTTTTCTCTTGAGAGCAAATTAATAGCTTGTTTATATTACAGAAAAAAAAAGGATTCTGTTTCGAAGTTTAAGTTGGTTTCTCTTCCTTTCTGCTTTGCTGACGTGGAGGAAAAATGGCGCTGATTAATGTTAGCTGTGAGGTTCTGTGTTTCTTTGTGGAGTGACTATGAGTCATAAGTTACTGAGAAATTATCCTTGAACTTGAGAGATAACAGTGCAAATAAGCCGCTTCGCTTCAATTAAAAGACTGCCGTCCTTTGATCTTCACTAAGACCCTCTGTAAAATTGGTTTGGAATCCTAGTTTGGGAAAAAAAAAATTGGTTTTTTTCAAAATGACTCAACAACTCTCAGAAACGCAGCAACTTGCTGCAGCTTTAAATAAAATTGGGGAAAAAATAGCAGGACTTTCAGAGCGTATGGATAATATGACATTGGAACTGACATCTGAAATGAAAAAGTTAAAGCAAGAGATGAATGAAAACTTTGCGAAGTGTAGAGAGGAAATGATAATGATTAAAGATGAAATGGAGCAGATGCATGTACATGAGGCAAAAGCAGATCGGCAAATTGGCAAAATATTTTATAAAAATGAGCAGCAAGATAAGAGAATTTGTCTTTTGGAAGAAGAGATGAGGAAATATAATTTGGTTATCAGAGGAATCTCGGAAGAAAAGGAGGATAAATTGAAACAGCGGGTTTTGAAATGGATTAATGATTTGGATACGCAACTTACGTTCACAATAGCAGACCTGGCAAGTGTTTTTAGAATTGGATATAGAAGGCAAAATGGCTCTAACAGGAATGTGCTTGTCAGGTTCGCAAATCTTGGTGATAAGTTGGAAGTTATGGCCAAGGTGAGAGAGTTGGGAGATGCTTTGAAGTTTGAAGGGAAGACTATTCAAGTCTTCCCGGATATATCAAGAGAAGAAAGGGCATGGAGATTTTTTTTAAAACCAATCACAAAAGTTTTGAGAGATAATGGAATTAAATACAATTGGAGGCCACCACAACAATTGAAATTTTTTTATAAAGGAAGGATGCGTACAATCACCCCAGATATAGATGCATTATTATATTTACGGGAGCTTGGACTGATTGAGATGGAGGATTTAATGGAGATAAAAGATCAAATGCTTAAGATGGGTGGAACATACGCGGAAACATCAATCCCAGAAGAAGAAAAAGGGGCTATTGGAGGGCAAGACTCTAAAGGGTTAAAGAGGAAAGAAATATCACCTGTGTTGGTTGAACAGAAGAAGAGTCGTGAGGATACAGCAGGAGAAGAAGCAGATAAGAGTCTTGGAAAATACGAAGCTGAATGCGGGAGAGAATCATCGCTATCTTTTTTTTTGAGTGATGAATTTAAATAGACAGCCCGAAAGAAGTGGCCCGGGCATTGGCACGTCCCCTCTCCCCCATTCTCTTTATAGAGGCGAAACCGATGAGGATGTGGGGGAAGAAGATTGTTTGTACTTTATTGTTTGTCTTGTTTTTTGTTTTTTTTCTGTTTTCTTATTGTTGTTTATATGTTAAATATAGGTTATATGGTAGTTTAATGTTGGGTTGTGGGCACAGAAAGGAAGATGCGGGGATAGGATTAAAAAATTTATATTTTAAATGGGAGTTATAAAAATAATGTCATGGAATGTGAAGGGTACAGGGAATCAGATTAAAAGAAGAAGATTGGAATTTAAGATTAAAAGGGATTTACCAGACATTTTATTTTTACAAGAAACCCATCAGAAATCTGAAGATTCAAATAGAATGTATATAAAAGGTATGCAAATATATGAAAAAGCATTTGGAACTTCAAAAGCTAGAGGAGTTGCAACACTGATATCAGATAGGGTGTACTTTGAAAACATAAGGTAATTTTGGATGAAGATGGAAGATATGTAATAATTGTTGGAAATCTTAATGAGGAAAAAGTGACACTTGTTAATTTATATTTACCGAATGAAAACAAAGAGAATTTCTTGAAAAATAACAAAATTTTGGAGAATGAAAGTGTAGGAAAGTAATTGTGGCTGGGGATTTTAATTTAATCAGAGATAAAATAGACAGTACTAATCCCACCCGCTGTGGAGGAGCAAATAAAATGGGGATTTTAAATATGTGGATGCTTCGAAACGGCGTGGTCGATGTGTGGAGAGAGGTTAAAGGAATTGAGAGAGGATACACTTTTTCTCTAAGATATATAATACATATTCTAGAATTGATTATATTTTTCTTTCTAAAGATTTGTTGAATAATGTGGATAAGGTAGATGTGGAATTTTAAAGATTCTGATCATGCAGAAGTTATGGTGGACTTAGATTTTAATTTTGAGAAAAAAGAAGCTATTGGAGATATGACGAGAAATTGTATAAAATGAAAAGGATAAAAAATGGATACTTAAAAAACTGGAGGAAAGTTGGAGATTAAATGATAACGGGGAGGTTAAATTTGAAATTGTTTGGGATGCGATGAAAGCGGTGTTTAGAGGGGAGAGTATTAAATTATCAAGTAGGAAATATAAAAATTATAAAATTAAAATGGAAAGAGATAAAAATCAGATTAAAGAATTGGAAAATCAATTTTTGCTTACTAAAGAAAAAAAAATTCTTCAGGAGCTTAATATGTTAAGAAATAAAATGATAGAAGAAGATACAGAGTTAGTAAAAAGAAATTTGAGATTTTTAAATAGGAATTTTTTTGAATTTAGTAATAGAAATTCTAAATTATTGGCGAAAAATAAAAGAGAAGAGAGAAATTGGAGTTTTGATAGATGATAGAGGTATAAGATGTTATAAAAAATTAGAGAAATGTGAAGTGGTTAGAAATTTTTTTCAGAATCTATATTCAAAGAAACCAATTAATCGGGGAAAATTGCAAAGCTATTTAGAAAAGTATGTGGTGAAAATTGATCAAACATATAAGGAATTGATGGAAGAAGATATAACACAAGATGAGATTAATGGAATAATACAAAAATTAAAATTAGGAAAGCTCCAGGCGAGGATGGATTACCTGTTGAGTTTTATAAAGAATTTAAAGAATTAATAATACCAAGATTGCAAAAATTATTCAATGGAATATTACATGGTGGGAAGTACCTTCGTCATGGAATAGAACGGTGATATCCCTAATTCCTAAACCAGATAAAGATTTAGAAAGGATTGAGTCCTATCGGCCCATTTCTTTAATTAATCAGGATGCAAAGATATTTACTGCTATTATAAGTAATAGATTAAATAGATTTATAGATAGATATATAAGTTATAATCAAGTAGGTTTTGTGAAGGGTAGATACATGAGTGATATTGTTAGAAGAGTATTAAATATTATAGATGTAGCTGAATATAATGGTGATAAAATTGGTATAGTATCATTGGATATTTTAAAGCTTTTGATTCTGTACAATGGGAAACTATTAAAGTAATTGTGGAGGCTTTAGGCTTTGGTAATAAGTTTATACATGTTATTTCAAAATTGTACCAAAAGACCAGTGCAAGAGTGAAGGTGAATGGAATATTAACTGAAGAGATAAAATTAGAAGCTGGTACGAGACAAGGATGTCCCTGTCCCCAACATTATTTTTATTGGCTATGGAAATATTGACAAAATGATAGAAAAGATGAAGAATTAGAAGGATATAAGGGTATAAGATAAATTTGTATGGATGATACTTTAATTATTTTGAAAATGTAGAGAAAGACCTGAAAAGATATATAAGCATTTGATAGAATTTGAGGAAATGACAGGATTGAAAGTAAATTGGTCAAAGTCAGAATTATTGATGGATAGTAATGGTAATGAGTCTGAGAATATGCAAGAGCAATTTGGGATAAGGATTAAAACACATTGAAATATTTGGGTATAGTGCTTTCACTTAAGGTTAAAGAATTGAAAAAACTTAATTATGATGTGGTGATTAACGAAATTGAGAAGAAGATAGATAAATATAAAATTTTAAAGTTGTCTTGGTTTGGTAGAATTGCAATGTGTAAGATGATGTTGCTGCCCAAGTTCAACTTTTTATTCGAGATGCTACCACTAAATTTGACAGAGAAAGATATTGAAGGATATCAGAAAAAACTGGATAAATTTTGTAATGGTGGCAAAAGACCTAGATTAGTGAAGAAAATGTGGTATCAAAATCAAAAGGAAGGTGGATTAGGAATCCCCAAATTATTTAATTATTACTGTGCGTATGGTATCCGGATAGTGGTAAAAATATTTAAAGGTGAAGATAACTATTGGAGAGACTTAGAGTTAAGGGATATAGAGAAATTTGGATCAAGGTGGTTTTTAGATAAAGCAAATTTAAAATGTGTAAGTAGAAGTTATTGGTTAAAGGGATTAAGTAAAATGTGGAATAAATTTGTTAAAATTTTAATTCCGGATATAATCTTTTTGGGGGAGACAATTGGAATTTGGCCGATTAAAAATAATATAAAACGTAATGAAGTGATTAAAGAGGAAAATATAGAAATTATTAGAGATTGGATAAAAGTTATGGAAATGAAAGGAGGAATAAAGAAATTATTGAAAATTAGGGTTAAGTTGGTTTGAAAAATACAGATAGAAAATGGACAAAAAACTAAGGGAAAATTATTCGATAAATAGATGTGAAACTGAATTTGAATATTTAGTATCTCGGATTATGAAAGATGAAATTGGGCTAAAGGGACTCGTTAGTAGGGTTTATAAGATTATAAATTCTGATGAAAAATTACAAAGAGTGATGAGGACAAATTGGGAAAAAGATCTTAATATTGAAATACCAGAGTCAGATTGGAATGTGAATTGGAAGAGTAGAATTATGAGAACTTTATCTATAAGGATTAAAGAGCACAATTATAAAGTTGTTTGAAATGGTATTTGACTCCAGTAAGATTGTCACAAATGGATAAAAAATTAGTAAAAATGTTGGAGATGTGAGATGGAATTGGGGACTTATGAACATATGTGGTATAATTGTGATAAGGTTAAAAGTTTTGGCAACAATTGGAGAAAATGATATTTGAAATGATGGGGAAAGTAATAACATTGAGAGTGGAAACTATATTATTGTTGGTAATTAAGGAAATAGAATTAACAAAATATGAAAAAGAATTGATTAGAATTATGATTATAATAGGTAGAATTATAATAGCTAGATATTGGAAACTAGATGTGATTTTTAGAATAGAAGAGTGGAATTCTGAAATGTGGAAATTAGCTTTAAATGATAAAATGACATGTGATATTAAAATTAGAAGTGGTGTGTATAAAGAAGATATTTTCTGGAAGACTTGGAAACCATTTGTGGACTTTGCGCTTGCAACATTGGACGCTTCGGTACCTGTACCTTGAGAACGTGGATTTTGGCGATCGTGAGGATATATCCGAAGACCCAAATCTTCCTTTTTTTTTTATGTATAGCACAAGGGTGTAATAATGTATTTTCTTTTTGTTTGTTTGTTGCAAAAAAAGTAATAAAAAAATAAAAAATAAAGAAAACATTGTGTTTTTTCTCCTGATAACTGGGAAGGTCATATCTGTTAACTTTACTAAAGTATGTTATAAAGCAATGGGAGATTTTTATAATAGGTAGGTTAAAATCAGGTTTGCTTTCTGGGTTAAAATCAGGTTCTTATTTAAATGGGCAAAGTAATGTTTCTCCTCAGAAACCAAAAATAGATGCTACTGACCCCTCCCGTTTGTAAGACCAACCATTTCATGTGATTATTTTGGCATTGTCTACACATTATTAGAATTCTATACCTGACTAGAGTATCCAGGTACAAAAATGAACTTGGTGAAGTGAACAGAAAAACATTAGTCAATGTTTGATCAATATTATGTACTGCTGTGTATTGATCCTTCCATTATATAAGACCTTTACTATGACAACAGATGCATCTGATTAAGAGGTGAAGAGTGTCTTAAGAGTAGAGGATACCTACACTTATCTAATCAGCAAGAGGTGGATAATTAAGAAACTGAAGAATAATGGATTTTCTCACCTGAACTTCAGTTTATACTAGCTCAGAGATTTAAAATCTATCTTGTCGCCATGGGTGGTGGGTTTTTAATTTTTTTTCTTATATTGTGTTTTTATTGTTTGTAAGCTGCCTAGAGTTGCTGTGAGCGAGTAGGTGGCTATATACATTCTTTAAAATAAATAAAATGTATTTAGGATGAATAAGGAGACCTTGCTAATGGTCTAAACTCTAAAGCCATCAATCAGCTACAAAAGTTTTCAGTGTTACCTCTGTGGTACAGCAGTAGCTTTCAAACTGCAGAACTTTCATAAGGGAGATTTTCTATATTTAGCAATTTTTAGCTGGTAGGGTCTAGGGAAGGTTTATTTTGTTTCTATTTGCAAAAACATCTTGATTTTAGTTATATTTTGAGATTAGATTATCCAGTTTAACGTAGTATAAGATTTTTGGCGGATTGCTTTTGGCTTTGTTTTTGTTGGTGGGTTGTTGGTGGGTTTTTTTTGTATTTAAGTTTCTTGTGTTATCAGATAAAGTAAAGCATAATATTTCAATACATAAAAAGAGAAAGTAAAATATCCAAAAGTTATGAAGACCTTCCCTTTCTGCCAAGAGTGCAAAATTTAGAGCAGCTGCTAGAATATATTAAAAAAAAAGCTGCTAACATGTAAAAAACAGAGACTTCACCCAAATCTTTCTTTAAAATAAACGGTTGTTTATAGTTTTCCTAGATCTGTTTCTCATCTTTCTAGAAAATAGAGCTAAAGATAGCTTGACAGAACATGCAGGAAAAGTCCATTGAGATGACTCCTAAAATATGTACCACCACATTGTCCAAGACTTCCCCAGACAACCCGAACAAACCTAAATGAGCCACCACAGCCTCTGCATTTGGAAGATGCAGACATATTTTAGGCACAAAGCATCAGCCTAGTTCCTTGCTATACTAAGCTGATCACACAATCCAAATATCTTCTCCAATACCCTTTTCTATACAGTATTGCACAACTGCCTTGCATTTCAAATGTGATCTCAGTCTCTTTCCTCCCCTCATTTCCTCCCCTCACCACATTTCTAAGAGGACTCTAAGGGGCATGCATAAGAGCACAAACGTGCCTACTGTTCCTGTCCTATTGTTTCTTCCCCTATATATATATATATATATATATGTATGTTTATACTATCTTGTTTCTCCTCATATATATGTTTATATATTATATAATCTTTTGTGTTATGCTTCTGTATATTGTTATGACAAAATTAATTAATTAAATAAATAAAATAAATTTTATCCCTCATTCCCCCCAGTATTGGTTCAAACATCTATTCTTTTAAATAAAATTGGCTGTCCTGTTTTATTTGGAATGAGATGTTTTTGAACAAAATCTAAAAGCAGAAACAAAAGAAGATAATACAGCAGAGAGACAGAACTCATAATCCTCCAATTGTTGGGCTGCAATCCAAATCGGCACGGCTGATGTTCAGGAATGATAGAGGTTATAATTCCATGCTTACTGGAGAACTAACCTTCTCTGCTTTATTATAGTAGATATTTTCATAAGCAAAATATCACTTACAAGTCAGTTAAACTTTGGTCCAATGCACAATAGCTTTATCTGTTCTAGACAGATCTACAAGACTATAGCAATGCCAGCAGAATCAAATACCGTATTCCATCAACTTTTAGCCAAAAGAAATTCCCTTTGCTGCTTCTATATAGTAAAGAGATTTTTAACCATGCAATTTTTGAAATAACAATTTAGTTTGGTATGATTGGGAAAGTGTACACAGTATTGTCAGGAATGCATTCATCTGTTTATTCAACTGTGTTGAATCATATATGCTGTATTATCACCACTATCTATAGGTTGCTTTTTGTTGAAGAGTCAAAATGCCATGTTAAGATTACTAGGAAAGTGATGCATTTGTTTACTTCAGAGGCACAATAATCAATTTTTTCTGAATCTGCTATGAAACAAACAAAAAATATATAAGATTTTTTTTCTACAGGTAGTCCTTGAAATTGAGCCCAATTGAGCCCAAAATTTCTGTTGCTAAGTGAAACATTGGTTAAGTGAGTTTTGCCCTATTTTACGTCTTTCTTGCTACAGTTGTTAAATGAATCACTACAATTATTAAGTTGGTAACATGGTTGTTAAGTAAAGCTGGCATCCTCATTGTGTTTGCATGTCCGGAGGTTGCAAAAGGTGATCACATGACCCCAGGACGGGACACTGCAACCATCATAAATATGAACTCGCTGCCAAGCATCTGAATTTTGATCATGTGACTGGGAATGCTGCAATACTTGTAAGTGTGAAAAACAGTTCTAAGTCACTGTTTTCATTGCTGTTGTAACTTAGGTCACTATATGAACTCTTCTAAGTTGAGAACCACCTGTATTCTATTTTATCCTTACTAGTGTCAGAAACACCTCGTTTCACTGGAGATTTTTATTTTATTTATTATTTTATTTTATTTGATTTTTATACCGCCCTTCTCCCGAAGGACTCAGGGCGGTGTACAGGCAAAATAAAACCAACAATACAAATATACACGATTTAAATACCCTTTAAAAACTTATTCAAAATTAGCCTGATGTTAAAAATTATCGTCAATTAAAACCCCATTTAAAATTGCTAAAATTCACTTTTAAAATCCAATTAAGCCAGCCCCGCGCGAATAAAAAGATGTGTCTTCAGTTCGCGACGGAATGTCCGAAGGTCAGGTATTTGACGTAAACCCGGGGGAAGCTCGTTCCAGAGAGTGGGAGCCCCCACAGAGAAGGCCCTTCCCCTGGGGGCCGCCAGCCGACATTGTTTGGCGGACGGCACCCTGAGAAGTCCCTCTCTATGGGAGCGTACGGGTCGGTGGGAGGCATGTGGTAACAGCAGGCGGTCCCGTAAGTACCCAGGTCCTAAGCCATGGAGCGCTTTAAAGGTCGTAACCAACACCTTAAAGTGCACTCGAAAGGCCACAGGCAGCCAGTGCAGTCTGCGCAGGAGCGGTGTTACATGGGAGCTACGCGTAGCTCCCTCTATCACCCGCGCAGCTGCATTCTGGACTAACTGAAGCCTCCGAGTGCACCTCAAGGGGAGCCCCATGTAGAGAGCATTACAGTAATCCAAGCGAGAGGTAACGAGGGCATGAGTAACTGTGCATAAGGCATCCCGATCAAGGAAGGGGCGCAACTGCCGGACCAGGCGAACCTGGTAGAAGGCCCTCCTGGAGACGGCCGTCAAATGATCTTCAAACGACAGCCGATCATCCAGGAGGACGCCTAAGTTGCGCACCCTATCCTTTGGGGCCAATAACTCGCCTCCATCTTTTTGGATTCAGTCATACTCCATTACTATGCTTTGCAGCAAATAGGGTATTTTATATATGAAAATCCAAAGCAGTATGATTGCAGCACCTTAACGAGCCATTCAATTCTTTGCTTAATATTGCCCTGCAGCATTAACCATTCATTAGAAGACCTCCAAGCAGTTTTCCCTGCTAAGGGTCACTAGTGGCTTTCCAATTTTTTTAAAAGGAACTGTAGCACTTGGAGAAAGACTGCTATGTTTGCAAGAAACATAGGTGGCAGGTGGCAATCACAGCTAGGAGAGCCTTTGCACAACTTATTGTATGCCAATTGCTGCCTCTCTTGGATCGGGAGTTCCTGGACTCAGCCATTTAAGTCCTAGTCATCTCATGGCTGGACTACTGTAACACGCTCTACATGGGGCTACCCTTGTAGAGCTTTCGGAAAGTACAGATGGTGCAGAGTGCAGTGGTGCAGGCAGTTCTTGGGGCCCCAAGGGTGGCACAACTAGCACCACTGCTCTACAAGCTGCACTGGCTGCCAGTTTGCTTCTGTGTACAAGTCAAGGTGTTGGTAATCATCTTTAAAGCACTTCAAGGCATGCTGTCATGCTACTTGAGGGACCATCTCATCTCACTGGGATTGGCCCACCCCGCTTATGCTAGCAGAGGAGGCATGCTGCAGCCCCATCGGCTAGGATATTCCAGCTGGCAGGGTCCAGGGTAAGAGATTTCTCTGCCATCATTCCTACCCCTCGGAACATCTTGCCACTCCAGAATGAGGTCGGCATCAACTCTTGTAACATGCTACAAGAGCTTAAAGATCTGGCTCTGCTAGTTGGCTTGGGGCTCCAATGGGGGAATTTCACACGGGGGAATGGTTGATAGATTAATAGCACATCCCACATACCTACCTCCTCACCCATCCCGCTCCCTCTACTCCCTCCCTTCCCATCTTTTAGCTAGGTCCATGTATTGTACTTTGTATTTTTGTAGTATCTTATTTATATAGTTTTATCTTTTTAATATTTAGGCTGCCTAAAGTTACCCTGTGGTAAGATGGATGGCTAATAAATTTAATAAATAATCAATAATCAATTCCTTGAGCCAAATGTTATTTGTGTGTGCAACTTCGGCTCCAATCCTTCAAATACACACAAAGTAGGTGGCAAATTTTCATATGTTAATGTAACATGTGCCACCCTTAAAATTTTTCTATTTGCTGAAATATGGCAGATCATTTTCTTTAACTAAATCAACAGTATTTCTTATCAACCTGATGATGAGCAAAAATTCAGCTTGTCTACCCCTTGCTCAGCATAAAGACACCTTGCACTTTCCAAATCTTAGCTGTTATTATCTGTTTCAACTAGATTTCTTTTTATTCAACACCTATCCAGGCACACCAAGTGAATCCTCTGGTAGTTTTTACATTTCCTCTTGCTCTTTGTACAAGGGAATAATAATCACATTTTCTCAATAAGTGCAGCCTTCACAAATGTTAAACAACCTTCACAAATGTTAAAGAAGTTTTAATTGTTAAACATATAATAAAGTGGTACTTTGATATGCAACTGCTTTGAAACTCATTGAATATGGTATCAACACATTTTGACACAAAAAATTCATCTTGATACTTATGGTTTGTTTGGTACAAGCCAGAACTTGTCACTGTCGGCTGCCTTTTAACTTATTACCTTGTTCCTTGTGGGAAAAATTTGTTTTGTACATCATTTTTGGTACTCATCACACCTCCAAGAACCAATTAATGATGTGTAACAAGGTACCATTGTAGTTTAACTTTTTTTCTAGTTGTACCATCTATAACAGCAGCCTTATCATTTCCCAAATCTCTGACAGCATTCATATAATTCTTTTTATTCATTCACACACACAAATGCACAATCTCCATACAGACAGAAATTAATGTAGCATTTGATTCAATTCCATTTTTCCACATGCATCTACTAACAATACTTTAAGCAAATTCTTCTATCATTTCCTCATTTCAATTTCATTCCAAATACTTTCATCACTTTTAATTCCTTTCACTGTCTTGGGGACTCTTTATTTAGCAATCTTCAGCCTTTCCAAAACAATTGTTTAATTCCATCAACATATCCTGCTTCTTTTCATCTTAACCATTCCTTGCTCTCTTTCACTTTGTTTTTTTCAAATATCTTTTTTCTCTATATACAGTGTTTTACGTTTATAGAAAACTTTCTCAGATTTGGAAGCATTCATTCTCTTCTATGCATTTTCCTCGTATCTACAGCATCTTTCATTTTAACAAGCATCCTTTTTCATACTCTGTTAATATAATTACACATATACTCCACATGCTCTGTTACACAATTCTTTCCACTGTATATCAAGCATTTTCCACACTGTCTTTCTTTAGATCTTTCCAACTTTGTTGGGAGATAACTCTGTCTTCTTCTGTTTCATATAAGATTCCTACTTTCTTTTTCTGCAGTCATTCGATTTGCATTTTAGTTCATAACACTTATTTCCTTTTCTTCCATGTTCATTTTTTTCGCAAAAAACCCCCAAATCTAGAATTTCTCATCACTTTTGTATCCTTTGCTCATACTTTCTCTTTTATTATGTATAGTGAGATTCATCATGCCTTTTTAATACATTCCTGTTCCACGGTGTCTACCTGAACAAATATAGCTTACTACACTTGTTTGAAACAGTATTTACCTTAAGGAGACAGTCACCAAAGAGTCAGCATTTTCATTCATTTTTGGCTTTCAGAATGGCCCATTCCACTTTTTATTTTTCTTACTACTCTCTTACCCTTCAGCTAGGATAACGTTTTCTTTCCTGGATTGCATTCATTCAGAAAACTGGACAAATTTCCCCAGAACTCCTTCTACCATTATCACAATTAACTGAAGCATATCATGTAACTTTTTCTAACCTACAGATTTCTACTTTCATGTACATCCATGACAACCTAGATAAAACTAATATACTTGTCACATCACAAATTTTGACTAGAAGTACAAAGTTTTGCTCCAAGTATGGTTATATTATTTTATGCTATCTAAGATCTCTACTGTGGAGAGAACATGGCAAGGCAACATATTGGTACTGGTATCAAGCCAGTTAGGAAATCCATGAAGTGTATTGACTCTCAAGATATATCCAATTAAATACTGACAATATTTACAAGAAAATGCAAATTATATAAAAACAATTGTATGTATAGCTAAATAAAAAACTGAATCTGAATGATAGTTTGGGTCTACTGATGTCCAAGATGGGGCACTTGAAAGATGACAATTTCTCATGATTTCCACAAATAAGAAATCCAAGTTTTCTATCAACATACTCACTAGACACTACAGCTGCGATGGCGAACCTATGGCACGCGCAACCCTCTCTGTGGGCACATGTGCTGTCGCCAGCTGCTCTTCTGGGTTCTGTTGCGTGCATGCGATGGCCAGCTACTCTTCCGGAAGAGCAGCTGGCCGCCGTGCGCAAGTGCACTGGCCAGCTGCTCTCTTCCGGGTTCCGGTGCTCGCATGTGCTCCAGTTTTGGCACTCAGTGAAAAGCTGAAAAGGTTAGCCATCACTGCACTACAGTATAGACAAATTCTTTGATGGGTATTTGTATCATGAGTGGGGTTTTTTTGGGGCCTATATGCATTACATGTAATTTGTGAAGTCAAATTTAACATATCGAAACTCTAAGCATGGAAATTGCATACAAAAACAAGGAGCTATGAGCCATTTGGCTGGCTAAATATTCAAGTTTGGACTTTGGCTATCTTGAATATGTTATAAATTCTGTAAAACCATTCAATCTATTGGTACAATAAGTATGGTGCTGGGATATACAGCATTGGGAAGCTTTAAACAACCTTGCCCAAATCCAAGCCTGATATAAAATATAATAGAAGAAAATAGTTACTAACCTGTACATTCATGCTGTAGTCCTTTGCCATAGTATCCCTTTTCACAGATACACTCAAAGTGTCCTGTGTGAGTACCACACTTGCAACTTGCCATGGTATCACAACAATTTTCAGTCCCCTCACAAAGATAGGAGCAATATGCTATGTCTTCCTGAATGTAACTTCCAGAAGGCAGATCTGTAATTAGGATATTTGGGAGGACAGGATAGGGGTTCCAAATAAAAAAGCAAATAAATAGTTAGAGACATCTACTCATTTAGTTTTTTTTTAAAGTAGACATTTCATTGAAATGCAAAAGTAAGCTAAATCCTAATAGTTAAAATTACTGAAAAAATGCTAATTATTTTAAAATCCATTTATGTTTCCTGTTCAAGTAGATATTTTATGAGAATAAGAGATCAATTAATTTCCAATGATAGTTCTGCTCCATTTCGTTAAGGTTAACACTTGGAAATCTGCATCTGTGAATTAATTTCCACAGATACAATGGAATTATTATCCTATGCAAACTTTATTATAATAAAACTGAGCTGCAGAAGTCCTCTCATTCAGACATTATTGTATCTATCTAGAAAGCATTGTTCTACTCTTAAAAGATGGAAAATAATCATTAAACTATACATTTTAATATTTCCAATTCTATCTGACGTTACCCAGTAAATTATTCAGGTAAAGTCTCTTGAACATATGGTTAAAGTGAGTTCCGTAGACTTCAATACAAACAATTATTCTCTAATCAAGATATTCAAAGAGAAAATTCCAAAAGTCTCTGACTTTTTATAAAATGTAACTCAGTTTTTAGTTTTTGCATTTATAAAATGCAATTCATTTTCTTACAACTCTGAAAACCTACACAAGTTTAAAAATGTATCTGGTATAGTTCATTTATTCAATGTAGAAATATTGTATATTGAGTTAAGAAGGCATGATTTAATGTGCTGCTTAAGTCTCTATGTAAGTGTAAGTCATAAGAGGCAAAAATAAAGTCAATGGATTGTTCAGAACTACAAAAATAAGTTGTCCTGAAAACTTCATTTTAAATATATGAGATCGGGGTGATGGGTCACAAATAATTCTTCTTGAACCTGCCACACACACATTATATTTCCATGTGTAATGAAAGACACTGAATCACAATCAGAAGAATTATTTTAAAATCAAAATGAACATCTTACTTTGAAAATAACTACAGCAGTTGGGCAAGGGATACGATTGAGTTTCACAATGTTATGCTTGCGCAATGAATATCTTCCAGTTAATCTATTACAGGTAATCCTCGACTTGTAACAGTTCATTTAGTGACTGTTCAAAGTAACAGTGGCACTGATAAAAGTGACTTATGACCATTTTTCACACTTACAACATTGCAGTATCTCCATGGCCACATGATTAAAATTTGGACACTTGGCAACTGGCTCGTATTTATGACTGTTGCAGTGTTGCACAGTCAAATGATTCCCTTTTGCGACCTGCTGACAAGCAAAGTCAATGGGAAAGCCAGATTCACTTAACAGCCATATTACTAACTTAAAAACTGCAGTGATTTGCTTAATAGCTGTGGCAGGAAAGGTTGTAAAGTGGGGCAAAACTCACTTAACAACTTTCTCGCTGAGCAACAGAAATGTCAGGATCAATTGTGGTCTTAAGTCGAGGACTACCTGTACTGGTGTAACGGCCATATATTTCAAATTCAGATCATATATTATCCCTGAACTTGAAAACATACAGGTAATCAAAGCCAGACCTAGATCCAATACCTTCATGGAGAGCTCTGCGCGCTAAAGCTTCAAACTCTGCAAAACTGTGGAGCAAGTAGCAGTGTTCCTCCTTTGGGTGAGAAGCCATGTCATTCAGCTCTCTGATATTGCCTTGCCATATCCCAAACGTGAAGATTTCTACTCCAAAGTCACGCAAGGATGCTGCAATGGGACGAGGATCCCCTCCATTGGAATATCCATCCGTAATCAAAAATATTACTTTGGTAGCATTTATGCGGGAGTGAACCAATATTTGCTAGAAAAAGAAAAAAAGGGTGGGGAGGGGAGGGGAAAAAATCAAGCAGAACTATCAAATTGGTGATCTGCTCATGGGTTTTTCTACCAACATTTACTCTCTTTTCTTATACAGTTTAGTTTTTTGAAGGATTACTGTAAGATCAATATTTCTATGTGAGACAGAGTATAGTACAGAATGGAATAATGCTTTTTGGATATTGTTGTGTCTCGTCCGATCTCACCACAGCCGGGGCCTTCTTATCTGCTTCCGAACATGGAGGAATGTCCTAGTATGCCTCCCGGCCCCAGCCCTGGCTCCATGCCCAGACAGGCTGAAGAGGAGGAAGTATCTCCAGCCCCCAGCTCTGGCTCCATGCCCAGGCAAACGGAGCAACTAGACCCCTCCCCCTCCTCCACAGCATGTGAGCCTGAGGGAGGTCAATTGCCAACAGCTGCAGACTGGAGTGACCCTCGCGTCAGAAGACTTGATAGACGGAGGCAACAGAAGGAAGGGAGGGGCAGGCCTGGATAAGTGCTGAGTCATGGAGCTACACCCCATGGCCTATATAAAGGACCTGCTTTCTGGCATTCTCTGAGTCAGGCAAAGTCTAAACATATCTTGCTGAAGTCACTTTCTGGTCTCCTGCCTGCCCTGAGGACTTTGCTAGGACTTTGGCAGAGCTGCAGAGGCACGCCTGATTCGGATTTCCCTGACCCGGCCGTCAGCGGAGGAGTGGGACACGACAGATATTGGTGAAAGATTTTCCCCCCCACCACCGGTGATGGTCTACTCCTTTCCCTTTTCTGATCACACCACAGCGAGGCAACAATGCAGAAATTGTTTGACACTGCCTTTGTCTGGAAGCAGAGGTGGGTTTCAGCAGGTTCTGACCAGCTCTGGAGAATCAGTAGCAGAAATTTTGAGTAGTTCGGAGAACCGGTAGTAAAAATTCTGTCTGGCCCCGCCCCCATCTATTCTCTGCCTCCCAAGTCCCAGCTGATCAGGAGGGAATGGGGATTTTACAGTATCCTTCCCATACTATGCCCACCAAGCCACGCCCACCAAGCCACACCATGTCCACCAAGCCACACTCACAGAACCGGTAGTAAAAATTTTTGAAACCCACTACTGTCTGGAATGGTGTTTTTTTTTTTTTCAGTTTTCCACTACAGCTTATATAGTTCTGGTGATTATCCATTTAAGCTAAATCTATTCAAATCATTTAACCTTTAAAGAGCAAGTTATGCATATTTCAAGTTACAGCGAGCTTTTAAAAATTATTTCTAAAGGAAAATATTATCCTATTTTCTTTACTAGCATAATTAATTTCATCACTTCCACTGCTTTTCCTAGAAGGCTCTTGTGACACAGAACATATATTTGAACCCATGGGAGTGGCAGGTAACCAAAATGGCAGTGATATGGGGCAAACAGGCAGGTGGGGACAATTGAAGGCAGTCTCTTGCCTTGGGGCTGGGAGGGACCCAGCTGGGAATGGCTTGAATTAGGATAGGTCCTTGCTTAACAGTCATATAGGACACACAATAACAGCAACAGGGACTAGCCAAATAGCAATCATTTAAGCATAGCGGTCATGTGATATTTCATTTAACAACTATTTCATTTAGCAATGGAGTTGCTAGTTCCATTGCTAAATGATCATTAAGAGAGGACTACCTATACAGTTCCTTTGTTTTGTGAGATTGATAGCCAGCTATATACATTTGAATAATAAAGTAAAATAAATAAATTACCAAAGAAACTTTTCTTTTCCAAATTATTTCTATATGCAAACTCTTTCTGTCACTTCAGATTTTTTTTGTCCTACTGCTGTTTCTTAGAATTCTGCAGAAATTATACAGAATTACATATTACTTCATTTTTCATTTGATTTAAGTTTTAGGTTAGGCAAATAAGTTTTGGATATTGGTTAAATATGCATTTTACTAAATTTAATTTGATCTAAATAAAAACTAAAAACTGTAACCCATCAAACTACTCCTGTTTTTAAAAAAGAATAAATTTAAACATGTAGCAATGCTTAACAATTGGGAAGTTTTGAGGTTAAACATGTCTGAACCAGTTTTGTGCTTATTCAACGATTTATATATACATCTCTCTCTCTCTCTAAGAGATTTATTGGAAGTTTTAGTAGGTATGAGCAGGGATATTTTGGAGAAGATACTTCATGTTAAATATGATTGCCGAATCTACACATAAGGAGGAGAATGGAGAAACAGCTTCAAAATGCTTGAAGCCCCTTCATTCATTGAGTAAAATGTAATTTGCCTTTTTAAAAAAAAACAGCAATCATTTCATCTGTATTAGGATTTATCTAAAGCTTGCATTGGTTTCTAATCTCAAAATGTTAGGAAACTGTGCTTTCAGTTGTAACAGCCAGTCATAGAAGATTCTGAGGGGTGTAAGCAGATTTGGCATTGTCTCTGCAGTCATAATTTAGTTATCATAAATTTTAACTGCAAAAAGAAACAGATATTACAATTATTTAAACATATTTGATTGGTATTCACTCATACAGAATGCCGTATTTACCAGCTAAGTTTTCAAATAGATCAAGAAGTAGTTTTCATGCCTTTCAAATTTGTCAGAGATAGTCTTTGGAGAGGGGGCTTTCCTGAAATAACTCTGTTAGTGTATAAAGTATTTATTTATTAAATAAATATGCATCCACACACTTCTTGACTGTCAGTATACTTACTGACATTGTTGGTGGGATGCAGGAAATTACTTAGGGGCATAGTATGAAGGCCCCCTTTAATTTTATCTATTTCCCTCATGCTGTTTTCTTCAAAAAAAGTTGAACATTTTTTGTAACTTGTAGTGTCTGCTTCTTTCATGGTACTGCAAGTTGTAGGAAGTAAATAATTTAGGAGAGGATCTCTTCATAGGCAAAGCCATGGTGGAGAGAAGAATAAAGGAAATAACATTATGGAAATGTGCAAGAAGCTTAGAATGTAGAAAGAACAAATATCTGAAGAAAGACATCACACACTGAGTACATTTTTGCACAGTAGAATATTGCATGAGGCAAAAAACCTGATCTATGACATGAGCAGCTGATATAAAGCAAGTTAGAATAATCAAAATCATAGGGGATCACATATGAGCCAGAACAGAGGTGGATTTCAGCAGGTTCTAACCAGTTCTGGAGAACTGGTAATGGAAATTTTGAGTAGTTCGGAGAACTGGTAGTAAAAATTCTGACTGGTCCCGCTCCCATCTATTCTCTGCCTCCCAAGTCCCAGCTGATTAGGAGGAAATGGGGATTTTGCAGTAACCTTTCCCTGGATTGGGAAGGAAATGGAAATTTTACAGTATCCTTCCCCTGCCACGCCCACAGAACCGGTAGTAAAAATAATTTGAAACCCACCACTGAGCTAGAGGACACATTCATATGGTTTAGGATGCTAAAATGTTTTAGGTTTCTATTCTCTAGCTAGGAAAAATAGAAACTATAGTCAGAAAATAACCCTACGTAAACTCTAAAGCAAATAATATGCTCAGCTGTAGGGAATAGATAGGATATATGATACAAGGAATTTATAATAAACTATGAACCTGGTTGAATATATCATCTAAAAGTGTTCATCAACAAAGGACAGAAAGGACTAGAAAATGAGCAATCCCATGGATAAATTATTACCCATCAAGCACGTAAGAAAGGGTTTATTGAAAATGATTATTCTGAAGAAAAGAAAAACATGTCCACGATAAAAAAAAACCCATGCATGCTTACAGTATTCTGTTTAAGAGACACTTTATTAAATATATATTAAACTGAACCAAGTGGGGAAAATATACTTTTGTGGCTGGCTGTTTCCAGTGTGATAATATTAACATATGAACATATTAAAAAGAAATGACTACCACAGTTTTATGAATAAATCAAACAAATAAGTAACTTAAATAATTCCTATGAATTTTTGCTCATGCATTATATCCTCTTTGGTCCAAGGCTTTCACTCATATGGAGGATAAAGAGAGTTGCAAACAAGAAAAAAAGATATGAATATTAGCATTGTTATTATGGTTGTTTATCAATATCCTGTTTGTTCAACAATCCTGCTGAGTACAGCTCTCAGCAAGCCAATAAAAAAATTGCTGAGTGTATATACACATATTTATAGATAAGCATGTTTACAGGTACCTCATATAAACAGTGAGGTGGAGGGGCTTCAGTAAGGATTTTAACTGGAGTTGGTCATTTACATTGATAAGTTAGGGAATCTGGTCACTGGGAAAAAATTATGGGCATTTGTACTTTTTTCTTTATTTGATATTCCTTTTTGGTGGGACCATCTTAAATTTACAGTTCTATTTCTTTCTGAAGAATAAGGTACTTAAAATGCTGAAGCAATGTTTAAAATTTCTTCAAAATTCTTCTTAGACAGTCATCTCTTTTACAATTAATTAACCGTGCAATTAAGTTCCTCTATCATCATGTAATTGATTAACCTGCCAGGACAAGGTCTGTTTTTTCAGTAAATATTTCTCTTAACCCAAAGTGGAAAAACTGAAGTATTTTTCTTTCTAATGCCACTTAAAAAGATAACTAATTGCAGTTGTCTTTAGCTGGACCACTAAGCAATAATAAAATCAGGGCCTTTGTTTCTTTTATTGTAGAATGTAATTATACTTTCCAGGAAGGAAGTGCTAAAATAACTCAAGGGCTCTCCTTGGCCTCTAAAGACAAATTTCTTAAAAAGCAAAAACCAAACAATCTACAATTAAAGTTGGATTTAGAGCAAGGGTGGATAACTGATCATAGTGATATCATAAATCACAGTTCTGCAGCAAATGTATATATTTAATTAGTAATCAATTATCTTGGCCTCTTTGTGTTTCCTGACAAATTTTGACTGAGGTCATTCACATATCCAAATAACATTATCCTTTCTTTCATCTTGTGTGTAAATTTTAACTAAAAGAACACTGCTATGTGAACTTCTTTCTTCTCTACTGAAGTATTTATAATACTTACATGACTTCTAGAGCTGTGCATGCTTTGAACGTTCTTTGGAAGAGATGGCTCTTTATAACCTGAGTGACTGAGAAAAAAGCAGCTGCTTTACATGAGTCAACTCATTAAAGGAGCTTTGGCTTTAAAGAGTCACATAAAAAGCAAGTGCATTTTTCTCAGGAATCTGTACAAGATTGAAGCTGTAATCTGGCCTGCAAAAAACGATCAGTCTTATTTAGCTTGAAAAACAGTGGAATCTTTCCCATCAAAAAGATAAACGTAGCTTGAGCTTGAAAATAGAAGACAATGGTATAATTTTTCATAGGAAGAAAATAAAGATGATTATTAAAGTATAAGTTCTTCTATTTCCTGAGTAATTTTAATATAATAATAGTATTATTTGGTCAGTAAATATAGCAAACTTTGCAAAACAGCTGTATTATCTTAATTATTGCAATATGCTATTAATGTTACACCTCCCTATACAAACTGAGCACATTGGTATGTTATGATAAACAAGGATAATAAAGTTACTTTTGAATTGGGATCCTTGGCTTCTTCCTCTCCTCATAAAACCTAGTTTGAAAATAATACTACTGTAATGTTTGGCTTTGTTCTGCAAGTCCCTCTGCCAAGAGAAAGCAAGCAGCACACTTGCTCTTTCCTTATGCCTAAAACAGGACAATCAATATATAACACCATTAAGAAAACAAATAATTTCTATTATCATATTTTCCAGGTCTACATATTTCTTTTAATTTGTCATTTATCCAAGCTACAAAATTCCATTCGTTGAGGAAATTCAAACTGCATGGGACAGAATTGATTTCTGAAAAACCTTTCTTCTGTGTTCTATCCTGCATAGATGGCCTCCTCCCATAAAGTATAAATAATTTTAAAACTAGTTCTCTATTATCTTCTTTCCTGGATTGTATATGTATATAATATATCTTTCTGAATTTGTTCATGGAACATATTTGTCCCATAATCAGTTTCCCCTTCAGGATCAAGGACTACCTGTACCCATCATTTGACTCTGAGTCCAGTTCAAACACTGAATTTCAGACCTTAATTTACAAATTCCTTTTTGCTATTTAATTACTTTGTTTTTTATGCCTGGCATATGAGGTCAACACACACCCCCTTTCGTTTAAATAAGAATAGTCAACCAGCATCTATATCTACAGTCCTCCAAAAGTTGCTGAATTCCCATAATTTCTCACAACTGATTGTGCTAGCTAAGCTGATGGAAGCTAAATATCTGTAGGACAATATATGGTTTATCCTGCCAAAGACAATACGGTATGCAAAGCACTTCAGAATGCATTGACCATATACAAAGCAGTTCAGCATTGGCAGTGAAGAAGAAGGTACACAAAATCTCTCGACAACTTTTTTTTCTTTTAAAGTCTTTTTAACCACTTTATACCCTCCAGTATCGCTTCTATATCCATATGTATTTCACTCATATTGGTGTGAAACTTGATGGAAGAAACATTTGGGAAAAACATTTCTCTGTGAAGAACAGCTGTGATGGAATGGATGAGACATCCTGTTACATTAGGCTGTGGAGAAAATAAATGTAGTTATGTGGTTTGGCTCTGAATATATGAAATAAGGGTCAAATTTTATGTTTGTGGGATATCTGAGATCAGAACTTCCAGGATAATTCTCTGGGACTAAAAACATCTGTGAGAAGTTTGATTTAGATTAGGGCTTTTTCCGTGAATGTTGGGAGAAAGAGGTGTTTTCCCTTACTAGTTTCTTGTAATAAAAACTGACCTGCCCCTCAAACGTCATTAACAGTCAACCAGAAAAAAAATATGGATACCTCTATTGTATGTTTTTTCAGCAGAGCATCTGTGATGAAATAGAGATCCATGACAACTTATTTGATAATATACTTATTAGTTTCTAAGCTTTCACTGTATTTGCTTTTTTTGCTTCCATACTTATTAGCATACAGGAGATTCTGATTAGGGAAGATGAGTGGAGAAAGCATTTATTATATTGTCTCTTCTTGTATGATAGGAATTATGAAGAACGGTTGCAGGAACTGGGTATGTCTAGTTTAACAAAAAGAAGGACTGGGGAGACATGATAGCTGTGTTCCAATATCTTAGGGGCTGCCACAAAGAAGAGGGAGTCAGACTGTTCACCAAAGCACCTGAGGGTAGAACAAGAAGCAATGGGTGGAAACTGATCAAAGAAAGAAGCAACTTAGAACTAAGGAGAAATTTCCTGACAGTTAGAACAATTAATAAGTGGAACGACTTGCCTTCAGAAGTTGTGAATGCTCCAACACTGGAAATTTTTAAGAAAATGTTGGATAACCATCTGACTGAGATGGTGTAGGGTTTCCTGCCTGGGCAGGGGGTTGGACTAGAAGGCCTCCAAGGTCCCTTCCAACTCTGATGTTATGTTATGTTATGTTATGTTATGTATGACATCATTAAAAATCATCTAATCCACCATCAATATTTTTTCATTAAAAAAGAAAAGACACTGAAAAACCACGAACTGCCAATGTCACAGCTTGTTCTACTAAAGTTCTCCTGGAAAAACACTGCATTCTTACAAATGTAAAAATGCATACACATTTTGTATTTTGTATTATCTGGGATAACCCATTCAATCCCTTAATTGTGCTGCTGTCAGGAAGCCACATGGGGATCAATCACTTGGCCATCTTTATCCATCTCACAAGTGTCTCTAAAGATGGACTTTTCTGACCCAATTTTCCAAAATATATTAAACAGTCAAGTTGCAAATAAATATGGTATCCTAGAATGACCATTTTCTTCAAGCTGGTACCCTCTAGATTGAGGGTCAGAATCCCCAAGTATTGATCATGCTGTGTGGAAATTTACTGAGTCCGACAAGCATGGAAAAAGCTGCTATAGAAAGTTCATGCTTGGTGTGTGCCCTGCACAGTTATTTGAGCAAAAAGCATTCAGAAGTGGCAGCCAAAATTGTGTTAGGGAAGCCCACGCCATTTTTTTCAAACTATTTAATTAGCAAGAATCAGTCTCATGGAAAATGTTAAGAGAACATGGCTTTATCGCTTTAGTTGTTATGTCAAGCTGACTTGTTATGTCAAGCTGACTCGACCAAGGCCACAAAAAGAGCACATGTACTCCTCGACTTACAACAGTTCATTTAGTGACCATTCAAAGTTACAACATCACTAAAAAAGTGACTTATGACCATTTTTTACACTTACGACCATCACAGCATTCCCCACCGCCATGTGATCAAAATTTGGATGCTGGGCAACTGCTTCACACTTGCAGTGTCCCTGGGTTATTTGATCACCTTTTGCAACTTTCTGACAAGCAAAGTCAACAGGGAAGCCTGATTCACTTAACAACCCTGTTACTAACTTAACAACTGCAGTGATTCACTTAACAACTGTGTCAAGAAAGGTCGTAAAATGGGGGCAAAATGCACTTGACAACTGTCTCACTTAGCAACAGAAAATCTGGCCTCAATTATGGTCCTAGTAGAGGACTCCCTGTAATCAGAACTTGGCAGGGATTGGAACCCAAGTCTCAGTGGGTTCTAGTCCAGCACTGGAACAGGTCTCTAACGCATGCCTGAATAAACTGCGTGTTTTTATCCGGGGTTGGCAAATTAATTCCAGATTAACCCCAGCCAACTTACCGCGGCTTGCTGGAAAGCCCCCTTGGTGTAGGTGCCGCCCCCTCGGTAGCCGATGGCCGGGATTTCGCGGCTGAGTAGGGCGCACTTGTGCTGCCGCTGCTGCGCCCGAGTGGGAGGCGAGATGTAGTCCACGCGTGGCACCACGTTGTTCTTGGAGGAGAAGGTCACGATGGCCACCCGCGTGGCCGTGGGCACGACCGGGAAGTCGGAGAGCAGCTTCTTGACGAAGCGCAGCTCGCTGAGAAAGTTAGCCTGCCCCACGCTAGACGACTCGTCCACCAAGAAGACCAGTTCCAAGCGGTCGCTCTTCTCCCGCAGCTGCCTCACCTGCCGCTTGAAAGCCCGCCCGAGTTTCTCCACTTTGTTGCCCGTGGTCGCCGCGGGCGACTCCGACAACAACGTCCCGGAGGCGGCCGGCTTGAACGGAGCCGAGAGCGCCGCTAGAGAACTCAAGTTGAAGGGGCGATACAGGCTGCGGGGCTGCGCGGGCGCCCACGCCAAAGCCCCGCCGACCCACAAGCACAGCCCCGCGAACCACATCCCAACGGGCTCGTCCGCCCGTCTACGATTAAGTCCTTTTTTTTTTTCTTCCCCGAGTTTGCTCCCTCCTCTCACGCCCGGCCCGGCCCTTTTTTCCCCCCCGATGGCTGGGTTTAAGTCCCCCACTCGCTTCACCGCCGCGCGCACGTGGCGAGGGCTTGCGCGCGTTTGTCTCGGTTTGGCGCTTCCCTGCTAAAAAATTATTCTCCTTTCACCGTCGCCGCCGCCCCCTCGGCAAGCCCTTCCCCGCCGCGCTCGAAAGGCAAAAAAAAAAAGGGAGATACGAGTGTCTGCGCCCTCCCTTCCCGCCGCTTCTTCTACCCCCGTCCTCTTCCTCGCTCTGCCGAAGTTGCTGCTGCCTGAGATTCCTTGTCACCAGAGCCCCGCCGGTGTCTGCCAGGCTGTCAACATTCCCAACGCAAACACATCGGCACCGAGGCTTAAGCTCTGATTGATCCCATATGTCTGGCAGGCAGCACCGGACGGAGAAAAGGGAGGGGACGCGAGAAAGGGGACGGGGAGTGGGGGGGAGAGAAGGGAGGAGAAGGCCCGCGACTCGATGGATGGCTCGAGATGCCAGGAGGGCCACGGTAATTGGAAACACTTTGTGCAACAATAACGCGCAGCGGGAGACGCGGGGGGGGGCGTACTTGGGTAAGGGGAAAGGTGTGTGTGTGTGGGAATTGCTTTCGGGAATCCTCGGTTTGCTTCCCCGACGTCTCTTTATTGTAAGGGAGGCGAAGAATGGAATGTTACTTTCTTATCTGCGCCGAGAGGAATACCAGGTCAATACCAGTATTTCACGGAGTCTTTTAACAGCCCAGCATTTCAGGATATTTTTCTTCACTTACCTGACTTAGAAGGCTTATCTGCACAGGGGCTAATTCATTCTTGGTACATTAGCCAGAACCTGCCACAGGAAAAGAAAAATGGACAAAGTACCTCCCTCCCTATTGCTGCTGTCTCCTCTTGCAACTTTTGAAGGAGTTTCCAGACAATGCTAGCTGTGGAATCTCTACTGACAAAGAGATCACAGTACTGGTAGTCCTCGACTTAACAACGGTTCATTTATTGACCGTTCAAAGTGAACAACAGCACTTTAAAAAAAAGCGATTTGAGACCATTTTTCACACTTATGACCGTCGCAGCAGGCACGTGGTCATGTGATTTACATTTGGATGCTTGGCAACTGGTTCATATTTTATGACGGTTGCAGTGTCCCGGGGTGATGTGATCATCTTTTGCGACCTTCTAACAAGCAAGGTCAATGGGGAAGCCAGATTCACTTAACAACCATGTTACTAAACAGCTGCAGTGATTGTGGTCATAAGTTGAGGACTACCTATATTGGAGAAAGAAATACATGACAACCACAGTGTACAATGTGGTATTACGAGTACTTTTGGACTTACAGCCGGTGGTTTAGTGACTATTTGAACTTAAGATGGACCCAAAAAAGGGACTTACAACCTGAATTTGAGGTTTCAATGGCCCGGGCCCCTTTCCATAGTTATGTGACTGCATTTTGGGCTCTTGGTAACCGGCCTGCATTTATGACAGTTTGTAGTCTCCTATAGTCGTGTGATTTCAATTTATGACATTTTGCCAGAAACTATCATTTACTTTTGGTTTTTGGCAAACAATGTCCTATATTGAAAAATGGATTTGCTTAACAACTGTGGTGTTCGCTAAATAACTGCAACAAAAAAGATCATACAATCGGATGGGGTCATGTGCTAACCCACTTAACAATTGCTACAACTTACAAACCAAATTTCAGTCAGAAATGGACGACTACCTGTAGTATCACACTGCACATTTAAAGACTTGGAAAGTTAGTTCACCAACTTCCGTAAGTAAGCAGTGCCATCTCCGTCTTATTGAGTGGCCTCTCCTGGAAGAGTGCATAAAAATATATAACATTTGCTGCCCTCAATGCTAATCCATGTCCTGTTTCTTCAGAATCACTGCTGAAGGTGACTGATTTTTCCCATTCAGCACATCACCAGTCAGTGATAAAATATTGGCCAGTCTGGATATTATGGCAGGAATACATGGATGGATCTCACTTCAGGACTCTGCCTCTGCCTGTATTCTCTCTAGGATGATTTTTCTTGCTTTCTTCTGGAGTAGTAGTACTGGCGGGGTGGAGTCAAAATGACAGCTACAACCATGCAGTCAAGGCCTGCTACATTTTTTTACCAGTATCAATGCGCATATAATGGGTAGGTCTTCAGTTACATACCTGTGGCTGCCATGTTGACTTTCTTAATGCACATAAAAACGATTGGGGGTTTGATTACATGATTTTTGCCACCAGTTTGATGAGCCATGGTGGCGCAGTGGTTAGAGTGCAGTATTGCAGGCTAGTTCTGCTGACTGCCAGCTTCTTGCAATTTGGCAGTTCAAATCTCACCAAGCTCAAGGTTTACTCATCCTTCCAAGGTGGGTAAAATGAGGACCCAAATTGTTGGGGGCAATATGCTGACTCTGTAAACTGCTTAGAGAGGGCTATATAAGCAGTATATAAGTGTAAGTGCTATTGCTATTTTGGCTTTTTTAACTCCTGTGGGCCACCTCTGGGCTCTTCCTCCATTTACACAGAAGTGAAATAAAGAAAGATAAGGAAAAAGAGCAGCGTAGGAATATCCCAGAGGGAAAGGAGATACTATAGATATATGGCATATGAATTTAGCCAGATCCTGTAGATCTGGCTAATTGAATTTCACAAGCTGGATAGGCGGTGGGTTCAAATGAAACTGACAACTACATAGAAAGTGACATGATTCTTTTTCTTCCCTAAATGCAATTGTGGAAATCTTCTAGCTCTGCCTCTGTCCCTACCTTGTTAGAGAGAGGGAGAGAAAAGCTGATGTCAGAAGAGAGAGGAAAGGAGGTGATGGATATGAAAGGAATTCAATAAATAAAGTGCCAAGGGAAAAGGGAGAGACTGGGAGGAAAACAACTCACTACCTCAAGATAATGGGTGAGAAAGCCTTGCAGATTTAACACAACGTAAAGCTGTTTGGGAACAGTATCAGAGGGGGGGGGGGGAAGACTACCCATGTACATGTATTTTGATACACAAAATGATGGCATAAAGTTGTTTAACTCCTGAGCTGGATAAAAGTTGAAGCCAGTGTCGTGTGATCAAGAGATTGTATGTACATGACATAAGCTACAACTGAGGAGTAGGCCTCATAACCTGTACCTTTTCAGTTCTTCCTCCTACCTTAGCTAGCTTGCTTGTATTTACGATGCAATTCAATGCTGCTATCATTTGTGAAATATCTTGGTTGTTTTGGAATTATAAGACGACTGTATGACAATATATACCCTGAAATGTTCACATTAAATAGCCTGTAACTCTCCAGAAATTACTGATTTCCAACATAGCTAACCTTTTTTTCAAACTTTGCTAGAAATATTTGCAGTAAAATGCATCCAAAAAGCACATATATCCAACACAATCTATTTTTCAATTTAATAATAAAACTACAGATCTAGCATACCTGTAGAAGGTTAAATATTGTAAGAAACCCCCGCTTCATAGCATGAACTATTCATGAACAGAAATGAGATCAGTTTACCTTCCAGGATTTGCAAAGAGGAAGTAGAGATTCCCTTACATTAGAAGAGGCTGATGAAATTTATCTTTCCTTTTTTAAAACCCACACAACCACACACATTCTCACTGTGGTTTGTAATTCTTTGCTTGTAAATTCTCTCCGGGAAATGCTCACCTGATCACAAAGATTGCCATGCAGCTTTGAATGGTCAGGTGATCATTCGCAGAGAAGAAAATATAAGGTGAAGAAAATTCTTAGATCAATGAAAATTAGCCAGCAGACATTAAATAAAAATAAAGACATTAAAGACAGATGAAGCAAGCTCCCATTCTTAATTCTTTTTACAGAAATGCTCTAATGCTCTACATCAGGGGTCTCCAACCTTGACAACTTTAAGACTTGTGGACTTCAATCCCCAGAGCTCTGGGAGTTGAAGTTCACAAGTCTTAAAGTTGTCAAGGTTCGAGACCCCTGCTCTACATGAAATGGAAGAGAGGGGGAAATGCTCCTGATGCAGATGGTGAAAATTTTGCAAACACAAAGGATAGATTTTAGTTTAACTTTAATGGCAGGTTACACCCCCACCCCCCACCCCCCAAAAAAAGTGTACTGCAATGACAACTCAAAGATACAATTGTATGGATTTCTGAACTACTATAATTTGGACTCAACTTCACTATACTTTTCTTTAACATCTATTCATTTATGGTAGTTGCACAATAGAGTGGCTAATCAATTGGACCATTTATTAGTCAGATAAAATATATGGCCTACCACACCATTAAACAGTTCTGCAGATTATAGCTCCATGTTTCACAGTTACTTACTGTCAGATCATGACAAGCTAATGCTGAACATCAACTATGAAAGTGCAGTTTATTTTAATCTTAGCAACTTCCCTGTATGTGTGAAGTTGGACATCTAAGAAGCAATTATATATTAATCCTTCTCATACAGAGATTAATGAATATTCATGTTTGCTGAATGACAGAATTCTCATCTTGCTGATCCTACCATCATTCAGCTCTTCATAGTTAAACCAGTAGTATTCAATGTCAAAAAACTGATGGCTCAGCAAGCTACATGATACAATAAGATTTATATGTATACATACTATTAGTTGGAGAACATGCTGTTTTTGAAATAAGACTGAATTGTAAAATAGGGCGTATGATTCTGAAGGAAATAAAAATGAGGCATTCCATTAAGACCGGCATAGTGTGTATCACAAGAACATGGCTGTGAAATTAAGAATTTAGCATCAGAACTGAATTACTGATGTGTTTTGTGAAAAATAGGAACTACATCCGGTTTTGTTTTCTGTGAAAATATGATCACCTTTATTTCAAATAAATTATATGTGTAATTAGTGTCCATGCAATGTCATTGTACACCTAATACTCAAAATACCTAAGAAAGGGAGTATTTCACTTAAAGGGGATAGGGAATGCCAAAGGAGACTGAATCATCTCTGAATTCTTTTTGAAGAGGCCACATGTCCCATTTCCTGACCTCTGATTGGGTTGGGTGGCAGTTTGCTTCTCCTCAGCCAATATGAGCCTTCTGTTCTTCAAGAAGGAGCATCAAATAAGGATCAGACCAAAACACACATCTTTTTACTGCCAACTATATACAGGTACTCCTCCACTTAAAACAGTTCATTTAGTGACTATTCGAAGTTACAACAGCATTGAAAAGAGTGACTTATGTCAGTTTTCATACTTAATCACTGCAGCATCTCCATGGTCACGTGATCAAAATTCAGACACTTGGCAACTAACTAATATCTATGATGTTTGCAGGGTCCTGGGGTCACCTTTTGTGACCATCTAACAAACAAAGTCAGTGGAGAAGCCACTTAACAACCACATTACTAACTGAACAACTGCAATGATTCACTTAACAACCGTAGCTAGAAAGATCATAAAATAAGACAAAACTCACTAAACAAACGTTTCATTTAGTAATAGAAATTTTGGGCTCAGTTGTGGTTGTAAGTTGAGGACCATTTGTAATAGCAGATTCTTACACTATTTTTTTCCAGCCTTATAAATTCTGGGAAGAAATGCCTAGTAGGAGAAGAAAAATGATATGACAAAGTTATGTACAACTAAAATCCACTAAATAACACCTCTAAATAAAAGAGCCTTTATATTTTGTTTTCTGACTCTTAAGTTGCATAATACATCTGCCTATTGCCATGCTCCTGAATTCATAATGTTAGATTTTCTTTCGTGTATTGTTTGCTATAATTCAGTTATTGTGAAATCATAGAAATCCTTCAATGGAAAGTAATCTTAAAGCTACATCTGAGCTTACTTGCTTGGAATCTTTAGTAGAGTTAATGGGACTTGCGCCAGTTGTAAATGTTTACGACTGAAACATAAGAGAACAGCATTAATCTTGGCTGCATTTCAGAGCTTGACAGGTTGTAAGCATGCATTCCTATATTAATACCAGATATCTGAGATGTAATGCTGAGCCAGTACTTCCTGTAGACCTAGGATAATCTGAGAACCTTCAGACCACATGAGACTTGAAATATGGCTTCTTAGCTGAACTACTTTTGATCCTGGAATGGGAAGGTCCCTAATATGAATGTTTTAGTGTATGGTTTACCTCAAAATGGGTGCCTTCTAGGTGTAAGAGTCTACCCCAATTCAGGTCTAACATTTTGACAATTATAATAACAAATTACATAATACACCTGGTGTCCATGTCCCTGTTGGCCTTTATTAACCTTGATTGGGATGGACACACAACAAAAAAAGCTTGCATGTTTTTTTCGAGGCTAGGACTTCAACAGAATCTATGTGCCAATAATTTTTTTTAAAGTTATTTTTTTTAAAAAATTTAAAGTAATTAAACAAGTGACTGAATTAACCAAAGATCTTTATGTTGAGAGGTGCAGCAGTTTTGCCGCTAAAGGTAATCCTTGACTAAAAAGGACCTGGAATTTCAGTCACTGAGCGATAAGGTCATTAAGCAAATCATTACGTAACCAGAACTGATTTTATAATCATTTTTACCACAGTTCCTCAGTGAATCATGCAGTTGTTAAGTGAATCTAGCTTTCTCCATTGACTTTGCTTCTTGGAAGACAGCTGGGAAAGCTGCAAGATGCTGCAACTACTGTAAATGGATCTGTAAAAGCATCCAAATTGTGATTGCATGATCACAATGGTGCTACAACGATTGGTAATTTTGAGGACGGGTCATAAGTCACTTATTCTGAAACTACTGTAACTTTGAACCACTGTTAAATGAATGGTCCTAAGCCTGTGATGGCAAACCTATGGCATCGTGCCAGAGGTGGCAAACAGTGCCCTCTCTAATGGCACACAAGCTGTCGCCCCAGTTCAGCTCCGCTGCACATGCATGCATGTCTCCTGATGGCCAGCTGATCTTTGGGTTTCTGCTGCGCATGCACGGGGGGCGGGGTGTATACGGGAGGCCAGTGTGCACATGCACGGGAGCGGGGTGCATGTGGGGGTCTGCGCACGTATGCGTTGGGGGCATGTGTACGGGGGCTGCATGCACATTGCATTTGGGGTGTTAGGGTGCGGGCATGCACATTCGCGCATGCGCGTGTACGCTTTGGGCACTTGGTTTGGAACAGGTTAGCCAACACTGTCCTAAGCCAAGGCCTATCTGTACCTTAAATGGAGCTTGGTTAAAAAGACAAACTTGGATCCTTTAATAACAGCCAAAAGATATAATTTCTATAAAGAGCTTGTATTTTGCTTCCAAAAATTTAGAGTTCCCAGGGGTTGCTTTTCATAACTTTGTCTTTAGCATCCAGGTTTTGTATTGTAATGTGCTTGCAGAGAGAGTTCATGATGATCCGGAAGCATACAGTTGTACAGGAAAAAAATGTAAAAATATTGACCAATATGGATTCAGACTATTTGTAAAACATCTTGACCTTTTGAAAAGAGGATGATTGCTGCTATTCTGAAATCTCTGCTATCCTTATTGTCATATAAATAATATTGCAAGAGAAATTTGAAGAGGAAAGCACAAGGAATGAATTTGGAGATCCATTCTCAATGAATATTTCCATCAATCATTCCATAGCTGCTTTTAATTTTCTATAGTTTTCTAAGGAAAAGGTGGCTAGTACTAGGTCAAATGAAGTGTAATACTTTTATTCATTATCTCTGCAACTGTAAAGCCACATGGCTGGTTTATGTCTAATAAATGTGGACATTGGATGTGGACTGCAAATTGCAAATTTGCAGCTTGATGAAGAATGATTCTATCAAGTTCCTATCCTAGCCTGATGATGTTACCATTTGGTAATGAAACATTTGCAAGAAAACCATAAAACTCAAAGAGCACTAAGGACCCTACAGTTCAGTCCTGAGCTACAAATATTCTCTTCTATTAATTCAAATTCTGTAGAGTCCTTGGTGCTCTCTGACCTTGGTTGTTTCTTGCAGATGTTTTATTACCCAACTAGGTAACATCATCAGTACTAGAAAGGGGTAGATTTGGTCTCTTTTTATATATGAGTGGCTTGCCCTGTCAATGTTGGTGGAGTTTTTACCAGGAACCATCCAAAACACACCAACACTGACAGGGCAAGCAACAAACCACTTGTACATAGAGAGCAAACCCATAGACAGAGGGCAAACCCTGCTCCCTTCTAGCATTGATGATACCTAGTTGGGTAATGAAACATTTGCAAGAAAACAACCCAGTTCAGAGAACACCAAGGACCCCACAGTTCAAGCCTGAGCTACAGATATTCTCTTCTATAAGTTCCTAACCGTTTCTCCTTTTTCCTGTTCTTCTGTATCATGGCTGTCAAACTCCCGGCCCATGGGCCGGATGCATCGTGTGCTGGCCATGCCCACGCCCGGTTCAGCGAAGGAGGGAAAGTTCCGATACGTTACATGATGCTGCCGTGACAACGTGAGTTTGACACCCCTGTTCTGTATGAGCAATGGTATAATTCTGGTATCCAGTGTGATTTGAATAGAATAGAACAACAATTGGAAGGGATCTTGTAATGTAGGTCTTATAGTCCAACTCCCTGCTCAGGGTGAAATCCCGGCCTAAATCATTTCAGACAAATGGTTGTCTGAAATATGTATCTCCAAACTAATGAGTTCTTCATTGCATTTGTTGAGATTAAAAAAAAGGGAAGGCTGATGAATACAAGAACAGCCATTCAGAAATGTCCTGTAAGATTTACCAGGGACATGATCTACTACCCATCAAAAACTGCTTTTTTGTTAGTAATCTTTTGTTGACTCTCAATGTGTTTTACAAGCTGAGTCTTTACAAGTTGAGTCTGATGAGAAGTGTTGGTTAGACAGATGTAACCAAAATGGTCATAAAAATTATAGCCTGTAACTTTAACTGCAATGATTTATTAGATTTATTTATTGGTTGCTTTAAAATAGATGGTTATTTGGTGGTTTCAGCAGAATAGTAGTATGAATGAATATGCCAAGTCAATATATTTTGTTTATTTTAATGTTATTTATATACTTTTTGTTCCATTTTCTCATTTTTCAGAACAGTCTCTTTACAGAGACGGAGATATATAATGCAATGTGACTAAGGATTCTCCTTGATGTGATTATGGGGGATCTTATAATAAATGCCTTCAATTAAAAATATATATATCACTGCATCCTTTTGAAGTTTATGTGTGTCCCGGGAAATGATGCTTTGGCACTAATAGATAGGCAATGAAATATGTAATCTCATGAAAGATTGGCACATCTCGTAAATGTTACATAGACGCTGAGCCCTATCAGTGGTTAGATTTCAGACAAATTTAGTCTCTGCTCCTCTCCTAGGAGAACTGATTTGCCAGAAGTTGATTGCTGTTCAACTTGGAATGGTGAAATGAATGAGTTTTAAGTTCATAGTAAAAGTTGCTATCCCTGTTAAATTGGTTTTATGTGTCATTTGAACTGCCTTTTTTATAGTGGTCTAAAGCTTGTTCAGCGTTCTATGCGCCTTTGGCATTTAGTCATGCCAGCCACATGACCATGGAGATGCCTTCAGACAGCATTGGCTCTTCAGCTTTGAAACTGAGATGAGCACCACTCCGTAGAGTCGGGAACGACTAGCACATATGTGCGAAGGGAACCTTTACCTTTTTACAGCTTGTAGACTGTAGATGGAGAATTTCGCATTTACAACTTTTCCAAATCCAGTGCCATAGCCAATTGCCAGAAACAACATCTGGAGAGAGGAGATTACAGGTTTTCTTCTCCTATTTTAGAAAGTGATGCAAAGGTCAATCTGCTTAATTCATAACTTTTCCTAGAGATATTTTTAAACCATATCCATTTAGATTGTACTTGGACTTGTAATAAGCAATTTCAAAACAGAGCAAATAAATAGAAAAAATGGAAGCCACTTTGGGATGGAGAACATTGGAGCTGCATGACCCAACTTGATCTGTAAAGTTAAAATTACAGCCAGAATTCGTCTTGATGTTTATTATTTCCAGTATGACTTTTGTCTAGAAACCAACTTTTTTGCCAAGGACATAAGTTTGGTCTGAAAAAGATATACCACATAATCTTCTTTATGGGGCATCTTGAGATAAACAACATTAGAAGTGATCTTGAGTCACGCTGCTCAACCACAAATGAATTTTAACAGTGTGTTCTTATTACCGAGACTCTTAAAATGGAGCAAGAGCATGCCTGCATACCACTTGACATAGTTTAAACATTTTTGGTGCCAAATGTGGGGATTTGGCTTCCATTTCTCCTCATATGTTTATGATTGGACTAGCTTTATAAATGGTTTCAAATCCGTTTACTGTAGACATCCTATATGTATATATTTAGTGGCATTTTATATAGCATGCTCAACCTTTCCCTCTTAAAAATAAATAAATAAAGAAATAGCTTGGTCCTCAAGTATTTCTATAATCACAGGCTACTCCCCGAAAGCCATATTATAAACTTTGTACTGTTTTATTTTTCATCTGGGTTTCCCCAGAAATGAAGCCCTTCCCCATTCTCCTAGTAATGGGCTCTTCTCCCCTTCTTGACACAGGAGGAACGTATAAAACCATCCTTTCCCTAAAAAAATATTTTACACTCCCCCAGGAGTGATTTTATTGGGATTGGATGGCAGCCATTAGCTTTCTTACCAGTAGCTAACTGACTACTGATTCTCCATTTCCTGGGCGGCTTCATGCTACTGTGGCTGCCACCTCTCTCTTTTGTGTCCCCCAACACAAGGCCTTAGCCAGCAGCTTGTGGTGCTAAGGCAGCAGGATCGCAGTAGCTGCTCAGAAAAGCATCAGTGTTGATGCAAGGCAAAGAGACAAAAAGGATAACAACGTAAGGTACCAGACCTAGGACAAAGAATGGGCCATTTTCCCCCTGGTTTTACACTGATGAAACATACACCTCCTCAAGATCAGTCTTCGCTTGGCAAAACAAAGACTTTGGTTATGGTAAAGTGTGGTCCAGTTATTCCGCCCACTCTCAGCACAGAGTGGTATTCAGCCAGTTCGGACCAGTTCGGGTAAACCGGTAGCTCCAACGATCAGCTGGCCCCATCCACCTGTCCCCGCCCTATCCTGTCCTTTATTTCCTGCTTTCTAGCTCATCTCAATCGTATAGCACAGCTAATCCCCCCTCTCGCTTTCTACTTACCGTTGCTGACTTGGAAGGTAAGCAGCTGAGCTTCTAAATGCTCCAATTTCAGCACGAAGCACGCGCTCACCAAACCAGTTTGGATTTGAATCCCACCACTGCATAGAGCCCTATGGTCAGATGACAATGAGTGGTTCTACAGTGGGCCACTGGAGCATTATAGGCCCCTATCTCCCTCAGGTTCCTTCTTCTCATTTAACAGAGAAGAGATTGCTTAATTTTTTATTGAAAATTTCTTGCTGGATTATTCTGATCCAACTTCAGCCCCAGTCAGTGGCAGGCTGGTCCTGAGATGGAGACTGTGCTATGAGGACACATCCTCCACAAAGAGTAAGCAGGCCATTTTGGGGTTGGGTCATGGATATGCAACTGAGTAAGTCCTTGCTTTGACTTCTTCTAACACACCAATTGACTTTGTCCTTGAGATGAGAAGAAAGTACAGTCTTGTCTTTGACTTACAACAGTTCACTTAGTGACCGACTGAAGTGACAACAGCTCTGAAAATAGTAACTGATGACCATTTTTCACACTTACGACCATGGTCAGGTGATCAAAATTAAAATGTTTGGCAACTGGTTCATATTTATGACCGTGGCAGTGTCCCTGGGTTTGTGTCATGTGATCCTCTTTTGCGAGCTGATAAGAAAAGTCAATGGGGAAACCAGATTCATTTAACAACCGTTTGACTAATTTGACAACTGCAGTGATTCACTTAGCAACAATGGCAAGACAGATCATCAAATGGGGCAAAATTCACTTACCTGTCTCGCTTAGCAACATAAATTTTGAATTCACTCTCTTTTTTTCCTGAGCTAGAAGAAGCAAATTCTATGTTGAATGGCTGCATTGACAAAAGACTCTGCTCTGTGCAGCAGCTGCCAGAGCAGAAGAACAGAGTCCCAGGGCCAGATGGGAGGGGCAATCCTGTAGCGGACCATTTGAAACGTTTGAGATGGTTAAGCGCTACCTCCATAGAGTGTCCATATAAAGGTTCCACAGGTTGTCCTTGACTTACGACCACAATTGAGTCCAAAATTTATGTTGCTAAGCGAGACAGTTGCTAAGTGAATTGTGCCCCTTTTTATCACTTTTCTTGCCACACTTGTGAGGTAAATCCCTGTGGTTGTTAAGTTAGTAACATGGTTGTTGAATCAGGGTTCTTCATTGACTTGGCTTGTCAGAAGGCGATCACATGATCTTGGGACACCATCGTAAATATGAACCACTTGCCAAGCATTCGAATTCTGATCGTGTGACCATGGGGTTGCTGCAACTGTCGTTAAGTGTGAAAAATGGTCATAAGTCACTTTTCTCAGTGATGTAACTTTGAACGGTCACTAAATGAGCTGTTTGTAAGTTAAGGACTATCTGTATTGCGTTTTGGGTGGAAAATAACACTTTTCTCCTGAATCATCAGAGATAGCTTCAGCCTTCCACTGCACCTGGCTGGCAATGAGGTAGATGCTCCAGTGCACAACTTAGAGAGGGGAAGGAGCCAGATTGACGTGGAAGGGCTTGCCTTCAGAAGTGGTGGGTGCTCTATCACTGCAGGTTTTTAAGAAGAGATTGGACAATCATTTGTCTGAAATGGTGTAGGGCAGTGATGACTAACCTTTTTGCCATTGCGTGCCAAAAGCGGGGGGGAGTGCAGGGGGGTGTCGCAAGTGTGCGTGCCCACAGCCATAATTCAGTGTGCCCCGCCCCCCTGCTTTTGGCACATGATGGTATGGTGGGCCCGGTAGACCCATTTTTCATCCTTCCCAAGCTCCAAAGGCCTTCTTGGAACCTGGGGAGGGCGAAAACGGCCTTCCCCCACCTCCCTGGAGACCCTCCGGAGGCCGGAACTGCCCATTTGCCGACTTCCAGTGAGACTGGAAAGCCCGTCTTTCACTCTCCCCAGGCTCCAGGTCCTTTCTAGGAGCCTGGGGAGCGTGAAAACAGCCTTCCTCACACATACACACACCGAGGCCCTCCGGAGGCCAGAAATGGCCTGTTTCCTGACTTTCGGTGGGCCCAGAAGGCTTGAAAATTAGCATGCACACACCAGAGCTAGAACAACGCTCATGTGCCCACCCATATGGCTATGCATGCCACCTGTGGCACGTGTGCCATAGGTTCGCCATCACGGGTATAGGGTTTCCTGCTTGAGCAAGGGGTTGGACTAGAAGACCTCCAAGGTCTCTTCCAACTCTTTTATTCTGTAAAAAAACAGAGTCAGGGAATTGAGACTAATGTGTAATGGAATGGGTGAATGACCTTTGGGAATGAAGGGAAGAGAAATTTTTTTAGGAAGGATCCATCCTCATGGAACAAGCAGTTAATACTGACAATGGGAAGTTTGTACTTTCAGATTTGCGAGACTGATGTCAGTCCTCCCAGGTCAACTAGACAGGAAACACGATAAGATGAACTACTTCTACTTTTTTGTATGGCTACATAAAGAGAAACTTGCATGTCTGAAAGTACAAACTTCCTGTTCCATCACTTTTGACTGCTTGATCAATTAAGATGGCTCCTTCCTGATCATTAAGCCACTGGGGGCTCCTGCCTTTCTTGTCAACAGTTTCCCAGGCAGCTTCCCCTCTTTCCAAGGTTATCCGTGACACATTCCATTACATTATGGCTCACCAGTGATGAGAAATAGGATGAGCAGGAGAACACAGCCCTACATGAGTTTTAATTATTAATTATTAGTGTTATTCCTTTATTTCACAAGGGGCAGGCTGACTAAACCTAGTTCAAGTTGTTTTAGTCTCCCTTAAGGATCTTCACTGCCTCTGAGGAGGGCCACCTGAGGAATTCCTTCCAAAGTCACATTTCAGACACAACTAAAGTTAAGGACAGCTCTTAAATTGTGTAGTATTTTACATTTCAAGAGAAGGCTCGGTTTTGTAATCTTCTTAGTTTAATTCAAGTTGTTAGCTCTTTGAAGATAGGAATCTATTCTTGGCTACAAGACTTTGTTTAGTACCATTTGTATAGTACACTGAAAGGGTAGTTAGATACTGTACCTAAATTACACAAAAACATACCTGCTGGGGGAGACCAAGATGTTATTAAATCTAGCATCGTGATGGTGAACCTATGACACGTGTGCAGGAAGTGGCATGCAGAGCCATCTCTCCAGGCATGCCAGACATTGCCTGTTGCTCTTCCAGGTTCTGTCGCGCATGCCAGCTGATCTTCACAGGAGTGCCGGAAACCAAAAGAGGAGCTCCCTGGCACACATGTGTGTGCCAGGAAGCTGAGCTTCCGGTTTCCAGTGCGCACATGCATGCCAGACAGCTGGGTGCATGCTCCTGTTTCGGCACTCGGTGCCAAAAAGATTCACCAACACTGGTCTAGCACAGTGGTAGTCAACCTGGTTTCTACCACCCACTAGTGGGCGTTCCAGCTTTCATGGTGGGCGGTAGGGGTTTTGTCCGATACTGAAGCACTTTCCTTTTTAAAAAAAAAATAATTGACTTAAAAAATTTTTCATAACATTATTTTAAAACATTTTTATTAGGTTTTCATAAAATTCCACGTGTCAATTTAAATTTCTGAAAATATACTATTTGTATCGCCTGCGCATAAGTTTAGTTCACATTACGTAAGTGAAACTAAATGGCGCTAGTGCAACCGCAAACAAAAGAGCCTCGTCCCAGAATAACTGGCACATCTCCCCCCACACCACCCAGCTGTAACAGACGAACAGAGCTGGCAGCTGTCGCCCCCCAAACCCAATCCACGATGCATGAGAGGCATGCGCAGATTACACACGGTGCTTTACTGTAGAACTGGTGGGCAGTTAGAAAATTTTACTACTAACAGAGATACAAAAGTGGGCAGTAAGTATAAAAAGGTTGACTACCCCTGGTCTAGCATATCCAGTTTACTGTCTTCTGAAGTTGTTGGACTTTAACAAGGTCCATTAGCCATGGATCATGGCACTGAGATTCATCAAAACTGGAGCTTTGGAAGATGGAGTTGCATTCCGTTTCCAATTGTGGCCAACCAGAAACACAAGGGAAAAATAAACATCACAATTCCTTCCAGCTGCTTGGTCCAAAAGCATCCAAGACATGAAGATTTGGGTGGCTTCCATACAGCTGCCAGCTTTAACACACACACCCCTTGATTCCAAGAAGCATTTTTGCACTGCCTTGTAAATATTCTTACTGTTATTGCTATCTTCATAAATGCTGATGTTCACTAACTTGGGTTCCCTCCAGCACCATGGGGGAGTACAAAACTGATCATTCTTGCCAATCTCTGGTTCATGTTGTGCTTTGCTGGATTTATTATTAAGGGATGAAAAAAAATTCCACTTTTAAAAACATATGCAATGGAGGCAAGCATTGTGGCTTCAGCAGGAGACTGGGAGTGCAAAGCAGCTGGGAGGAAAATGAGGTGAGAGATTTTGCAAAGAGTGACCAGTCGACACAGCTGTACAACTCCAGTGCTGAAGAGCTCCTGTGTTGTGAAGTTAGCTAGAAATGTATGTATCTGTCGAGGCCACTCAGCTGCCAGAGAGCCATTAAACCTGTCCTGAATATGAAAATAATGTCTACAATGCTTCCTCCATGCTATTACTTCCGATACTGTCACTCAGTTGTTAAAAAACATAGAAGTTTCATGCATTCTCAGTTTGTGTGCTATACTTTCTTTCACTAACTAATGCATTGCAGTGGGGAGATTCCTCTATTAGGGAAGGACTAAATGATCTCCATGGTTCCTTCCAAAGATTAAATCCAATGATTTTACGAATTATATCACTTCTAATCTACAATCAGCGCAACATGAAGAGAGATACTCAGTTTGTCTATTACATTGATCTAGCTATTATAGAGGGAAATGTTGGCTAAAAGTAGGCATAAATTTGGCCTTTAGCTTGGGCTCTTATACCCCCAAATGTACTTCTTTTAGTAAGAAGTCAATAAACCCTAGAACATATCATCAGCATGGAAGAGAACAGCTGCTGTGCCTTTAAAATAACATTTATACAATTATTTTGTAAGTTCTTGACATAGATCCAGACCAAATAAGACAAAGAGAAGGGGGTCATTTCACATTTAGCGTGGTAATGTGATATTAGAACTAACATTTGGAATCAATGGGAGTCAATATGAAAAACAATGTGATAAAATACATATTGTCAAATTTAAATACCATTCAGCCAAGAAAATATTTCAGTAATAGTGGATTTAGTCCCTATTTATAAACATATCTCCAAAATTATTGTAACAGCTAATGATTTTAACCGAAACTCCTTGGGAAAAATGTAGGCTCCATATTTAATTCATTAATAAGAATTAATTATTTTAAGTTAAATCATGCATGCCCATACAAAGAAAGCAAATTTTAATTTGCATTTACAGTATATTAAAACACTTATTCTGTTGAAGGATACTAGTATACGTTGACTCTTAATTAATTTTTCTTCATCATGCTGGTTATGAACCAAGGGATTTGGGCATCAAAGGAATATTATACAATGACATATGCTACTCTGAATTCGAAGACATGGCTTGCAGTTAAAAGTGACTGTGTGATTAGAAGAAAAATTACATGGTTATCTTTCTCCTCCTCCTTTCCTACTTCCATTTCCACTAAGACATCTAAATATAGGGCATGCTGTTAAAGATCTTTCTTTTTTGATAATCATTTGAATTGTCTAGCCTATGAGTTTGACTGCAGAATTAATTCCTACCCTTAGCCCAGGGGTGAAATGTAAAATTTGTTACTACCGGTTCTGTGGGCGTGGTTTTTTGGGGGATGGGGGGTAATGTGACTGGGTGGGCGTGGCCAACTTTTTTTTTTTACTTTTAAAAGCTTTTTTTCTACAACCTCTTCGTCGAAAAGGTTGTAGAAAAAATGCTTTTAAAGGGTTCTAACAATCCCAGCTGAGTTGCCTGATTGCCAGAACCTTTTAAAAGTATCTTTACATGCTTTTAAAAGGTTGTGACGATCCCAGCTGAGCCACATGATCACCAGAGGGTTTTTTTTTACTTTTAAAAGCATTTTTTTGGCCAAAGAAAAAATGCTTTTAAAAGTAAAAAAAACCCTCTGGTGATCATGTGGCTCAGCTGGGCATGGGGGGGGGCAGGTATTTTTGCTACTGGTTCTCCGAACCACCTGCTGCTATTGCTACTGGATCAGGTGATCTGGTCCAAACCGGGAACCCTGCCTTAGCCTTTGCTGCCCAAACCTATTTATTTCTCCTTTTGTCTTTTTTTAAAGTCAAGGGAGCAAAACTGAAATTTAACAATGTCCTTTGGACATCATTTGGCAGCACGATGGCTCAGTGGTTAAGATGTTGGGCTTATCAGCTAAAAAGCTGGCAATCCATGTTCGAGACCTGAGTGTCATGCAATGCTCCAGCTCCCACTAACCTAGCAGTTTGAAAGCATGCAAATGCAAGTAGATAAATAGATATCACTTTGGTGGGAAGGTACCAGGAGTCCATAACATCATGCTGGCCACATGACTGTGGAAATGTCTTCGGACAGCACTGGCTCAATGTCCTTGAAACAGATGAGTGTCGCCCATTTAGTTGGTGATGACTAGAGGAGTAAAATCCGCAGAGGTTCCTTTATCCTTTATGTTTGGTCATCAACCCATTTTCATGGACTTCATCTTTCCATTGTAGGAAAATCCCAATATAGGTTTTCCTCAGTTTCTCTTGCATCGATCCCAAGATACAAATGTAAAGAATGAGTTGGTATCTGTGCTTGTTTTACCAGACTGTATTTTCTGAAGTGTCTGAAATTCAGTCATTGTACAAAAGTCAGTTAAAAGGATTTTGGAGAGAAAAGTTCAGAAATTAGCTGCATTTGTTTCATGAGGGATTCAGAAGAGCTTATTTTTATTAGCTGTCATGGAAGGATTGTAGAATCTGTTCAAGAACAGAGACAAGAAACTCCCAACCCCCATTCAGAAGAGAATAAATCTGACCTTTTCTGATGCAAGGCTTTTGGGTGGAATTTCAAGGGCCAAATTTGACATATAAAGGATAGAGCAAGATAGCAACTATGTTTGATTTAATGTCATTTAAGTTAACAGAGATGTAGAAAAACAAAAGGTTCTTGGAACAGACATGCCATAGAATCCAGATCAACATATATTAGAGGAACAAGTCTTTCGGGGAATTCTTAACAGTTTTCCCCCCTGTTTCAGGTCATGTTGATCTCGCTGTTTTGGGTTGTTTGGTGATTTTCCAGAAGTTCATCCTCCAATTCAGAAGTATTCATGGTGTTCTGAACACGCTCTGGCCCTAAACACCACATCCAGAACACTACAAGTCATTCCTAATTTGAAAGATTAATTGACGGAAATTGGTTGGTCATCCCTGGAGCAGCCTGGCATGTTCTGTAGAAGAACTAATTGTTTGATTTTACACATCTTTAATATGCTGACACTCCAGTCATACATTTAAATAGATTTCCTTACATTACATTAAACATTTACATTTTGGAGGAAAAATTTGGAGGTCTTTGTGTTTCCCATCCAAAGTTGCAGAAGGCTATATGGAATTCTGGTCCCAGCTTCAAAATGCTGTGATTTTCACCACAGCATTGGGTCCTAAAAAACAATGGTTTTTAAAATATAAATAATAAATGAGGCCAACATTAGCAAGTATGGCCCCACTAAGACCAAAACATTTGCTCCAACATCTGATTCATAGCCTGCTTGTTGTGTTGATAAACAATTACAAATGAATGAATTTTCCCTCATGTATAAAATGATTACTAGAACTACCCGGGTTTATGTTTGTAATATGGTCATTTGCCTGTCTTTTCTCTCCTCAGGTTTATTTTTATGTTTCTTAAAACCAAACAAAAACTTTTGCAAAATAAGTCTGCAGCTGCTTTTGTTGTTGCTATGTAATCTGTTTGGTGTTTGATTTGGGCTGCATGTCGCCAGGCCAAGATTTTCTTTCCCTCATTACCAACTGCAGCTTGAGGAGTTTGTCTTCTGAGTCACTGAAATAATATCTCAAGAATGAATTTCAGAGGTAGGTTATCATTATGACTCTTTTCCCCTTCCCCACTGTCCCCGATCCCCAAGGCTTTAGGTTCTGTTATCCCAATTGCACAGGATTGCAAAAGGTAATGATTGTATTGAGCTGAGTTTTCCTCATTTCCTGGTAACTATATAGACACCATCCATATCAGGGCTGAAATCCAGCAGGTTCTGACAGGTTCTGGAAAACCGTTAGTGGAAATTTTGAGCAGTTCGGAGAACCAGTAGTGGAAAATTTGAGTAGTTTGGAGAACTGGCAACTACCACCTCTGGCTGGCCCAGAGTGGGGAGGAAATGGAGATTTTGCAGTATCCTTCCCCTGCTACACCCACCAAACCACCCCACGCCCACCCCACCCCACCGACAGAACCGGTAGTAAAAAATTTGGATTTCACCACTAATCCATATCATATTTTTTTTTGGCAGTAAGATGGAAATGATTTCTCATTGTTTTCTTCAATGTTTTCTTGACTTGTACAAGGGTTTACACACACATACATACATACACCCCGCCCACCCCACAGAGCAGGTAATCCCTTTTTGCTGTTGTTCTTGTTTTTGATAATGTCTGCCTTCATTTTTTTTCAATAAATCTCCATTGTAAGTGCAAACCAAGGAAGGAGTACAACTATACTTACAGTGGAGGACAAGTAGCAAGGCTAACCTGAGATCTGTAGGTTAGAAATACAACTAGAACTCTGCAATTAGAGAAGACGTTCCCAGGGATTGAGGGGGGTGTATACCAGGTAGTCCACTATAATCTCACTAGAATAGAATAGAATAGAATAGAATAGAATAGAATAGAATAGAATAGAATAGAATAGAATTTTTTATTGGCCAAGTGTGATTGGACGCACAAGGAATTTGTCTTGGTACACTTGCTCTTAAGTGTACATAAAAGAAAAGATATGGTCGTCAAGAATCATAAGGTACAACACTTAATGATAGTCATAGGGTACAAATTTAAAACTTAATGATACAATACTTAATGATAGTCATAGGCTACAATTAAGCAATCAGGAAACAATATCAGTATAAATCATAAGGATACAAGCAACAAAGTTACAGTCATACAGACATAAGTGGAAGAAGATGGGTGATGAGAATGATGAGAAGATTAATAGTAGTGCAGATTTAGTAAATAGTTTGACAGTGTTGAGGGAATTATTTGTTTAGCAGAGTGATGGCGTTTGGGAAAAAACTGTTCTTGTGTCTAGTTGTTCTGGTGTGTAGTGCTCTATAGCGTCGTTTTGAGGGTAGGAGTTAAAACAGTTTATGTCCAGGATGTGATCTATATAAATAGATTACAATATAGCAGAAATATTTTGCTTCACTTATTGCATATCCTGTACACTCCCAGCAGCCTTTTCAAGGCAACTCATTCTCTCAAATCAAAATGATACTCATGATGACCATGTGAGCAAAGCCCTACCACCATGTACGTAACTCCAGCGTCTGCTTCATGGGCGTCTGCTTAGTAGACCAGACTGTCTTGTCCCCTAAAGATTCCAACAGTTCAGTTTTTAATTCTTGCAATACGGGTAGATTATTTTTCTTATCATCGGTTGTTGACCCGAAGAAATAAAGCCAACCCTAATCCCCTTTTGATCCCACATGAACTGCTTTTGGCAAACTTCACAGAGATGTCAGCATTCTCTCTTACACCACAGGAGTGGAACTAGCTAGCGATTTGAAGATTGAATGGCAAAGATGTCATGCTAATTGCCTGTATCAGCGGTCAGGCCCCGTAGGATTATCGGCCAGTTTCAACCACGTATAATGCAATGAAAGGTTATTCAGTTTAGTGAATTATCATGCATGAATGAGAAATTCAGTTCACAGCCTAAGGGAGTAAAAATCATGCTGACAACCTCCATTGAAAAAAACCTCCATGTTTGCTTTTGGAAAACAATAGACTCTAAAAGCAAACTTCACCCATTACGACCCTCATAATTCCCAGTCATTTGCATAAATCAATGAGCACTGATTTTGCCCGGAATTGGCCTGACAAGTTGTGATTTTTATGCATTCTTTCTTTGATATGATTTAATTAATAATCTAAGTTAAGTTTAAGTTAAGTTTACTTTATTGTCATTGCACCTCGTACAACGAAATTAAATGCCATCTTCAATGTACATCATACATAAGAAAACTATTAAAAAATAAAAACAAAAACACACATCCTTCACATTCTACACAATTGGTTGATAATAGGTTGATAAAGAGCTGATCAAGTGGCTGGTTTGATTGACTTTGTTGCTGCTGTGGGGAGAGGGGGAGTAAGAATTTTAGATTGTGGGTTTTTAATGTTGTAAACCGCCTGGAATCACTGTGTGTAAGTTAGGCAGCCATATACATGTGAATAGAATAGAATAGATTTTTTTATTGGACAAGTATGATTGGACACACAAGGAATTTGTCTTGGTGCATATGCTCTCAGTGTACATAAAAGAAATAACAAAATAAAGAACTGGGAACAGCACAGTTTAGAATTCTTTGCTGGTCTCTAATGGTCATCTGGATTTTAATTCCTGGATGGGACCTCAACTCTCATGACAAATGACTGGGTGGCATAGGAACTTGCCAAGTTGTTTCTGGGCATTAAAGTTTAGAAAAATAGCTTTGGGATTACAGCCCACTGCAAATTTATAAGGAATAGAACCCCTGATATACAGTGGGACTACATTAAATTCCAGTTTCCATAAATATTAATTAAGAAACATGCTCTCTTAACATCTAAATTCTTTCTAAACTGTTCACTAATAATTTTGTAAGAAAAATTCAAATATACAGCATTGTAAGAAGAGCAAAGCTCCATGCTTCCCTCTAATGGTAGTTTAATGCAAGTGCCCACACAATAAAATTACCATAGCCAGCATTGGCTCTTTTTTGCCTTATTAAATCTCTGACAAACACCATGTTCTTCAGTCATTATATGTTAAAGTCTGTCAAGACATTGGCTTTACCCACTGAGTATATAATTTTGACAATAGAGAATATATACAATGGAGACAGGTGAATTGGATGTCCTAATTCCTTAGGTGGCTGTCACAGTTTTGTGATGAACTTTGCTTGTATCACAAAATAAATCATGGCAATTTAGCTTCTTTTTGGGGTTTTTTTGTCAGCAAATATAGTTTTCAATCAATGGGATGCATAGAATATTATTTATACTATATGTTCTACATGTATATAATATCTGTCAAATAAATATACCTGGATCTGAACAATGCAGATAGCTGTTAAGATATGACTGTAATGAAGCCTGCCCGTTATTGTCGCGTGTCGTGGTGGCTGTTAAGTGAGACACCCTCGGTTAATGACCTGCACCCCCTGCTCTCTCTAATGAGGCTGTTACATGAATGTGTCAGTTGTTAAGCAGAGCACAAGTGCCTTATTGGTTGGACAGGTCCTGGAAGATCTAGTGCTTTTAACATCTAGGCCTCAGCCTGCTTTCCATTCAGCCATCCAAGGTAGCCTAAAACCAGGTAGGAGTATGTGCAGTATTCTTACCAGCCTGTAGGGGGATCTTTTTTTAAAGGAGGCTCCATTTACAGGTAGTTCTCGACTTATGATCGCAATTGTGCCCAACATTTATGTTGCTAAGCGAGAAATTTGTTAAGTGAGTTTTGCCCCATTTTATGACTTTTCTTGCCACGTTTGTTAAGTATATCACTGCAGTTGTTATGTTAGTAACACGGTCGTTAAGTGAAGCTGGCTTCCCCATTAGCTTTGCTTGTCAGAAGGACGCAAAAGGGGATGACATTACTTCAGGACACTGCAGCTGTCATAAATACAGTATGAACTACTTGTCAAGCATCTGAATGTAAATCATGTGACCATGGCGGATGCTGCAACGGTCATAAGTGTGAAAAATGGTCGTAAGTCACTTTTTTTCTGTACCGTTGTAACTTCAAACGGTCATTAACAAACTGTTGTAAGGCGAGGACGTCCTGTATTTGTGGAGTTTGTGGAGCGTCCTTAAAAAATGGGCTCATGACAATACTACCTACTTGAAGAATGGCATGAAGTTTGTCAGAGTTTCTTGCAAAAAAACAAATCCAGACGCACACACAGATAAACTGATGCAGCACGATTCATTAACTTCTTTATATTCATAGTAACACATAAAGTAAATTTACAATACCGACAGTGGTTCTTTCAGGAGACATCAGTTTCATTTCAGCTCAGATCAGCAGACAAGTTCAGACACACAGTTTCACAGCTCAGAGCTTAACACACACACTGTGCTGGTTTCAGTTTCTCTGCACAGAATCAGTAGCTGCAGATTTAAGACACGCCCTGGCTCCAGTCTGTCTCAGCTCCCAATTGGCTGACTTAATTGCTATGCCTATTCATTGGCTGACCTTATTACCATGTCTTCCCAGTCATGAATATTCTGACAAAGTTGCCATGAGCTGTAAGAAACCTGAGCCTCACATCAATTGGGAGTTTTTGCAAAAAACAGAAAAGCAAGTTGGATGGTGTTGAGCCTTGGAGCTGGCTGAGGAGTAGGCTGAGTTCTGCAAGTCGCTTGGGTGGCTGGGTGGGAAGTAGGCCTACTTGACCAAATATGATGAGAGCCACCCAATCCAGGAAGAACTGTAACTGGCATACGAGATGAAGTTGCACAAAGCTGCAGTTGAGATTTGGGAAATATCTCAAATTCTTAGCCGTTTTGACAGAATGTTAAATTCCCCTGGAAGACAAAATATTTTTTCCATTCATTTTAGAATAATTTGAAATTTTAAGTTATTTAATTAATAATGAAACTAGATACACAAACACGCGGCAATTGCAGGAGCAAAATTGCCTCATAAACATTCAGCAAGCATAAACTTGAAACCCCTGTGAAATAATATGCGCATTGCAGATGTTCCAAAATGCGGGTGGGGGTGGTTTAGAATTCCATTTTGTAACAGAACCAGGAAAAGTAATTAGGTTTAAGAACTTTTGTTTTACGCCATACCTCATGCCTTGTAGATTATGTTTCTTTTGTCCTGCAATATCTGAATGAGAAAAAATAAATCTCTGATATTTTTCAGTTGGTTGCCTTTCAAGATTTGAAGAAAGCTATTCAAATGAAGGTATCTTTTCTTTTATGTACACTGAGAGCATATGCTCCAAGACAAATTCCTTGTGTGTCCAATCATACTTGGCCAATAAAAATTCTATTCTATTCTATTCTATTCTATTCTATTCATATTACTTCTCAATTTTCTTTTTCAAAGGCTAATCATACCCAGCATTTTATTTCTTTTGGATTTCTGAGTAGCAGTGGATGCTCTTTTAATATGTAGAGTAATTTCTCCTTTCTTCAAATGTATATCACATTGTGACAACAGTTGCATGATTGATATTTGAGTGAGCCTTTTGAGGAGAAAAGGTTATATACGGAATTATCATCCTTAATTAGACGCTAAGGAGCAAATACATGGGAATACTTCAATTAATTTTTGAAAGTATTACTAATTTTAGCCAGAAATTTTTCTAAAGACTTTCATGCAGTTAGTTCATGCAACATTCAATTCAATTCGGATGTTGTATTAAATTATATCCATATCAGTTTATGATTGGCCAATCTCTATAATAAATATTTTGCTTTTGGGTGTGTTCATATGTCACTTGACTAATAAGGCATCCAAACTTGATGTGAGTCCATTGCAGACCACCCATTGCTACTAAAAAAAAGAAATACACATAGAAGAAAAACAGCTGATGATATACTCAGTTGTATATCAATCAACAAGCTAATTAAAAACTTTCAACACTTAGTTCATGATTAAAGACAGATAAATGGCTACAACACAATCCAAATTTTCACTTGGCAATTTATTGCAGAAAATCCCAATGTCTCCCCTTATGATTAGTAAGACCTGCCAGAGTTTTTTTCCCCTTTGGGGACATATTAAAAGGGCCTCTGTGGCTCAGACTGGTAAGACAGTCTGTTATTAACAGCAGCTGCCTGCAATTACTGCAGGTTCAAGCCCCACCATGCCCAAGATTGACTCAGCCTTCCATCCTTTATAAGGTAGGTAAAATGAGGACCCAGATTGTTGGGGGCAATAAGTTGACTTTGTATATAATATACAAATGGATGAAGACTATTGCTTGACATAGTGTAAGCCGCCCTGAGTCTTCGGAGAAGGGCGGGATATAAATGCAAATAAATAAATAAATAAAATATTATAGTCAGAATAAATTGAGTCTTATCAACATTAGCATTTGAGATGCTTGTCTACTTTTGTGTGTTTTTTTAAAATTATATATTTTAAATTAAAATTTTAATTTTTAAAATTACATATAATAGCATTAAAGTTTTTTTAAAAAAAGGAAAATAAAAACAAATACAAACTAATGTAAAGAAAGAGAAAAAATAAAGAACGCTAAAAGGGCAAAGAAGAAAAAAACAAAAAGAAAAAGACGCAAAAATGTTGTTCTAAACTTCTTTACAACAGTTATAAGTATAAATTTACCTCTTACTTTATGGTTACAACATAATAATCTTTCAATAATACATCTTGTCAAATCATGAAACCTATAAATCTCAAGTTCATTTTTTTCTGTTGATGTTGGAGAAGAAGAGACAGAGCCTGAGGGCGGAGTCAAGAGAAGAATCTGGAGTAGTTATGTTCCCACAAGTAACTCTTATTTAGCACCAATTTAGAGCTGACCTTTAATTGACTACATTCTTGAGCAATAAATCTTAAATGGAATTTAAGGTGTGGCCATGATTCTTCAGCGCCTGACATTTCTACAAAAAAATCTATAAGGGGTTTCCAGTCAGTAATAAACTAATTAAAATAAATGTAATAAATAACATAATATTAACATAAAATATAAATAAATATTGTCTATTCTCTGATCAGACAAGTCAATCTAACCAGCAAATGTCATTATTTTCACCATTTTTCCATGCCACATCTTTCCATCTTTTTGCATGCAATAACATCACTGTAGTTATCATGAAGCAAAACAAACGACATAATTTTATAAAAATTCTCTTTAAAACTATGACATAGTGTAAATGCCAGTCTTTCAGCTATATATTTCCAATTGTCCCATCTGTTGTAGAAAAGTTCTTAACCCACTTCATCATACATCCTTTTCCTTGCCCTTCTATTTCAAATTGCAATAAAAAATAATATATTTTAATAATTACATGTTCATCATTTGCACACAATTCTATTTCAAACTCAGTCTTACACTGTTTAAAATCATTGTTTATCATCTTCCTAATAATTGTAAACAAGAGAACCATTGACAACTATTTCTCTCTGTTTTCAATTCTTTTGATTTTACTTTACATTCCCTTGACAAAAGTCACGTTTTTTGTAATAAGTTAGCCTTTTGTATTTTCCTATTACTACTCATTTACTTGTACTGAGATCCCTAAAGATTTTTTTTAATGCAAATATTTTTGGAATTGAAAAATCAGCCAGCAGGTGGTGATGTTGGTACAAGATTTTCATTTAGCGTCCCACAAGAAGGGTGGTTAAAACAAATATATTTGTGCTATTTAAAGAATTACAGTGTAATTACATGTAAAGAATTACATGTAATTCTTAGGAGAAAAGCTAAATGCTAATGTTGGAGGAGTCATGAAAATTGAATTATATTTATTAAAATAGTATTATATCCATTACAATGGATTATTATTTATTGCAATGTGATTTTAAGTAAACTCTGGAGTAGGTATAGGCAGTCAACTTTGCTCACAGACTGCGACTGTACCCCATCTCAGGCATTATGCCTAAAGAGCAAAAGATATACTGTATAGGAGATATAGCTCAAAATACTTGAAGATACCAAATTGCCAATCCCTATTTAGAAAATATTATTATGGGCTAAGCAAGAAGTATTAAATAGGCTTCCTACTTATAGCTAAACGTGAAGGCATCAGATCAACAGCTCTTCCTGTTAAGATCATTAGTAACGGTTTGGAAAAACCTTTGTCAGAATTTTGGTTTGCTATAGAATGTTTGGACAATATGAATCCAACCTGAATACTGTATTTATCTAGCATGAGCTGTAACTGAAGGGAAAAAACAGGCATTTGCAAGCTTCCAGGATGGAGGAAGCAAAACTATCATATAGTCTATAACAGTGGTGGGTTTCAAAAATTTTGTACTACCAGTTCTGTGGGTGTGGCTTGGTGGGCGTGGCAGGGGAAAGATACTGCAAAATCCCCATTCCCCCCCAATCAGCTGGGACTTGGGAGGCAGAGAATAGATGGGGGCGTGGCCAGACAGAATTTTTACTACCGGTTCTCCGAACTACTCAAAATTTCTGCTACCGGTTCTCCAGACCTGTCAGAACCTGATGAAGCCCACCTCTGGTCTATAAATGTATGTAGCTATGGAATATTTGTTCCAAAGCATTAAATTCTGAGTATCTGTGTTACATTGACTTAGCTCCAAGGCCCATGTGATGAAAGAGTGGGAGAGTCTTTCTTAGCGTATTTGTGTGCTAAATCAACAATGGAGCCACTTTGGTGTAGGGGCGAGGGAGCTAGAAATCAGAGAATCATGAATTCTAGCTATTCCCTGGGCATGAAAGCTAGCTGGTGACTTTGGCCTAGTCAGTTTCTCTCAGCTCAACCCATCTCATAGAATTGTTGAGGAGAAACTCCAACATTAGGCATATATTCCACCTGGATCTAAAATAAAGCTAGAACAAAAATCTAATGCAGGTTGTCCTCGATTTGTAACAGTTCATTTAGTGACGGTTCAAAGTTACAACAGCACTGAAAAATGACTTATGACCATTTTTCACAATAACAACCATTGCAGCACCCCCATGGTCACGTGATCAAAATTCAGAAGCTTGGCAACTGATTCATATTTATAATGGTCGCAGTTTCCCAAGGTCATGTGATCCCCTTTTGCGACCTTCTGACAAGCAAAGTCAATGGGGAAACCAGATTCACTTAACAACTTAAGTTACTAACTTAACAACTGCAATTGTTAAGTTGTTAAGTTAGTAATTTAAGAACTGCAGTGATTCACTTAACTGTGGCAAGAAAGGTTGTAAAATGGGGCAAAACTCACTTAGCAACACAAATTTTGGGCTTAATTGTGGTCGTAACTCGAGGACTACCTGTAAATTAAAAAAAGACCATTCTCCCACTACACTTCTTTTCTTATATTTTTAAAAATTAAATTAAAAAAATATATGGGGATGATAAAAACAATGGCCTTCTTTCCAAAAAATACTGGGTTACCTTGCAAAACTGGTTAATTGGTTGATTGATGCATTTTTATCCTGTGTTTTTTTTCCTAAAAAAGCCCTTGATTATTTTTAGCATGGTGCTTGGCAGCACTGACAGGGGAGCATCCGTACTTTAGTTCTTAGATAAAGAAGCAGTGGCATACCAGGTATTTCTTATTTCTACTTCCATGTCCGAAAATCAGAGCTGATAGCAAGCATCTTCTAGAAAATTTCTTCCATGGAGAAAAGCCATCAATAATAACTAGCATGATTCAAGGAGGCGAATAATTTGACCAACGACAAATGATTTGCTCAGCATAGTGCAGCTTCAACTCTTCATAGAAGAGTTATGTTTCATTGTCAACTGCACAAAGAACAATCCAGAAGTTTGAGATGGCTATAAAAAGACAGAACACTTGTGTCTTGTCGAGCTCACTGCATTGCCTGGGCCCAAGGTTTGTTTGCAACTCAAAGCTTGGCAACTGTTTTGTGGTCTTTGTTAGGGGCTGATCTCATTGCAGTAGCTCCTGGACAGGTGTTTAACTGTTAAATGAGCCTCACCCTGGCACCTTTCTTAAATGTCAGGACCCGAGTATTTATGGAGAGATATTACAGTTCAGTCTGTGTAATTTATTTTTTTAGGCCAGCCGGCCAGATTTGTTACCAGTTAAGAAATATAATTAATTAAAATTAATGCATTGTTCCAACCCATAGGTTACAATATAATGTACAGGGCTCATATATGCAAAAAAAAATAGTAAACAGTAAAATGTGTATTGTTTTTAGCAAATGTTAAAAGATGTGTCTTTTATTAATAGTGCACATTTTAGATGAAATTTTAAATACACCACTTGCATGCAATAGAAAAAACAGGGAGGAGTAATCAAATAAAATCAAAACAAGCAAGGCATTGCACATGCAGGTGTTGTTAGGCCATGCTCAGTTGTCATTACGATTTTAGATGCTATTAAGCTTGGTGTGTGTAAAATATCAATATCAATAGCATTTAAACTTAAATACCACATCCCTCTCTAAGCGGTTTACAGAGTCAACATATTGGCCCCAACAGTCTGGGTCCTCATTTTACCAACCTCAGAAGAATGGAAAGCTGAGTTAGCCTTGAGGCTGGTGAGATTTGAACTGCCAAAGTGTAGGTAGCCCGCAGTCAGCAGAAGTAGCCTGCAGTACTGCACTCTAACCACTGCACCACCACAGCTCATAGAAAAAAGGAAGGTTTTGCCAGAGGAAAACAGTAATGTGCAAGTGAAGAACTTCACTTTCAAATGTATTTTTGAGTGGTAGAAGTTGTGAAGCAAAAAATAATGGATGCTGAACCTAACCTCAATTGAAGCATGCAAATTTACTAAGACATGGGTAAAGTACTCTGCATTTACCCAAATATGCAAGGCAATTTAAAGAAAGAGAAAACAATTGACATTGCACTGCTAAGTGTTTTGAAAGATATAATTATGTTTTCATCATTGTAAACATACCTTTAGGGATATTTGGAATTGTTTGTTTTGCTTGCTATAACTATTTAGTATATATAACTATAGTAGTTATATTCTTTTTTTATCCCTTGCTGTAATATACATAAAAAATCTGTTTAATTTTGTTTTATTGCTTATTTCCATAAAGCTGGAATCAATTACCATATTTTCCATAGAAATATCACATGAGTAATATGAATTTGAATAATGCAACCATTTCATGGGATTCATTATCCATATTAATCGAGACCTATCTGTTGAAAGACATTATTATCTGAGGTGCTGTTTTCAAGAGTCCACATTTTCCAACCTTGATGCTTAAAATAATATGATTATATGTACCTGACAGATAAGCTTATTCTCTACAATCCCCCAATAATTTAACTTTAAAACAGAAGGGACACCTCAGATTTACTGGGATGATGGTAATGGACATTTTCCTTCTCTAACTTTTGAACAGGAGGCAGTCACCTTAAATTCAGTGTTGGTTTCCTTTAATCACTTGTCTTTACTGGAAAAAAGCTCCAGAAAAGTTTGGTGGAGTCTATCTGCAGTATAGGAAGACAAATAGCCTATTGCTGAGAAAGTCTCTCCCTAATTCAATTCATCTTCCAGATAAACTGATCTGGAAAATGGATTGAATTAGGGAGAGCCTTTGTTCACATGCTTTCAACTAAAGAGCTACCTGAATCCTGAATAAGCTGAGTCAATTCATTTCATGCCATCAAAAGACTGCACAGTTTTATGATGAAGAGATGAATTGAGACAATGACTTATTTTTTAAAAAATGAAACCTGTTGTGATTGTTGGAAGAAATATCCTTCTGGGTTCAGTTCCAAGTGGGAAAAAAGACACTGGAAACATGGAGACTGCTTGGAAAGATGGTTTAATGGTGGACAGGATCACATGGTTTGAGTTCCTGAGCAGAAAAGGGTCAAGATGCTGAGAGTCCCTGGGTTTTATACCCTCTCTGGCTTTGAACTTCCTGGAGCACAGGAAGAGTATCCTGATTGGTTGCTGTCAGAGGTCATAGCTAGTTCTGCTGGCTGATGTAATCTCCCCAGGTTCCATGTGGGAAGTTTCTGTTGCTAGATGGGTCCTATTGTGTTGCAGATGATGGCCCATTGACAAAGGTGGTGGGGGAGGCAGGAAAGTGGGAGCTGCTTTGTCTTTAAAACATGTTTCTTCATTTCTCATCCAGGGAAATATATTCTGCCTTTTTAATATTTTCTAAAATATTTCATTCTTCTAGGAGAGGGATGGGTGCTAACTTCTTACATGATGAATTGACTGATTCAACATGTCATTAGGCAAGTAAACTCATCCAACAAAACAAGCAATCAGGTTCTTGAATGAATAAATGGAGTAAGGAAAAAGGAAAAAGAACAAACAAGGAAAGTATTTTTTTGTTGTTTCTGTTTCCTTGTATTTCATTTCCTGTTGAAACTTTATAAAGTCTTATTTAAAAAAGAAAGTAAACGAATGAAGTCAATAAGTGTGACCATAAAATGGGTAAGATTTTCTCTCTCGTGCTTGGAAAAATATGTCAGGGTTTTGAGGATGTAGTGCAGCCTTGAATTCCTCTTAGCCCCCTCCAATCCCTGAAAGACCCAGAAGAAAACATTGTGGATTTCTGTCAGGCAAAACTGATTCTTCTTTGGCTCCCCACCATTGAACCAGACACTGAGTATATTTAATCCCACCAGTCTAAATGCATTTCTTCCCATTACTTACTGTGGGGGAGAAAAAACAAAACTAGCAAAAGCAGTAAATACTGCCCCTTCCTGCTGATCACCCGCTGGCACTAGACTTGGAAAATTTGAAGCTCCTGTGTTTAGAGCTTTCCAGCTAACACACAACTGCTGGGCCCATCATTTTGTCAAATGAATAAACTACTATCCCATATATAGTTTACTTGGGAGAAATCCCATGGAACAAATCAGAACTTCTTCCTGAAAAAACTTGTGTAAGTATTTGCTAGAGGCACATAAACTAAACGGGTACAGATGTATTTGGAGAATTCAAAAGGAACAGAAAAAATGAGGTGGATGCTTTAGGAACACCAAACTTTCACAGTGACTCTACACAGTATCTTTCTTTAGAAAATTATCCTGGATGTAATGAGAAAATAATGCCCTTTGTAGCATTCTGGACTTTACTGCTGAATTAAGTGATGATAAAAGCTCCTAGGCTGGCTGGTGTGGACTGAACAATAATTTTGGGGTTTTCCTTCACTCTTTGTTATCCCCAACTATTCCTTAGCACCTTATTAGAAAAAGATATGGAATAAGGTACTTTAAATTAAGGCTCAGCGTCTACATAGCTTCCTTGCCAATTTCATCTTTATTGGGAATCCTTTGATATGGGTAGCCAGATATTCTATGGGGCTCAAACTTTTTATTAAGTATTGAACTTTGCAGACACTTGCACTTTAGATGACTATGTACAGTTCATTTGTTTTAGGAGCTAACATGTTCAGTAGTTGTTGGAACGGCTATCTAGAAGCTATCAGAATGGTGTATACTATACTCATTTTCCCAGGTATTATGGCTAGGAGATTCTGAAAGTTGAAGCCCACACATCTTAAAAGTTGAGAACTTTGAAAACATTGGCATATACAGTCAGCCTTCCCTTAAGCTCTCAGAACAAAGAAATTATATTTTGCTCCCATGTATTTGGTTTAAGAATGGTACATTAAGAAAGGTATCAGAAGGAATCCTGTTTGCTGGCAAAGAAAAAGCACCACATGCTATGTCATCAAAGCTAAAACAGAAAAGACCAGTCTAGATAGGGAAAACTTATCCAAGATAAGAAACAGTTGACCATATAAGAATTGGTTATAGCAAATTTATTGTTCAACTAACTAGAAAAAAGAAGACATGACTAAGCTGGGAAGATATTACACTGTCATTTATGTAAGAAGTACAGATTCATGATCAATAAAAATAACTAGGAACATAAAATTATAGGTAAAGACACTGAAAATGATAGAGCAAAAATTTTATGGAACATGTCAGATGTTGCCGCTATTGAAAAGAACCATGTCTAGTGGACTGATGTTGCTATTCCAAGAGACAATAATGTTAAAGAAAAGGAATTGGAAAATATTAAAAATACTGACATTTATAAATAAGTACTGTAAAAATCACTATATATGTGTTGTGACCCAGGCCCAAGTAGGTAGTAGTAGACGCAATCAGTTCAAAAACAAACAGACTTTAACTCATTCTCAGTGTAGTCCAAACTAAATCAAAACAAATTTTTCATAACACAATTCTTCAGTCTTATCATCAACCTTGGTCTAATTAGGCAAATTTTTTTGCCAAAGGCTTTTCTTGGCGAAAGTTCAAAAGCAGAAGACGCCAACAAGAAATAAATGCAGCAAATCAAGGAACAATTCTATCAACGTTGTTTTCAGATAAAGAGCCCAAACGCCATTGCTGGTCTTTTAAGCCTTATGGGAAAGGCCAATCATCTCTTGGCCGTACTCCCAAGTCGTCCTCTTTGCTTTAGCTGCTCTTGCCTTTTGGCAGCTCTTCTCATGCGTGCACTAGGAACAGGCTCCTCCTGTTCCTCTGCCTCACTACTGTCAGCCTCTGAAGGCTACGGAGTCTGCACATCACTCCCAGATGGCCCTGGCCCAGGGGTGAAATGTAAAATTTGTTACTACTGGTTCTGTGTGTGCGGCTTGATGGGTGGGTGGGGGTAATGTGACTGGGTGGGTGTGGCCAACTTTTTTTTTTTTTACTTTTAAAAGCATTTTTTCTACAACTTCTTCAGCCGAAGAGGTTGTAGAAAATATGCTTTTAAAGCAGTGGTTCTCAACCTTTATAGTGCTGCGGCCCCTTTAATACAATTCCCCACGATGTGGCGACCTCTTTAATACAATTCCCCACGATGTGGCGACCCCAACCATAAAATTATTTTTGTTTTGAATTTATCGCACCTGAAGCCGTATTGGCTAGCGTTCTGAACTGCTTGCGATTGCCTTGAGGACAGAGGCATTAAAGCGGAGAGTCCTCCCCTATTAAGTTTATCGCGTCTGAAGCAAGATTAGGCTAGCGATTGGGAGTGATTGCAGCTTGCTTGAGAGGGAGACATCAGAGCAAAGATTTCTCTCTTTTTTAATTCATGGCGCCTGAAGCTGAATTCGGCTAGCGATTTGAAGAGCCTGCAGCTGGCTTGTGGAGTCAACCATTGGAGCACGATTCTTCGACTCGCAAGTATACTTCCCATATTTCCGATGGTCTTAGGTGACCCCTGGCAAATTGTCATTCGACCCCCAATGGGGTCCCGACCCACAGGTTGAGAACCGCTGTTTTAAAGGGTTCTGACGGTCTCAGCTGAGCTGTATGATCATCAGAGCCTTTTTTTTACTTTTAAAAGCATTTTTTCGGCCGAAGAAAAAATGCTTTTAAAAGTTAAAAAAAACCTCTGATGATCGCGTGGCTCAGCTGGGGCACTGCCATCACTACCGGATCGGGCGATCTGGTCCAAACCGGAAGCATTTCACCCCTGCCCTGGCCCCATCTCTGCCTTCGACACAGAGACCCCATCTGGACCTTTCCCAGCCTCCAGGAGTGGCCCATGTTCTTCCTCAGCCTCATCACTGTCCGACTCTGTTGCCAGCTCCGTTGCCAGCTCCACTGCTGGCAGACCACAACAGTATGTTCGCCACCTGATGGCAATGAAACTGACCAGGTGAGGAAGTAGTAATAGAAATTTAGGAAACACTTCTTATAATTCTGTGAAACAGGGGAGGAAAGAAAATGTTTAGAGCCAAAAATGTTTGGTTTTACCTACAACAAAAGGAATCCCTGAGGATTTTACTCCACTAGTCATTGCCAATTACATGGGGTGATCATCATCTCGATTTCAAGGCCATTGAGCCAGCACTGTCTGAAGACATCTCCGTGGTCATGCGGCCAGCATGATGTCATGGTGCATTTACCTTCCCTATTTATCTACTTGCATTTACATGCTAGATTGGCAGGAGCTGGCGTGAGGATGGGAGTTCACCCTATTACATGACGCTTGGGTTTCAAACCTGGACTGCCAGATTTCCAGCCAACAAGCCCAGCATCTTAACAACTGAGCCACTATGCCACCCTTTTTGCTGCAATGTGTGTGTATACACACACAAACACACACACACACACACATAGAACATGTATGGTATTCCTATAGAACTGTAGCTATATCTGCTTTCTGCTATATATGTGAGCATCTTGTTTTCTTATGAATTTAAAATTTGGGAAAACATTATTCCTTTGTTCAGCTATGATAATTGTCATCGTCATCATCTGAGGAAACAGTGGACCACCTAGTTATCTGCTTCAAGAAGATTGCACAGAATGACTACAAGAAACAGTTTAACAGAGTAGCAACAATGATGCTTTGGAATATCTGCAATAAATATTATTTGTCTGCAAGGAGAACTGATGAGACCATAATATAGACAAAGTAATAGAAAATGAAGAAGCTAAAGTGCTCTTAAGATTTTAGAATTCAAGTAAACACCTGCCATACAACACCCCAAACTTAACAATTGTAGATAAAAAACATCACTATAGTGGAGATGGCGGTATATATAGACAGCAGGGTAAAAGAGAAAGAACTAAAGAAAAATCCCAAAATAGAAAAACCTGAAAATAGAAGTGGAATGACTGTGACAAAAGAAAGCAAAGGTAGTACCAACAAATAATAGGCACCTTGGGTGCAATCCCAACACATCCGGAACATTGACACTGACAAACCCGTCCTCAGTCAAATGCAAAAGGCAGCATTATTGGAACAGCTAACATTTTGTGACAATACGTTTAACATCATCCAACAACAATATCTTCCTATCCCAGATCCTTGGGAAGGACTTGATAGGTGGATAAAAAGCAGTCTAAACATCTGTCCGTGTAATGAATTATAATTAAAAACGTTTAAATATTTTTTGTAAGTATTTACATTTGGGCTTTATTTATTCAGAAAGCAAAGAGGCTTTTTCCATTAGTATGAGATGGAATCAAAAATAAGAGGGCATGGCAAGATATTTTTGGATTATTTAAAGTTTTATAAAAAAATAAAAAAAACCAATAAGCAAATAAAGAACATTTAGAAAGACTCATTATTTTTGTTTTAGATAAAGCAAATATTTTACTTATTGTGAACAGACTAGCAAGTTTACATTTTTATCCTGCATAAAGAGTATATCATTTCTCAGTTCACAGAAACAGCTGCTGGCAAGAGCAATTAAAAGAAAAGCTTCTACTTCCTTTAGCCTTGCAAACTTCAGAATCTATTTCCAAGACATAACTCTGTTTTTGCAATTTGCTTCAGGACTTAAGCTGACAAGTTTTGTTTGTCTTCAAGTATAAGAATATTTGTTTTTGTTTTTTATTTCATCCAATAAAATAAATTGTGATGAAGCAAAAACCTTGCTGAATGCAGCAGGGGATCAGGTACCCAAGTAATTATATTCCAGGGTATATTTTGTTTTGTTTTATTTTATTCTGTATCATATGATTAACTTTAAAAGCAAGTTTGCATGCAATGAACTGTATTAGTTATTAATCATCTTAATTTTAAAGAATCCCCTTAATTTATGTTCCTCTGATCAGCCACTTCACCATCACTGTTTTCAGCGTGGTGAATAACATTGTTATGTCTAAGGTTCTCCCTCACAGCTGCTTTAACACTCCAATCCAAGTCAGGATGAAACTAACTACGTTAACATAAATTGCATTGTCCCAATGGCTGAATTGTAATCTGGTACACTAATGGGGCTGGTTATTGGCTCAAGACAAGCAAGGGAAGAGATTTGTGGATTCCCCAGGCTGTTTATCCTCCCATCAGCAGGAAAAACAATCACCAATTGCTGTCCCAAATGTCACAGGGTGGGGTCGCTTGAATTTGTGCAGCCATTTGGGATGGGGGCGGTTAGGTTGGTTACTTTTCAAGTAGTTTGAATGTTTAAGTTCTGTGCTGGAGATTTGTCCTTTGGGCCATGTCTGAACATAGATATATACAGTATATGTTAAGTGCTCTTCTGAAAGACTGCTAGATCCTCCTCTATTCCATGGGAAGCAGCCTTCAGGGTATGCAAAATGGTGTAGAATTAGACGGCTTGTAGAGTTTTTGCACGGTTTATGGATTTGATAATTAGACAGGGTAGATTATGGAAAGAAATAAATTATAAGGTAACCTTGTGTGTGCGTGGGGGGTATAAATAGACATAGCTGCTGTTAAGAAGATTGGAAGCTACTTTATTACTATTTATTACTACATGTTGCTTTTTCCTTTTTTCCTTTTTCTTTCTCTTCTGTTTCTTTTTCTTTATTTCTTTTTCACTTTCTTATTACTTTTCCCTTTTTTCTTATCTTCAGTTCAAATTTTATTTTGTTTTGATTCTGTTGAAAACTTCTTTAATAAAAATTATTTTTAAAAAAACCCTAAATGGTGTAGCATTAGACAAAATACTCACCGAGAGGTAATAAAAACTGTAAGGAGTAAGTATGGTCATGAAAAAATCCTTGTTGACAGAAGCAACCAAAACCTAGAATGTGCTTAGATGGGAGAGGTCACAGAAGTTTGTTCTCTTTTCCAATTTAAATCAATTTCCTAGGCAGGACAAAATTAGCCATCTGAAGAAAAGAAAGCTGCCAATTAAATTACAAGTCTAGCATGATTTCAAAAGTGTGCTAAAACCTTCATTTAAAAAACAGATCTAATATGAGTTGGAACAATGCTATATCCCTGCATATAAGAAGCCACATAATGCCTTATGAGTACTTTTTGAAGTGCTGTTCAGGCATTATTTGAGCAGATGTCTCTATAGACGTGAATGTTTGGCCTTTCCTACTGCTCAAATTGAAATGACCATGGAAGGCAAAGTCCTGGAGAAGAAGGCATGCCCATAGACCAAAGTTTCTGATTGTATTATCACCAACATTACCATTTGGAAATTATGTCCATGGAGATTCTTAATCATCCAGGTCATGTTTGTTCCATCCAAGCTTCTTGGATGAGAAGCGAACATTTTCAAGGAAAAAAACCAAATAAGTCCAGTTGCCTTTTGGAAAAGCACCTTTGGGAAAGGGGAATCATTTTTGTTGTTCTAATAGTCTTGTTTGGCTGATCATATTATATATATTTTAATGAAATATAGTTATTTTTTTCTGAATGCTTATTCTTATGGCATGCTGCCCAGAATCACACTGAATTGTGCAGCTTTATAAATGTTTGGAATGAATGAATGAATGAATGAGAAGTCTATGGAGATTCTCAGTCATCCAGTCATGGTTGTCCCAAAGGTGCTTTTTCAAGAGGCAACTGGACTTTCTGGTTTTTCTTTGAAGATGTTTTGCTTCTCATCCAAGAAGCTTGTTCAGCTCAAGAAACTTCTCAGATGAGAAGTGAAACCAGAGGTGGTATTCAGCAGGTTCTGACCAGTTCTGGAGACCCAGTAGTGGAAATTTTGAGTAGTTCGGAGAACTGGTAAAAACTACCTCTGACTGGTCCCACCCCCATCTATTCTCTGCCTCCCGAGTCCCAGCTGATTGGGAGGAAATGGAGATTTTTCAGTAACCTTCCCCTGGATTCGATGGGAATGGAGATTTTACAGGATCCTTCCCCTGCCACACCCACCAAACCATGTCCACCAAGCCATGCCCACAGAACCGGTAGTAAATTTTTTTGAATCCCACCAGTGAGTGAAACGTTTTCAAAGAAAAAACAGAAAGTCCAGTTGCCTCTTGAAAAACCACCTTTGGGAATGAATGAGATCCACAGCAAAATTAATGTCTGAAGCAGGAAAATTATTATTTAAAACATAATAATAGTAAAAAAAACCAATAAAATATTAAAATGGAAATAATAAAATGAAAATAACTACAACGGCAAGCTGCCCGGGATGAGATGATGTCATTTGTGTTTTTTAAATGGTGAGACATGATCTTCCTGCTGTGGTTAGTAGGATGCGAAGATGAGCCTTCACCTGACCAATTTGATTGCAGCTATTATGCTAGATACAAGATTTGTTTTGCTAATTATTAGACAGAGGTAAATTTCTTTTTCTGACAAAATATGGCTATGCGGAAAGCTGCTGTCTAATTCTAAACTACATCTACTCAGTTACCCTCTTTCTTTTCAGTTCCTGTGTCTTCCATGTTTTTATCTTTATTTATTTATTTATTTATTTATTTTATTAAATTTTTATACCGCCCTTCTCCCGAAGGACTCAGGGCGGTGTACAGCCAAAGATAAAACACGAAATATATACAATTAAAACATTTAAAACCTAGCAAATTACAAAAAGGCTGATAATTAAAATTTAGTTTTAAAATTTTAGAAATATTAATAAAACCCCGAATTAAAATTTAACACTATTATGCCAGTCCCGCTTGAATAAATAGGTGTGTTTTTAGCTCACGACGGAAGGTCCGAAGATCAGGCACTTGATGTAAGCGAGGGGGAAGTTCGTTCCAGAGCGTCGATGCCCCCACAGAGAAGGCCCTACTCCTGGGGGCCACCAGCCGACACTGTTTGGCAGATGGCACCCCGAGGTCCAATATTTTGCACCTCCTGAGCTTGCTCAGTTCTGCTGTTTTGGGTTTTAGTGAATTTAAGTTAAGTTTAAGTGAATATTATTTATGCCTAAGTAATAGTATTCTCTAATACTCTAAGTAACAGAGTATTCTCGTAAACTGGCTGACATCTACCCATTTTGTATAGGTTACGAGACATGTCACCTTCTGATGAGAATGTGATGGCACACAGGAGACCTAGCGGTGCCGTGGTTCAAGTGCAGTATTGGAGGCAAACTCTGCCCATAGCCTGGAGCTCAATCTTGACAGGGCTCAAGATTAATTCAGCCTTCCATCCTTCCAAGGTCTGTAAAGTGAGGACCCAGACTGTTGGGGGCAAGATGCAAATAAAGCTTGCGTTGTAAACCATCCAGAGAGTGCTGTAAAGTGTTATGGGGTGGTACATATTTTTATTTATTTTATTTATTTATTTGTCAATCATATATAATAGGTAAAAGTATGAACATAATTTGGACACATGAAAAGAGTAAGTAAAAAGGAATATTAGGACAGGGACGCTAGGCACGCAGGTGCACTTATGCACGCCTATTAGCCTAAATGCTAATGCTAAAGGTTATTGCTTTCTTTAGAAACTTTTTCAACTGCTCCCTCCTTCTTTAAAACCATGAAAACCTTTGCTAGACTTTAGGAAAGTGATTAAAACCTGCCTTTTCTACCAGTGTCTGGTGATAGGTGTGTTATGAAGTGATCCCACTGCGAATGTAGGATATAGATATAGATATTTTGTTTATTGTTCCTGGCACAGAATTATGGATTATTGATTAATTGTTATATGTATGATAAATCTCATTTTATAGAATAGGGTATGTGTGCTGCTTAGAGTTGGTTATATGGGAGCAACATAAAAGCCCAGCAAAATAATGAAATAAACCTATAAATTTTGAGTACATAGCAGGGGTCCCCAACCCCCTGTCTGTGGCATACCAGAAACCAGGCAGCACAAACAAGTGAAACCCCATCAGTGGGATGCAGGCAGCACACGAGCCCCCTCCAGTCCAAGAAAAAACCTCTCTCCACAGAATTGGTCCCTGGTGCCCAAAAGGTTAGGGGCTGCTGGTTTATAGTATTGGCTAGTGTAAGCCAATAGTTTCAGACAAGAGATGCATCAAGTTGTATAGCTTTATAAGGAATATGTTGGAGAAAATGGACCTTTGCTTTGGTCGAGCAAGAGAAGGAGGCTTTAAAAAGGTAAGAAGATCTCCAGATGAATCCACTCTTACATGATGCATAAGAAGCTCAACATGTTTTGTTGGCCCGAGACCAAGCTATTATTTTAGAAAGGCATTGAGGCATTGTGTACTCCCCACTGTTTGTTCAAAAGGCATTCCCAGGGGATTTGTGCTCTCTTGTTTCATGAGCCTCCACATTGTTGATGCTGACTGACGTTGAAGCACACCAGCTGGCCATGTCCATCACCGCAGCCAAGTCGGAGGATTCCTGCTTATACTTAGAACCCACGAGTCAGTGTCTGAGCAGAACTTTGCAACAAACCATGCTTTAAAACTAAGCAACCAAGAAGAAAAATGCCTATCTTTGGCTAAAGGGGACAATCCTTTCCTCAACCCGTCTCCGGATAAATCATGAAACATTGGCTAAACATTTCTCTTATACAGATCTTCACCCTGGCTGCCTTCGGCTTGACAGAGAAGCTCCCTAAAGGTAGGTATAAATCATGGGTCGTCTCTTTGCTTTGCCACTGGTTATATATTTGTTTTTGATCTTGGACCTGCCCGGGCTCTCTCGGATGAATATATAAGCTCCTGGGATTTGTATAAATGAGCTGGTTTTGCCTTTGAGCGCATCTGTAATTGCCTTTGGAGAATCACCGCAAAAGAACTGAGCAACTCTTGTTTGTATGTATCACAATGACTGGTGTTCTGATGAATTTCCCTGTGTAGGTTTTTTGTTTATGGTATGTATCAAAAAACAGTTTTCCAAATGTAAATAGCCAGCAACGTTGAATGTTTACTTGGGAATAAATCCATTTAACACAGTTGGGACTTCTAAGTAAATATGCATAGATAAGAGATGCTTGAGGAATGTGAGTGAGGCAGATGCTTGTACGAAGTGACATAATATGTATCTCCTTGATTAACATTCTGATTAAAATTTTGAGGATGGTTCTCTGCACTGTTGCTTGCAAGGAAGGCCCATTAAGGTCATGTTGCTGACAACAGGTGAATACACAGCTCCTCTACAGATCAACTAAACCGGAAGTCTTGCAGGGATTTACTCCCAAATAAATTGGTATCCAGTTTGCAGTTGTAATGATTAGTTGGCTTCACCAGTTCTTAAAAACTTTGCTGCTTTTTTCAACACTCGACCTATATCATGAATTGTATTGGGCCAATAACTATGTTTAGAAATGTTTACTGTAAGAAAAAACAAACAAATCCATTCTGAAATTCTTTTTATGAGTTTTTTTAAAAAAAAAAGAATTTAAAACACAGAATACGATGAAACATATTTGCAGGACAAAATGACAGTGACTCAGAAATATATGCCTCTTCTCTACTGTAGATAGGTACTCAGTTGGGGGAAAAATTCCCGTTGTCTTTATATAGATTTAATAGTCTCAAGTACAAAGATTGATTACAACAATGCCAACAATTAATAGATGAATTCCATTTTATTTCAATTTTTGTTTGTAAGAGATTTAAGGAGACTGAAATATATGTGATGAATAAGTACAGAGTGCTAAATTCTTCGTTTGCTCTGCCTTCTATCAAGCTGCTTTCCGTCTCATCAAAGAGAAATTTAGGAATCTTATACATATCTTTGCTCTATAGTTTGAAACTTGAAATTTTGACTGTGGACCAGAAAGGGAAATCTTCAAATCAGACCAGAGTGACTTTCATTACAAGGAGCTGCAGTCTCAGCATTTTTGAAGAGTACTTACAAAGGAAGAGTTATACGAGAACAGTAGCATTTTGCAATATTATGAATTTTGGGGGATTCTCTACTCATAACATACTCATTGGCATATGTCAGAAAGAATGCCAAATGCCAGGGACAACAGTCAATACCTTTCCCCCCCCTTTTTGGTAATTGTGTGTAGTATGTCATTTTTTACCAAGAACAAAACAATTTATAATTTTTTTAGATATCTGGCAAACACAATTACGTGGTATAAAAACATTTTCATGTATTTTCAAGGCCATTCTGGCCCACCCACCTAACCAGAGTTACATTTATCTCTGATAATGTAATACGTAATATATACAAAGCTTCCAGTGATAAAGAAATTAGGTATGTGCAGTAGAATTGAAGTTCCCTGCTTATATAAATATTGAAGAAAGTTGAAAGGCATCTCTTATATATTTTCGAACAGTTTGTGCTAAGGGAGGTGATTATTACATTGCTCGGCACTATCAAGTTCTTGGGCTGTGTCATGAAGCTAAATTACACTGAAGTCTGATTCAGTGATTCATTCTGACCTCAGTCTTTGCTATTAGAAAAAACAGTGATCATAACCAGCAATCCTTTGTTCAGAATTTTATTGACTTAAAAAATCATTTGTATCCTGCCTTCCAATCCATAAAGGGTCAAAGTGGCTTAAAGTTTTTTTTTTAAAAAATAGTCACAACCTTTAAAATAGGATTTCAAACCATTGCAGAAACTAATTCAAATTGAAATGGCGTAGCTGCAAGGAGGGTCTGGATTCCTTTCCAAGAACAGAAAGTACTGAGAAAGAGTGTGATTTCCATTTTTCATATCGGAGGACCAGGGTGAAATCCAGCAGGTTCTAACAGATTCTGGAGAATCGGTAGCGGAAATCTTGAGCAGTTCAGAGAACCAGCAGTGGAAATTTTGAGTAGTTTGGAGAACTGGCAAATACCACCTCTGGCTGGCCCCAAAGTGGGGAGGGAATGAGGATTTTGCAGTATCCTTCCCCTGGAGTGGGGAGGGAATGGAGATTTTGTAATATCCTTCCCTCAGGAGTGGGGAGGGAATGGAGATTTTGCAGTATCCTTCCCCTGCCTTGCCCACCAAGCCACACCCACCAAGCCACACCACACCCACCAAGCCAGGCCCACAGAACCGGTAGTAAAAAAATTTTGGATTTCACCACTGCTGAGAACCCACATAGAAGAAGACCTTCCTTTCATATCAGCAGGACGTGGTCTCAGAAAATGAAGCCATCTTTAAAAAGTCTTTTAATGTCCAGAGATTACAATGATCAGAAATGGATCATGTTTACAAAGATGCGTGGAATACTCAGAAGTACTCTAGCAAAGTTGAGAATCCTTCTCATGTTCCAGAATGAGAGAATAAAATAATGCATGAATAAAAGCATTTATTTGAATGCCTTTTCTCTATATCTTGACTATTTTTCTTTCAAGTGTAATTGGTTTGGGATTTGTACAAATTTGCTTGGTCAAGTTGCAGGATCTAATGTGAAATTTAATCACTTTCTTATGCTGCCTTTATGGGGGTTATTTTGGTTTTGGTTTTTTTTGGTCACAGCTCCAATCGTCACCACTCCTCTTGAGACTGTGGATGCGCTGGTTGAAGAGGCAGCCACCTTTGTGTGTGTCGTAAAATCTTTTCCCCAGGCAGAGATTACCTGGACACGTAATAACATTCCTATCAGGTATGAATTGAATGTACAAAAGACTGCAGAGTGTGGGTACTCTCATAAAATAATCAATATTGGTCTCTACCCATAATATTACACCCCATCTTAATTCTATTCACCAGTGCAGCATTCTATAAAGTCAATTCAGGCATTATTCTTATAGATGCATGATAAATATACAATGTATAATGGTATTCGGGAATGACATGGGAAGACAGGAGGAACAGCTGCAGAGTAGACAATAGTCAGATAAGAGGCTTAGCTTGCAGAAGTAATCTGGGCAGGGCAAACATCTCAGAAGGGCCCCACCTTTTGAAGCCAGTTATTTGGACTGTAAAGGCCGGGGGGAGGGTGTGCGTGTAGAAATGTACATTCAGGCTTGCACTTTTAAGTAAACTCCTCCCTGACGCATCTTATTATGTTCTCAGATTTTTTGATACTAGGTATGCCATACGAGAAAATGGCCAACTCCTAACTATTCTGAGTGTGGAAGACAGTGATGATGGGATATATTGTTGTACTGCAAACAACGGGGTAGGAATAGAAGCAGAAAGCTGTGGGGCATTACAAGTGAAAATGAGTAAGTATACCTATCCTTTTGCTGAATTTAAAATCACTGAACGGTCAAGTGAGCTAAAAAAACAAGGCAATATTTCAGTATTTTTATTTTGTATGAATTTAAATTGAAGCAAAGTACAAGCAAAGGAAAAGAATATCAATACGTACAACCTAATATCAATAGTAAAATGATACTGTCATGGATCTGCCCCCGGACCTCTCTCCAGACATGAGTTCAGAGGAGGAAGATAAGTTTGAGTTGGCAGAGGAAAGCGCGGAGTCATATGATGGCCCGGATCAGGGGTCAGAGAGTGTTGGTCTGACGTAGCAGCCTCAGCTGGGTTGATAGGCTGAGCGATAGGATGAGGTTGAGCGATGTGAACCACAGTTACAGTGAGTTGGCCAGGAGGCTCCAGCGAGGACCAGGAACAACTGCCACCCATTAACAATGAGGCAGAGGTGAAGTTCACACCTCCTCCTGATCCAAGGACATGTAAGGCAGATAGCAGGTAGGTGGAATGTTGGTTGGCTAGACTACTCATGAGGAGGCAGCCTCGCCCCTCATGAAAAGTCACACCAGTGTTTATTTATTTATTTATTTATTTTATTTATTTTGTCACAAGGGTATATATAAGCATAAGCATGAAATAACTATACGATATATAAGCATATATATAATAACTATATGAAATTAGATACAATCAAAGGGAACATTAGGACAGGAACGGTAGGCATGTAGTGCTCTTATGTATGCCCCTTACAGACCTCTTAGGAATGGTGAGAGGTCAATAGTAGATAGTTTTTGGTTAAAGCTTTGGGGATTTTGGGAAGAGACCACAGAGTCTGGTAGTGCATTCCAGGCATTAACAACTCTGTTGCTGAAGTCATATTTTCTGCAATTGAGATTGGAGTGGTTCACATTAAGCTTAAATCTATTGTGTGCTCGTATATTGTTGTGATTGAAGCTGAAGTAGTTTTCAACAGGAAGGACGTTGTAACAGATGATTCTATGAGTTAAACTCAGGTCGTGTTGAAGGCGGTGGAATTCTAAATTTTCTAAACCCAGGATTTCAAGTCTGGTGGCATAAGGTATTTTGTTGTATTTGGAGGAGTGGAGTACTCTTCTTGTAAAATATTTCTGGACACGTTCAATTGTATTAATGTCCGAAATGAGGTATGGGTTCCAGACAGGCGAGCTGTATGTCTATGTCACCTATTTAATCCCGCCCTGAGGATTTGAACATTGCTGGAACAAAGTGCCCAGTTCTGTGTGCTTGTGCTGTGTATCCTGACCCAATTGACTCACGGATTGTTTCTTGGATTTTGTGTGTGCAACACAGTAGCGTTGGACTCATTTTTCCCAGAGACTCTGGTTGTGCTGAGATTGGAAACTGTACCTGAGCAACATGGGTGTTTTCTGGGGACTTCTTTGGGGGGGATTTGAATAAACACCTTTAGAACTCTCGCTATGCATGCATGTATATGTGTGTGAGGGGAGTGAGGCAGCACAGATAGAGCTCGGCATCAACTTACAACAGTTTGTGTAGCGATGGTTCAAAGTTACAACAGCATTGAAAAAAGTGACTATTTCACACATATGACCATTGCAACATCCCCATGGTCATGTGATCAAAATTCAGACATTTGGCAACTGACTAATATTTATGACTGTTGCAGTGTCCCGGGGTCATGTGATCACGTTTTGCAACCTTCTGACGAGCAAAGTCAATGGGGAAGCCAGATTCACTTAACAACCATATTACTAACTTAACAATCGCAGTGATTCACTTAACAACTATGGTAAGAACAGTTGTAAAATGGGGCAAAATTCACCTAATAACTGTCTTGTTTAGCAGTAGAAATTTTGGGCTCCATTGTACTGGTAGTTGTAAGCTGCGGGCTACCTGTATACAGATAGTCTTCCATTTATGACTTAAGGATCAGAATATCCTTAAGTCACTGCAGTCATAAATCAAGTCGGAACTGATTTTGTGACAATTTTTACGTCGGTCATTAACCGAAACGCACAGTTGTTAAGCAAATCACACAATCATCAAGTCATCCCAGTTTCCCTAATGGGCATTTTTTGCTGAAAATTGTGATCACAAAACATGATTGTGTGAGTACATCCGATCTTACATGCGAGCTGGTTTCCAACCTTCGAATTGCAATCATGTGACCACAGGGATGGAATGACAGTTGTAAGTGCCAGTACAGGTTGTAAGTCACTTTTTCCTAGGCCATTGTAACTTTGAACTATTGTTAAACAAACACTTGTAAGTCAAAGACTATTTGCTATAAAGGAGGGGTCCCCAACCTTGGCAACTTTAAGCCTGGAGGACTTCAACTCCCAGAATTCCTCAGCCAGCAAAGCTGGCTGGGGTATTCTGGGAGTTGAAGTCCTCCAGGCTTAAAGTTGCCAAGGTTGGAGACCCCTGCTATAAAGCAATTTATTTAATTTATCTAATCCTAACTCTACTATTGTATTTCAGCTGGTATCTGGTACGGTTACTCATGAAGTTTTACCAGCTTCATAAAGATCATTTTTTAAAAAAAGAATTACATGTAAACATCAGGAGCTCATATTCCAAGCATAGCTCACTGGAGGAATTGATACCATAGAGCAGGGGTCTCCAACCTTGGCAACTTCAAGACTTGTGGGCTTCAACTCCCAGAATTCAGACTTGTGGACTTCAACTCCCAGCAAAGCTGGCTGAGGAACTCTGAGAGTTGAAGTCCACAAGTCTTAAAGTTGCCAAGGTTGGAGACCCCTGCCATAGAGTAAGAGGAGCTAGATGGGAGAAAACACTGAAATGTAAGGTGGCCATTCTGAAACAAAGAAAAACTAGCAGATCTTGATTGCATGATTGCTCTGAGTACACAGAAATATTAATTGTAATCATGGTTTTCAATACATGGCCCAGAAGATCAATCCCAGCAGTTTAAATGCTTCTGAAAATCTGGGCAGTGTAAGAATTGGCTTCAGAACAAGATTTAAACCCTCTTAATTTTTTTTTGGGGGGGGGATCAAGTTTTATTTTACATTCTATTTTCTGTTCTACCATCATGTCTTTATTTGTGAAGTAAGTACTAGCTTAAGTTTTTTGAGCATTGGCAATATTGATGTTTTCCCTGCACCAGCCTGTAATTTCCTTATCACGTTGAAGTTGCAATCTTAGTTAACTTTTCCTGAATTTCTACATATATTTTCCTCCAAACTTGGAGATAGTGTGAGTTCCCGGCTTCTACTCTCCTTTGAAAAGCCTTCCCTGCAAGCTCCATTGCTCTTTCATTGCTTTGTTAGAAGAGAGTATGGATGTTGATGACAAAATAGACTTATCGTCTTATAATAGCATAATGTGACTTTGGCACAGGGGTGTCCAACTTTGGCAACTTTTGAGACTTGTGGACAAAAACATGCTGGCTGGGGAATTCTGGGAGTTGAAGTCCACAAGTCTTAAAGTTGCCAAGGTTGGACTCCCCTATGCTAAAGTTTGACCACCCCTTCTTTAGCATATTTGACTCCAGACTCAGTTTCATTTTGATCTTTAAAATTGTAGAACCGAAAATAACCCGTCCACCTTCAAATCTGAAAATCATTGAAGGATTGAAGGCTGTTTTCCCATGCACTACAATGGGAAACCCCAAGCCTTCAGTTTCCTGGATCAAAGGAGAAAATGTGATAAAGGTGAGTATTGTCAGTATTTCATTATAACCTGCATTTTTTTGCAGAATTGTTTTGAGAAAAAATATTGTATTAGTTGTTATTTCATAAAGAGGGCGAGTAATTAAGGTACTGGTACAGAAACCTAGAATCTGTGAATTCTAGTCTAACCTTAGATATGAAAACCGGGTGGGTGACTTTGACCCAATTATTGCCTGGCAGCCCAAATCATTTTACAAGGTGGCTGTTGTGGGGAAACTAGGAAGGACCATTATGTAAGCTGCCTCAAATTATACAAATGGAATAGGAATATAAATCAAATAAATAAATATATCTATATGGGTCACAAGATTTATTCTACCTCATTTCACTTGAAGCTTTATATTTTGTGGCAGGAAAATTCTCGAATTGCTATTCTTGAATCAGGCAGTTTAAGGATTCATAATGTGCAGAAGGAAGATGGTGGACACTACCGCTGTGTGGCAAAGAACAGCCTCGGGACAGCCTACTCTAAACCTGTAATTCTGGAAGTGGAAGGTGAGTGATACGTTTGGTGATATGATCACTCAAATACAGAATCTGTATTCATCCAGCATCTGTACTGCAAATATATTTTTGCGAAGTGTTCAGGACAAAAATGGAAGTCTTTGATCTCAGCTATGAATCTATGAGTAAATAGAAACAAACAAGCAAATCTAATCAATGATCCAACGGCCTTCTTACCAAGGGTTTTGTTCGTCTGTCTGCAAGGAATGTTATTGGTGAATTCTGAATAAATATACTTCTAAAATAGCTATAGCACTTAGATTTATATACCACTTCACAATACTTTTACAGCCCTCTCTAAGTGGTTTACAGAGTCAACATATTGCCCCCAACAATTTGGGTCCTCATTTTACCCACCTTGGAAGGATGGAAGCCTGAGTCAATCTTAAAGACATACATTTGGGAAATTATCTTATAGTCTTGCTTCCCATGGGATAATATTTATGGCTTTTCCAAGATTATTTGCATGTGCATATGTGTGTGGAGTAATATATTTGGATACATGTGGTACATTATTCTGAATGACAGGGCTGATACCACCTCTTGGCTTGCTCTAGTTCTGCTTCTAGGAATACTTAGATCTGTCTTTCTTAACTGGATGACTTCCAGAAATGTTGGATTTTAAATCCAGAAGCCTCAGCCAGCTTGGCCATCAATCATGCAGCAGGGAAATTCTGGAAGTTTTAGTTCATCCTATCAGAAAGATTTTAGCTCAACATGGTTTAAATCTTCCAACCAGGTTGATGAATAATATACTTCATTAATGACTTATCCACAATAGAAATGGGTGTCACTAGCAGCATTGTATACATGAATATATATTGTATAGAATCATGCAATCTAAAACATAATGCAGAACCTCACAGCCTGAAGCTTTATATATAACTGAGAAAAGCACAAGGACAAGCATAATATAACAACAACTGTGCCATTTAGGTATAAACTGTAAGCTGCCTAGAATTGCCTCAGCAAAATGGGTAGTATAGAAGTCAAACAAACAAACAAACAAACAAACAAATAAATGCCACACCAGCAACTTTCAAGCAACAGGATCTGGATTCTCCTCTGCTGGCTCTATATGGACTTTCATATGCTAAAGCCAGGTGTAAAATAATGAAATGCTCTGTGTGTATCTCGCACTCTGATAGAATTTATTTTGGATGTAACTTTTGTGAATGAAAGTGTGTAAGGGTTCCCAGCGCTCCTTCCTTTTCTACTATTTGCTTCTATAGATAAGATTATTGTTTTAGTTATTCCCAATGAATCCATTTATACAGAAGAATAAAACTAAGATCCCATTTAACGGTAACTGAAAAGTACTTAATATTATTTTTAGCCACAATGGATACAGCTGGGACACCGTTCCTAGATGTTTCCTAGAGCCGCGGTGGTACAGTGGTTAGAGTGCAGTACTGCAGGCTACTTCTGCTGATCACCGGCTGCCAGCAGTTTGATAGATTGAATCTCACCAGGCTCAAGGTTGACTCAGCCTTCCATCCTTCTGAGGTGGGTAAAATGAAGACCCAGATTTTTGGGGGCAATATGCTGACTCTGTAAACCGCTTAGAGAGCGCTGTAAAGCACTATGAAGTGGTATATAAGTGCTATTGCTGTTTCTAGTTGTACAATCTCCTTCTGATCTGTGCTTTTTTTTAGCAAGTGAATTTTGTGCACTCAGCAATTACTATGCAGTACTGCAGTCTCCCATTCAAATGAGACTTCAGGTCCTCTCTTATAATATTTCCTACTTCAGATCTTTCCAGCAATATAGCCTGGAGAATTAAACATAAGGAAATTTATCTAAAAGCCGCTGCTACATTTTGAAGGATAGCAACTGGGTTGAGTTTATTTTTCTTAGCCAATAACTTTTAGGAGAGTTTTGTTGTTTATTTGAAGTCACTGGGAAAAGCCATTAAAAAAACTTTTAAGGCATTTTAGATTTAGTAGGGCCTGCTCTTTCCTGAACTGTAGTCTATTTTATCTGATGCACAGATTCATTGGATGTACTTGAGAACTAAGCCAACAGGTAAGACTCTACATTTAAATCTACATTTGAGCTTCTTAAATGCATCATATATGAGCCAGCTCTAGCATCAAAATAATTTCTTTGCACAGTTCCCAGGGAAGGTAATTTGAACAGATCTTATCCTTGCATGAACTTGCCTTTTGGAATTTGCTGCGATATATTTTTCATATGTGGAAAATGAGTCATTTAGTACAGCAGATTTATATAGACACCGGACATTAACTATTTTAATGTTATTTATATTCCTCACTCCCACTATACCCCCAAGTTGGAACCTGTAGATCTTACTGTCTCTGCAGGTTTCTTTTGGACCATGGAAAACATACCTCATATGAACTCTTTTTAACATTGATAAAGGAATTTTGAAAGCCTATATATTTAACAGCGGATTTTTCATTTTAAAAGGAATTCAAAGGAAGGAGGGGCAGACTGGATCTTAGAGGTATCCACTCTGAAAAGTGTGCACCTTATAAGTCTTTGCAAGTGGGGAAGGATTAAATAAACTGAGTATAATACCCCAATATCTTGTGTTGTTTTTCTTTCAAGACTAGAGGCAATTCTTCCTTTCCAGAAATATTTCTACAGATATAGCAAATGTTTCTGTTATTAGCGCTCATCATTCAGTTTATGATTGGCGTTTCCGGGGTGATTGACATAAATAGTGACTAAGTATCCTTGTATAAAAAAACTAAATATTCAGAGCAATCATAACTTGAGAGAGATAAGTGGTTTCGAAGGCGGAAAAATCAATCAATCGGGTATGGAAACATTTATAATTTGTACAAGGTTTTTTTTTGCAAAAGTGATGTTTTGAGAAGAGCATTTGGGTTTTTGTGATACCAGGGGTGAAATCTACTTACCTTCCTTACCGGTTTGGAAGTGTATGTGTGCGTCACATATGCGCACACACCCTCTGCGCATGCGCAAAACCTTTCTGCGCATGCGCAGAGGGTACAAAACACATTACTTCCTTGTTAAAATCAGGAAGTAACGATAGCTGGGCGGGTGGGCAGAGCCTCACACTGCAATTGCTACTGGTTCTCTGAACCACCAGCCAAGATCGCTACTGGATAGCGCAATCTAGTCTGAATCGGGAACATTTCACCTCTGTGTGATACCAAACATTTTCTTTCTAGTGTGGGGTAGATACAATTCTCTCCATAGAGGACCAACAATGATGGGAAATACTTTGGTTTTATTTTTTGAAAATGATAAATCCAACAGTGAACTCTTAGCCAAATGTGTGGGGTGTTTTTGGAGTTCAAAAATTACTGGGTGCTTTGGATTGGCTCCATCTTCAACTGTTTTGTGAGTTTGGGAAACTGGAAATATTTCACCAATAGCTAACTTCGGGTTTACTAATGTTTTTACTTTTTTACATTTAGTTTTTGCTCGAATTCTGAAGGCTCCTGAATCCTATAACGTCAGCTTTGGCTCTGTGGTAACCCTGCAATGTGTAGCAACAGGCATTCCAACTCCTACAATAACATGGCTTGAAAATGGAAAAGCTGTAAGTATCACTGCAATTCCTAAATTCTGATGATTAATTCTTTAACCAAATTCAATTAAGCTTTGAAACCAGGATGAAATCAGCAGAGAAAAGTTGGAGGCTCTTGCAAAGCAGAGATGCAATATGGAAATGCAATTCATTATTCTTTCTGATGTGGCTGGATTAAATGATTTAATAGTTTGGAATGTGATTTGAGTAACAAACTTCTCATGTGCAAACACCTCCACTATATAGTCATGCATCCCCGTTTTGCTCATTCAGTACAGGTTTTCTGTATTTTCATATACAGTATTTTGCACCGCTAGGTGTTAGAAAATGTGTTTAAGATAACTACAATAGCAGTCTTTGACAATTGATGTTAACGTCAGTTATTCAAGTTGCACAGCTCATAGAGGAAGCTTGAGCAAATTTTGGTTGTCCTTGGCTAAGTTCAGTGTTGGGTGGCATATTGGATGGTATATTGTTTACATGGGAAAAGGCCAAGATTCTGATATTTTGGCATCTCCAGATAAGAATGAAAAACGGTGTTTGATATTCTGAAGGTCCCTCTGCAATCTCCAGAATTCTACAGCATGTATTATAACTTATATCGGTTTAGAAAAGGCTGCTATAATAGATGCTTGGTGCAAGCCACAATAATATCACGTGTGCCAGTGGTGGGTTGCCCCCAGTTCAGACCGGTTCTATAGAACCGGTAGTAAAACTGTCAGGAGGCTCCGTCCACTGACCCAAACATCATCAAAACTTTTCTGCGCATGCGCAGAACAGCATGTGCGGGTACGATGCAAACTGGTAGTAAAGGTAAGTAGAACCCATCCCTGACATGTGCCATTTCATCGCACAGACGATATGAATTATTTGAGTCAGTTTCATGACGTGACTGACAAATTGCACAATTTGCATGACAATGCCATAATGCATGCCACCTTCCTCTCTGCCCATGGTTGCCTGTGATTGCTGTGGACTTTTGGGCAATGGATACTTTTCCTGATGTTGTTGGGCTCTGATTTGACTCTTACTATGACTTTATTTATTTTTAGTAGGTCCTGTAAGCACTGCCAGTGTAATTACAGTATATATGAAGTAATGAGTTTGTTGTCCTCTATAAGTATAATATGTGACTGAAGATTCAGTGCTCAAATTTCTAATCTTTGTATCATCCTTTTAAGCTTTGCCTATGGAAAGAAGTTTGTTTATTTTGTTTTTTTTAATAATTTTTTTATTTTACACACAAACAAACATTTAATACATCAGTCATTCCTTCCATCTGACATCTCGGTATTTTCTCCTTGACTTCATTTTCTTTGTTGTTTCTTCTATCTTCATTTTCATTTAATCTGTTACATTTTTCCACAAGTACAATATTGTAATTATACCATTTTCTTACATAACTATTTGCTTATCTATATCTTTTTTCTACCAATGGTAAAATTGATCCCATATCTTAAAATATTCTGAATCCTCTCTTTTTTTAATCATCGAAGTTAATCTACTCATTTCTGCACACTCTAATATTTTTTTAATAACTTCCCCTTCGAGAGGTATTTTCTCTGCTTTCCAATTTTGTGCAAAAACAATCCTTGCTGCTGTTATTACCTGTATAATCAAGTAAATATTTTCTTTACTGATTTTTTCTGGGAGGATACCCAGTAGGAACAGCCCCGGTTTTAAATCAATATGTTGTAAAAATATGGAACGCTTCACGAATTTGCATGTCATCCTTGCGCAGGGGCCATACTAGTCTTCTCTGTATTGTTCCAATTTTAGTATATGTGCTGCCAAAGCGAGCACGTGAAGTTTGTTTATTTTGTAAGGTGTGCAATTTTTTGGTCCCAGCATGATTCTTGCTATTATCAACGTGCCCATCAAACTTCATATACCAGCAGTCCACAACCTTTTGGGCACCAGGGACCAGTTTTTCCACAGATGGGGTGATGGTGGTTTCACATGCAGTCTGGATTCTATGGATGCACAGATGGGGCTTTACTTGCTTGGGTGGCCTGGTTCCTGGCAGTCCACGGCTGGTGCTGGTCCATGGCCCAGGGGTTAGGGACCCCTGCCATATACTACATATTTTCATTTACTTTGGCACTGAAAAACTGGGAGCAATCAAGCATGTGTGCGCGCATGTGTGTGTGAACAAAACCCAAATGCTGCACATTTTTCTATCAATATGTGTGTTACAAATTGTTAATTTTAGCCTACATGGGTTCTCTTATTTAAATTAAACACAATTGCTTTTGAAGAATAATTAAGCTAACTTTTAAAAGGATGAAATTTACCTCAGCATAAGACAGATGCCATGAATCTTATATTATTTTTACTTCAGGTGCTCATTCATGAGCGCCATTTATTATGTAGCCCAAAGATACCGCCTCTGTACAATTGGGCACAAATTTGAGAAAAGCCTGATGTTTGCGAACAAAAACCTGCATAGCTAAAACACCAACCAAAGTTGCGGAGGCAATGACTTCCCACTTAGAATTCTGATAAGATCCAGTTTTGTTCAGGATCCACAGACTCCAGTTTTTGCATGGCTTCCCTTTTTGAAATGCTTTATGATCTCCTAGTTCAATTTATTTTTTATTACCGGTAGTAAATTTAAAACATGAATCTCTGCCCACAGGAAAATGTATGAATTTCACATAATAAATGAACCAGGTCAGTCAGTTGTCCTACTGCAACTAAATAACTTGGTTCCCTCTTCTGTGAAATTGTGGTTTACCTGAAGTTGGATTATTACATAAACCACAATACTGGGATGGTATTGTGGAAGCCACAAGCAACCAAATCGCATTAGTATATAGTTTAGCATGATCAGTGAATGCTAACTCTGAGAGACTGGAATATTTGCCCCTAACACTGTCAAACACCTTGAATTAGTTATAGAATTATTATTAGAGAATAACTCTAATAATTAAATAATAATTAAAGAAATAAATATTTTTCATAGATTTCTAATATTTCTTTGACTATGAGTCATGGACTTTCTGCAAATAAGAAAATGCAGGCTGACAGTCTCCAATTTCAAATAGAAAAACTGCATTTTAGAAAACTAATAATACAGCTATGAACAATGAGCTAAACTAAAGGCTTTCTGTGCATTTTTTTATTAGTTTCCACAAAGCGAATGGCACGCTGCAGTATCTAACTCCCTTTCAAGCTGTTTTAAAATCAGCTGTGCCAAGGATTACTTTACCTAAGGAAGACTTGATGAGAGATTGTCCATAAACTGAAACGGTTTCAATTTTCCCTGAATTATTTTCCAACTCTCTGTGAGTTCTATCGGTGAACGTGGCAAGGAGAGCTTCTACGCTGTGTGGTCCAGGCAGAGAATGAACTATTCTGACTCACCCTTCAGATTCTCATATTTCTTCTAATAAAAAGCCTTTTACCCAGAGCAGAGGAAGATACACATATGAACTTCCTTCAGGTTTTAGAAGCAGCCTTTTGTTACTGCGTACAAAAAAACCCAGAACGAAATCTAAAGAGGAGAAAATAGAAAGAGTTGCAATAAACGTATTGAGCAGTGAAGCTTGATGAGGCTACATTTTTTTTAATTGATAAAACTTGTACATTTCTGTAGGATCTGAAAAACCTCTATGTAACTAATTAAAATAAACATTTAAGTATTGGAAAAAAGTTCAGGTTAAAACTCAGCACCTGAACCATAACCATAAGCCAATTCAATGTTGTGCCAATTCAGAAAACAGAGTTAATTGAGTAATTCATGCTTAAATGAATTGTGGCTAACTGAGTTTATTTATGTTGGTTTATTTAGCTTACAGTACCTGCACAGATACATCAATAGGTTATGAAAATAATAACAACAAAAACAACAACAAAACTCCCCAGTAAAGATAAATAGATGCACTCCCACATGCTCTGGAATCCAAAAGCCTACTGAAATAGAATCCTCCTTCCTCACTTGTCTCCCTAGTATAAAAATACACATTTGCTCAGCTCTAAGTGTATGAATGGTCTCTTTGCAGAGAAATCTATTCATTCCATGTGGGAAAGCAGTTTCGCTTGGGAATATTATTTAATCTGATGCGTTAGCTCAGACATTACAGCACCTGGATGAACTGAAGGAAAACTGAGTTCATGCCTTGAGGAAATTACTTTTACACTCCAGTAGGAATGATTTTGGAACTCTTAAATCCAAAAATGATTTCTGCAGGAAGATATTCGATGATTATGTATTTTACTCAGAATGAAGTAAAATGTTTCAGCAGAAATGGAAAAACCAACACAATCGTCTTGGGATTTAACTGACATAATTGGCATTTTTTAATCACCAACTTTGACTTGTTTTCTTTTAAATTTTAGCATGAAAAGCTTATTAATGCAGGAATTACAACACTGTAGTATGTAATTAAAGGAGTGTGTGTGTGTGCATGTGTCTGTATTCATATTCATATTCATGCTAGTCAGAGTAAATCACTGAACGGAAGTGCTAAATTATTGGCCCTTTTACATCTTTATTCTTATGCAGTCAAGTATCGGGGGAATGGTTGTTGTTTTTTTTAGGGAAAATATTTCCACATTAGTTCACTTGTTACACATTCAACACCAGCAAACATTTTAAGTTTAAATCATTATGTTTAATCTTAAAAGCAACATTATCTCTTGGCCCCATTGAATCTAGGAAAAAAAAAATACAAATTTCAGACAAATTAGATCTTTTGTAATCCTATCAGGGTTAGCTGAAGCCAAACAACTTGTTATTCTCTCTTTGAGAATTTTAGTTCCATTATGCGGGATAAAAAACCAAAACAGACAACTTTTATGATTCTTGATGAATTCCGTTTCCCAAGATTCTTTGGTTCTAAGCTTTCACATTAAGGTTCAATCACTATTTCAGATTCCTGATGTAATTGTCTCCAGGCTTGAAAATTCAAGCCCTCCAGATTTCTTGTGAGGTGATGTTTTCATTTGAAATCCTGTTAGATTTTGGCCATTGCATGCCAGATCACCAAACTCATATGAAATTTGACAAATTTGTGATGGTTGTATATAGAGTGTGTGTGCTTTCAAGTCAATCTTAAGTCCTGGGACTATATGAAAAAGCCCATAGAGCTTTCTTGACAATATTTTTCATTCCTTTCTTCCTGTTGTGTCTGCGCCCCCCGAGCCGGGCCCCCTGCCAGAAAGTGACTTGGAAAGTGAGGGGGAAGGGCCATCAGGACTTACCTCGGGAGCACCGGCTTCCCTGGCTCAGCTCCAGGAGCCAGAGGCAGGCCAGGTGGAGGAGATAACGAGGCCTCCGTCCCCTGACTCTTTTCCCCCTAGGCCACACCTCCAGACTCAGCTGATGGCAATCAGGCCTGGCTGGACCCTAGTTTCGTAGGCAGGAGAGGCGGGAACAACAGAAGCAGGGGTGGGGCAGACCTAGGAAGTGCTGAGTCATGGAGCCACACCCCACAGGATATAAAAGCAGCAAGGGCTGCTATGCCTCTTCGTAGCAGGCAAATCAACTGCTTGACTAGAGCTGAAGTACTGTTTGTTGACTCATCGGCATCAAGGGAGATAACAGAGACACTTGGCAGACGGTCGCTAGTTTGCTGCCAGAGCTGATAGTGCTGGCTAATTAAGCCATCGCTCGGACTGAGGCGAGGGGGACAGAACACTTCCTGGAACTGAGAGACGATGACTGGCTGAGGGTTGCCCAGGTACCTTCCATGCTAAATGCCAGATTAGGACTTGTGTCTCACTGCTTAACTACTAGATTAAATTCTGGCTGTTGCTCATTCTCCTTGTATATGGTATTAGTAATCATTTTGGAGTGAGGTTGATATACTAAAAAAGAATGTACAACTATTCTTTTTTTCCCCCCTATTGATTTTGAAAAAAGTACAGGAGCATTGGAATTATTGAAAGTTACCAAGATAACAGTTGGAATGGACCTTGGAGATCATCTAGTCCAGGGGTCTCCAACTTTGGCAACTTTAAGCCTGGCGGACTTCAACTCCCAGAAAGCCCCAGCCAGCAAAGCTGGGGAATTCTGGGAGTTGAAGTCCTCCAAGCTTAAAGTTACCAAGATTGGAGACCCCTGATCTAGTCCAACTCCCTGCTGTATACTATTTCAGACAGGTGACTGTCCAGTCTTTTCTCAAAAGCCTCCAGTGTTGGGGCATCGACAATTTCCAAAGGCAATTTGTTCCACTGGTTAATTGTTCTTACTGTTAGGAATTTTCTCCTTAGTTCTTGGTTGCTTCTCTCCTAGGTTAGTTTTTATTGTGAGTGTCCTGGATTTCCTAAATATGACAAGACATTGTATCATCAAGTAATGGTTTTACAGAACCATGACAGTTAAGCTGTTTTAAACTTCAAAGACCAATGTGTTGGGGCATAGGTTTCATAAACTAAACAGATATATAACTTCTATATTCTCTTTTTTTACTTTAGGTGTCAGCTGGATCCATTGTAGAAACAGTAGAAGACAAAATGATTGATTCCCGGCTGCAGGTTTATGTCACTCGGCCAGGTTTATTCACCTGTATAGCCACTAATAAGCACAGTGAGACTTACGGCACTGCAAAAGCTGCAGCAACTATTAATGTTTCAGGTATGCAATGGGGTGGGGGAAGCTTCTCTTGAAGGATTAGATGATATTTAACTCTGGGCTAGTTAGTATAGTCGTATTAAGGAACCTCATAGAATGTGAAAGGCACACAATATGAGAGGCTTTAACTTCCTTGTAATTTCCTCCAGGATAAACACAATGTTAAGAATTTATTTTGTTCCTGGCTATTTCCCCTTATAATATATTTCAGATATTGGCATAGCTACATGTTTGCTGCCATCTTCATTACACTGTCCTAAAGACCACTTTGTAAATTCATCCAGAGGAAGGAAGCAAGGAAGGAAGGAAGGGTGATGAAGTGTTATATTAATATCCCCTAATGGCCAGGCGGAAATAGTTCAGTGAGCTTTCATCATCTTGAGTATAATATTTATGTTGGTAGTATGTTGGTCTCCAAGGAAAACAGAACTCCAAAATGTTCTTTATTCACCAGGACCCATGTACATAACTCTTTGAGGATGGAAAATCATGATGAACTTAGTCTGATTTCTTTTTAATGTGACGCTCTCATAAAAGATGATGGAATGGTGATTTGCAGCTTTACCACACTGGGGACATTTTAATGAAATCCATTCCTCCATGCAAATCTTAACCATGTGGTAGCTTTTCATGTATGCCATACTTCAAAAAGCCTTTAAATATTTCCTCCCTATTATCATATTTTGTTCTCTTCCAGCTTTAACCACTAGGATAATTAATTTTCTGCATTTCTGCTCCAGTGGAGCCTCATTTGTTTTTTTTTTGGTGGCTATTTTATCAAATTATCCTTTTGGACTGTGTTTGCAGTGTATGTTTTCTGACAGCTACTAACTAAAAGGAAAATGTGATCAAGTACTTTTAAAGTTATTTGTATCCATAAACCTATTAATAGATTTTTTTAGTACAATGGCAAATTGTGCTGACAATTTCCTTGTCTTTCCCCAACTCAACTGTTTGTTTCAATGAACCTCTGGCTTGTTCCTGTAGAATGGAGGTAAGAAAAATCTTGGCATAATTATTATATGATTTGTGTGAGATGATGATGTTGATGATGATGATGATTTGAATTGTGTGAGAAACGTATGTAACCATTCGGAAAACTTTTTTTGTGTGTTCAAGATGAAAATGGGTTCTTGCGAAGAGCATTTGTGCTCTTTTACTTTCAATTAAGTCTATTTAAAATACAGATCATAATAGTTTATTGATTCACTTCTTTCTATCTTTGCAAAAAGTGGTTTGTGATGGAGGGTTTTGGTGTGTGTCTGAATTTAATCAAGAAATAAACCTATGGGGTAATGAAATATCGAAAAAGCTACAGGATAAGTACATATCTTATAGCAGCGGTCCCCAGTGTTTGTGGCTTGGTGGCCCAGTGGAGGGAGGGGGGAGAGGGGAATCCTAGGACTGTATATCAACTTGTCAAGTAAATTTAAGTTGTTTAAACATCACAATTTAACATTATGATGATACAAGTTAAGTTCTGTTTTACCTTAATTGTTGTAATAATTAATTACTTTGCATATGTGCTTCAGAAATACAAATAATATTTGTATTTAACCAAAAGATATTGGTTAAAAATTCAAGGGTCTGCTTATCAGTGGATGGGGCTTATCTGTGAATATATATGGGATATCCAGTTACTTTAAAAAAAAACTGAGGAAAAAAAAATCTACTGTATTTAATTGAGGATAAGCTCATCTGCAGATAAGCCAGACCAGTGGTGGGTTTCAAATTTTTTTTACTACCAGTTCTGAGGGTGTGGCTTGTGGTAGGCATGGCATGGCTTGGTGGGCATGGCTTGGTGGGCGTAGCAGGGGAAGGATACTGTAAAATCTCCATTTCCACCTCACTCCAGGGGAAGGTTACTTCAAAATCGCCATTTCCTCCCGATCAGCTGGGACTCGGGAGGCAGAGAATAGATGGGGGTGGGGCCAGTCAGAGGTGATATTTACCGGTTCTCCAAACTAATCAAAATTTCTGCTACCGGTTCTCCAGAACTGGTCAGAAGCTGCTGAAACCCACCTCTGAGCCAGACCCAAGTTTTAAAATCTATTTTAAGCAGCTGAAATTCTTGGCTTATCCGCAAGTATATATTGTATGAATAATTTGGGTGCAGTTTAGCCATAGCAGATGTTGAGACTAAGGAAAGATATTTTCAGTAAGGCTATGAAAAAATAATTATTAAAAATAAAATTTATCATTCGTCTTAGGCTCCTATTAAATCAGAATAGAAATTACACATTCAGGGGCTCTCTTTCTTTTGGGGCTAATGCACTCTCATAACATGGCTGCCATTTGCGAATGGCATTTCCTATTTATTAACTGTATAGCATATTGAGTGAGATCAATTACAAAAGACAACTGGTGGGATGTTCCTACAGTACAGGTAGTCTTCAACTTACAACCATTCATTTAATGACTGTTCAAAGTTACAACGGCACTGAAAAAAGTGACATGACTATTTTTCACACTTAAGACCGTTGCATGGTCACATGATCAGAATCAGACACTTGGTAACTGCTCTGTATTTATGACGATTGCAGTGTTCCAGGGTCACGTGAACACCTTTTGCAATCTTCTGACAAGCAAAATCAATGGGGAAGTCAGATTCACTTAACAATTGTGTTACTGACCTAACAACTGCAGTGATTCACTTAACAACTGTGGCAAGAAAGATCATTAAATGAGGCAAAATTCCCTTAGCAACTGTCTCGCTTAGGAACATAAATTTTGGGCTCAATTATGGTGATAGGTTGAGGAAAACCTGTACCCCCTTTTGGTCTTCAAAACATTCACTGCATTGTGAGCAATTACGCTGATGTTGAAAATTAGTATTTTGCTTGGCTGTTTGTCAATTTCCTGTATACTTTTTTAAAAATCAATACATTTTATACCTTTAAAAATATTTTTTTTTTAAAAATTGATTCAAGTGGGGCAGAAAGCCAAGTTGGTGACTTGGAACCCCAGGCATTTGGGAGCATTTGGAAATTTAATAAAAGTTAAAACCAGACACTGTATAGGCAAAATGATAAAGGCAATTCTACTGAAGATAAGGCTGATCCTGAGAGAGATGGGATATAAATATAAAACATACACAAAATAAGTATGTAGTAATATCCTCAACTTTTCTATTATGCCACTACAAAGATTTGATTGTGAGCAATATTCCCATAGAAGCAAGGACTAGAAAAGAAAGTTTGAGTCTCTCAAAAGTGAACACAGTGCAAAGTTGTTAGGAACGGAAAGCAGTAATTTCGGAAAACCCATCCATCTGCCTGAAAATTGTATTAACCCTTGGGAAACTTGAGTTGCATGCTTCTGGTTGGGAGACTGAATAATGAAGTTATTCTGTCTTTTCAACAGACTTCTTTTCTGGTAAGCAGGAGGGAGAGAGAGAGAAAGAGGAGAAAGAAGAGATTGGAAAACACTCCAGGGTTGTAAATTGAAAACATCAGTATCTGTATTAAGATTTGGTGAATAAAGGATGCAAATTGCCCTATAAATTGCCTCCAAAACAAAGCCTCTTGAATGGAGACTTTGTGTTCACTAATGTATATATCTTGGTGGATAGATAGATTTCCTAGACCTTACTGCATTCTAATTTTATAATAGGAACAGTAAAAATTATGAAGTACTCCAAGTCAAAGCAATTAGAATGAATCAAATGCATAATTTGTTAGAAACCATGTAATTTGATGAATTAAAGTTGATTAGTTCTATTCCACTTAACTTATTTGTGCGGGGGATGGAATCTGTTTACAGGCATATTCAGCAATTGAATAGAATAAATACCAATATATTAAGTATATTAAGGGCCGCGGTATGGCTCGGGCTGTAAGAAGCCTGTTATTAAAACACAGCAGCCTGCAATTACTGCAGGCTCGAATCCCACCAGGCCCAAGGTTGACTCAGCCTTCCATCCTTTATAAGGTAGGTAAAATGAGGACCCAGATTGTTGGGGGGGCAATAAGTTGACTTTGTAAATATACAAATAGAATGAGACTATTGCCTTACACACTGTAAGCCGCCCTGAGTCTTCGGAGAAGGGCGGGATATAAATGTAAAAAAAAAAAAAAAGTGTTCCGCTGGTAAGATATTTCTTTCATCTCCCAGAAACCCCAAGCCATGTTTCTAAAAGTACATAAGGAAATTGCAAAGTTTGGCGAAATATAATTACAAAAAAAACCAAAAAACCTTGTAATTTTGGAGTGTAGCTTCAATAAGGAAGCCGTTGAATCACCTGTATTTTCTGATTGTTTAGCTTTTCGCATTAAAAGACCAAAAATGGGTTTTACAAGTGGGCACAAGAAAGTAATAATGGCCCTATAGGGTAAAATGAATTTTCCCAAAAGTTTTGGAACCGCTTATTATTATCATTCTTCATTTATTTTACACTCAATTACCCTGATTAGTTTAATTATAAATACTGGTTTTTTTATTGAGCTAGTTCTCTTGCAACTCTCTTTTGTTAATTATTAGCTGTTTTAGTGGTTTTATATTTGCCATAGTATTTTAACTGTTAGAGATGGTTTTGTTGATTGCTTTGTAAACAACCAGCCTCTATTCAGTGTTATCAGAATAGGACAAACAATCAAACTATGGCTGGATTGTATTGGCAAAGGGCCAAGCAAAAATGCACATCTGGCTAGAAACTGGATAATTTTACTGAAATTTACTGATATGCATAACCTCCTGCCCTGGTGGTCCTCATTCACAAGTTGATAAACACTGGAAACAAGAGTATCAGAAATACCAGATGCTTGCCAGGTTTATAGGCCAATGTTGAATAATAGCTGCAACTAAAAAAAAAAGAGAGAGAATAAATACAAACAAAAAGCAAAAACTCAGATCCAGTCCCTAGGCTTTTTCTTCCTGGCATAAACAGAGCATGTAATCTTGACAGCATTTTTTTCAAGATCCATTCCTTATATAACAAAAATATTCCATAAAGGTTAATAGGTCATGGCACGAAAGCAGCCAAATCTGTCAACCAAATTCCCACAGTTGGAAATGCAGGTGGGAAGGCATTTGAGGAATGTTCATATGACCTCTGATTGACACATAGTGTACTTGTCAAAGGCATCCTTTTAATTTTTTTAAACTGGTACCAGAGGGATCGGAAGCAACCTCTTAAAGACAGCTATCAGTTTTTTTGGCCAGTCTAGATTCCTTTTGCAGGAAACTCAGATTTGCCTTCTTGTAGAATTTAAGTTGTCTAGAACTTAAAGAACATCAACTATATCCATGGAAATGGCTACTTTTTGACAACAGCATTTTAAGCCTCTTAGTTTGATTAAGGCTGTAGACCAGGGGTATCAAACTCGATTTCATTGAGGGTTGCATCAGGGTTGCGTTTGACCTTTGGGGGGCAGGATGGGTGTGGCCAGGGTGGGCATGGCCAGATTGACATCACTCATGTCGGGGGGCCCTGTGGGGCCTGAGTGCTCTGCCAGTGAAAATGGACTCCTGAGCTCTGTTTTCGGCTGGAACATTTTCCTGCAATCCTCTGAAGAGGCACCACGGGCCGGTCCTTCACTGTTTCCAGCAGTGACACCCCTGCTGTAGAAACATGGAGCCAAATTAGAGTACACAATCTGGAAAAGGAAACAGCAAATAAAGAAGCAAGCAGCAGACCAAAAACATTGATGATCCTAATAATGAACAAAAATTTACCTGCTAGATGGATGAATCGTTTGACTCAGTTCAAAGTGACTAACTTTGCAAATTTGGGGGGGGGAGGGTGGTTAACATTCAATTACTTTTGTTTACAGAAAGTAATGATATGTTATAGAGCTCCGTCTGGCTAGTTGACAAAGGCAAGTTTAGATGAAAGCTAAAGTCAAGACTGAAAAATTAGCTAGCTAGATAAACAGATATGCAAAATTCAAGGCCATAAACCCATGGCCTGCCGCCACCAAAAGGAAGCACTAGACTAATGAGGCCTGAGCTTATTCAGTAATCTTAAGGGGCCATTCAGAGGAAAATAGTAAGAAACTGGGGGTGTAGACAATGAACAGGCTGCTTATAGTATCCCCAGAGGAAGAATGTTTGGCTGGCAAATCTGAATTCTGAACGGGAGCTTTGTTATTAAGGGTTGAAGATGTCCTCCCACAGGTTGTTGCAAGTCCTGCTAGTTGTCTTCTTTCAGAAGCTTGCCTGTGACACAATGAAGGCTAGAAGTGGAGCCTATAAAACTACAGGCAGCATCTCTGTGTGTCATTCATAAAATCAGAGTGGAAAAGACTTGAGCACAGGAAGAAATAGGACTCCCGGCTTGCCCTACTATATCCTCAGGGTTGCTGCACAGCGATCAAGTTACAGTCATCATTAATCACTTCCTTTCCTTCAAACTTGAGCTGAGGAGAAAGCCCTCCCATCCGGATGGTAGCCGTCCCCCCCAAAAAAAAGGAATAGCATTAAAGATGCAAGTAAGTTGCAACACTGAGAAAGAATTCTAAAATGGAGAAAGCTGACCTGCATTCTTGCAGTTGATCAGTAAATATGGAGTGTTTGGAAATGCTAGTCATCTTGTCAAAAAGCAGGCAACTCATTTCCCTCCAGGCGGACAGATTGGTGATGTGAAGGGTTCTGCAAAGGTGCAGATAGCTGGCATTTCCAAATATTTAGAGGGGATATAAATTGAACTCTGTGACCTTTGAGTAAAGCTTCATAAAATAGCTCTGGCTGAGCAGAGTTCTGCACATGTTTCATATGAAGGGAGCTGAGTGGCTGGAGGAAGAATTGCCTTTGTTTTATTGCACACTGCCAGAGTCAACTTGTATGGGATGGGCAGCCATATAATCTTCGATAAATCTATAAATAAACCACTGCCACGAAAGGGTTACCATTAGGATGCATGTGCAAGTGGATTAAACAAGATATTGTAGGCTAATGATTTTTTTGTGCACTTGCCTGTGAAGCAACACTGTGGAACAAGTCCCCAACATTGTAAATGCCTTAAGGACCTGGCTTTTCTCCCAAACATTGAGAGATTAAGTGATATGTTTGTGTGGATTGATGCCAAGTTTTGGTTTTTATTGTTTTTTAAATGTTTTATCTTTTAATTGAGTGTGTTTTACAGTTTTTAAAAAAATGAATTTATAGGAAGCCGCCCAGAGTTGTCTGAAAGATGGGCAGCTATATAGATGCTTTAAATAAAATAAAAAATAAAAGTGAAATATTGGCAGAGATGCCTTGGTTTGCCATCTGTGTCTAACATCACATTGGTAATCATGATTCGCCAAATGGATGAGTCAGATGGATTCCTTGGAACAGTAGTTTCCTTCAGAAATTAGCCTCTATAGGCAGTCCCCCATTTTGAACTGAGTGAATTTGCCATGGTAATTCTTGAGAAAGAGACATGGTGGTAGGGGTATAAAAATCAGGCAAGATGGTAGTTGGGGATGGCAATCAAAGATTTGCCCTTTTTGCAACAAACATAAAAATAGGGTGGGAGGTTGGACAGTTGTAGCCACCATCTTGATTTTTTGGATGACTCACACTCTGCATGAGTGATAGTTAGAAATTTGTGTTTGCTTTTGTACATCAGGGGTGTAAAACTCATGGCCTGTGGGCCGGATGCATCATGCATGGCCATACCCACCCCCGGTTTAGCAAAGGGGGAAAAAGTCACAATATGTCACGTGACAACAAGGTGAAAACAACGTGACAACAACGTGACAACGTGAGTTTAACACCCTTGTTGCACATAAACAAAAGAATGGATAACAAGTGGCATATATCATATATCCTACATTTCTGTTATTTATACTCAGAAGATAGACTTTTAACTAATCTTCTGATTAAAAGCTATGAAATCCAGAAAGCTATGAAATCTATAAGAAAGGAATCTCAAAATAAGAGGTAATAAGTCTATGCTGAATCATGATAATATTCTTCAGCTTCTGCCAACCTAGCAGTTCGAAAGCATGTAAAAAATGCAAGTAGAAAAATAGGGACCACCTTTGGTGGGAAGGTAATAGAATTCTGTGCACCTCTGGCATTCAGTCATGCTGGCCACATGACCACGGAGACGTCTTCGGACAGCGCTGGCTCTTCGGCTTTGAAATGGAAATGAGCACCACCCCTTAGAGTCGGGAACGACTAGCACGTATGTGCGAGGGAAACCTTTACCTTTACCTTTAAGTCTATGTGGAATAACGATAATATTCTTCAGGAGTAAGCAGCATTGTATTCAGTGTTATTTATTTTTGATCATATAGAATCAGGTTTAATTACTACATTCAGATATATATTTTTATTTGTTGGGCAAATGGCCCAAAGGGAAAAGCTGTGCATGTACAGTTGAAAATATTTAGCATCTACCAGGCACACCAGAGTCTTGATTGCACTGAGAAGGCCACATGCTTTCAGTTTAATGAACAGAGGTTTTCCATAAGATCGACTTCCTAATATACAAAAGTTTAGGGAGTAAATAAGTAGTTTGCTATACAAAGTAGTGGTATGCTTTTGAATGTCCAAGGAACTCTCTATCAGGTGTCTTGGTTAAAAGCAGGTAGGTGTATGGAGGGAATAAGGAAATATGACTGATATTGGGATGTGTGCCTGCTAGTTTTAGCATTATTCTTTGAAAAGAGAACACATTATTAGATAAAAGTGATTTTTAGATTATATTGAGAGTTATCCTAAGTCTTCCTGATATAAAAGTGTTGATTTTAACAGCTGGGATTAATTGTTCCAAAAATGTGAACTTCCAAAATATTTGCTTGCTTTTTCTTTCCAACAAACCTGAGTGAACTTCTAGGAATCACTTAACTAAATTCTGAACTTGATCAGAATCTGGTGACTTCAACTTATTCTAATTATGAATGTCAACTGCAAAAGTATGGATTAAAGATCCAGCATTTTTCTTTTAATATTAGCCATCTCATTTGATCCAGAATTCTTAGGATTATGAAAGCTTGCAATTATTTTGAAAATCTTGCTTGATCTACTACAAGGGTCCCCAACCCCCAAGCTGTGAACCAGTACTGGTTGGCGGCCTGTTGGAACCGGGCCATGCAAGCAGCGGGCAAGTGCGCAAAGCTTCATTTGTACATGCATGGGAACTAGCTTGTCCATGTGAAACCATCTCTTGTCCCCACCATTGCCGTCGCCGCCGTTGCCAATCCATGGAGCCAGAAAGGTTGGGGATTGCTGATCTACTAGACATATCACCCATACATATATCATAGAGGTAGTCCTCACTTACTAAACACAACTGAGCCTAGCAACTCTGTCATTAGTGATTCACTTGTTGTTGTTGTTAAATGAGAGATCATGTGATTCGACTTGCAATTTTACTGTTGGTTTCTCTGTTGATTTTGTTTGTCAGAAGTCGGTAGTGAAATATGCAAATGGTGATCACACGCCTGTGGGATGTTGCAACAATGATTAAATACCCATTGGCTGGGAAGCATCTGAATCTCGATCACCTGGCCACAGGGACACTGTGACAGTGTGAAGGCTGGTCATAAACTTTACTTTCCATAAAGTTACTGTTGTAACTTTGAACAGTGGCTAAACTGGGCACTTAAGCAAGAACTACCCCATCAGAACTGCTATTGTTATTTCTTGAAGGGCTGTACACCTCAGTTCCAGCCTGCATGCAAATCCTGATCTACCTGTGTTTCTCCCATCAGCAAAGTCTACAAAGGTGATGCAGGCTACTGCAGTTCATATCGGGGAGAGGTGTGTAGTGCTTTGTTGGCAAAGGATGCATTTGTTTTCTTTAATACTTCCTATGGAGATCCGGAGGAGACTCAGGAACTGCTTGTTCGCACAGCCTGGGCTGAGCTGAAAACCGTGAATCCGTTTTGCCGTCCAGCTGCTGAGTCGCTGCTGTGTCATTACATCTTCCAGGAGTGCAACCCCTCCAGGATTGGACCTGCTCCAAAACCTGTTTGCAGGTAACAGATATCAGCAAAACACTTTCCTTTTGATTCTTGGCTATATCCCTCATATTGTATGAACGTTCCATTACACAGACTGAATTTGTACTGTGGGGCTCACATAGATATCTTTTCTTGAAAACTTGATAGTCTTAGGGAGACACCAAACAAAAGATCAAATTTTGTGTACAATTAAATGCCATTTGAGCATATAGATACAATGTCATTATTATAATAGTCAGTTTTCAGCATGCTTCTGGACCAATCTCCAGATTTTAATTAAAGAAATTAGAACTCCGCCGGCTTCGACATGACCTGAGTTTAACTCATAGAATCATCTGTTACAACGTCCTTCCAGTTGAAGACTACTTCAGCTTCAATCACAACAATACACGAGCACACAATAGATTTAAGCTTAATGTGAACCGCTCCAATCTCTCTCTTTTTTTTTTATTCAAAAAGTTTTACAGAAATTTTTTCCCCCTTTCCCCCCCCTCCCGTCCCCCCTCCCTTCACAACCCTCCCCGACTTCCCGGAACGAGCACAAGGTATAGTTAAAAATAAAACAAACATATGCTAAAAAATTTTCGGCCCAACTTAATTATACCCCTACAATCATCAATTCCTGAACCGCTCCAATCTCGATTGCAGAAAATATGACTTCAGCAACAGAGTTGTTAATGCCTGGAATGCACTGCCAGACTCTGTGGTCTCTTCCCAAAATCCCCAAAGCTTTAACCAAAAACTGTCTACTATTGACCTCACCCCATTTCTAAGAGGTCTGTAAGGGGAGTGCATAAGAGCACCAAGGTCCTACCGTTCCTGTCCTAATGTTCCCTTTGATAGTATCCAATTTCATTTCATATGGTTATTACATACTTATGATTATATATATGCTTTAAATAGTATAGTTATTTCATGCTTATATTTGTATATACTGTTGTGACAAATAAATAAAATAAAAATAAAATAAAAATCCATGTCATAATGGTTCTCTATGAGAAATTATAATGGTTCTCTATGAGACCTGCAACGTATTCATATTATTCAGTGAACAGGCTAAGTCCAAGTAAACTAGTAAGCTCCATGGTTGACTTCACCACTATTCTACACATCTTAGTATAAATATATTCATATAACCAACGATGTGAATGCAGTTTAGAATCAATTGATATATTTGAAATTCAGGGGGTCTGTACCAGGGGTGAAATGCTCCTGGTTTGGACTGGATCGTCTGATCTGGTAGCGATCGTGGTGGGTGGTTCGGAGAACCAGTAACAATTGTGGTCCGAGGCTCTGCCCACCCACCAGGCTGTCGTTACTTCGTGGTTTTAACCAGGAAGTAATGTGTTTTGTACCCTCTGCGCATGCGCAGAAAGGTTTTGCGCATGCGTAGAGGGTCTTCCAAACCAGTAAGGAAGGTAAGTAGATTTCACCTGTACTGTACCGTACATCTAATTCTTGCACAAAACTCAACTTCTGCTCTACTGGATCAGAGCAAAAGTTCTTTTTAATTTGACATTCTGTTTTCAGAGTGGGGAACTTAGATATTGAGAGAGAAAAACTCTGATACATAAGAAATGTCCATGATGTAACTTCACAATAAATGTGTATTTATTGTGAAATGATGGAATAAAATAGTTATGCCGTTGAAAAAAATGCTTTGGACCTGTTCTGAGTTTACAGTTGTTGAGTATGGGAGTTGCATGGAGTTATTGCAATCGGACCAGTAATATTTTTCCACTTTTGTATCATGCAGGAGTATAGATTCCCAGATCACTCTCAAAACATTAAGCATTCTCAGATACTTTCTGGAATAGGTTTCTCCCTTCACCTAGCAACTCTGTACACAGAGACCGTCAATCATTGCTGTTGCTTTGCTTGCTCTGCCCACCTGTTAGCAGAGCAAGAATTATAGCTTTCTGTTTAGCTTACAACTGCAGTTAGCTTTTTGTGAATGGATGTTCGCCAGTGGTGGGTTTCAAATTTTTTTACTACCAGTTCTGTGGGTGTGGCTTAGTGGGTGTGGCTTGGTTAGCATGGCAGGGGAAGGATACTATAAAATCCCTACTCCCTCCCCACTCCAGGGGAAGGATACTGCAAAATCCCCATTCCCTCCCGATCAGCTGGGACTTGGGAGAAAGAGAATAGATGGGTGTAGGGCCAGTCAGAATTTTTACTACCAGTTCTCCGAAACCCACCTCTGGTGTTCGCCCAATGGGTGTTCACCCATTGAGAAAACATGCTAATACATGTAGAAAGAAAACAAAGCCAAAAGGTGGCATAGTTTTACCAAAAACAGAGTCCCAGGCAAGATTTAAAAGATAATTAAGTCAATTTCAGTGTACAAAACAGATCTTCTACTTGTTTAAAAGAGATTCATAATCGATACTCCAATGCCAATCTTATTTACCATCATTCTGTGGTTGTGTGTTTATATACAATCCATTGTGATTGCAAGACTGTAATTGTGTGGCTGACTATGCATTCCGCTGTTGTTTATAAAACGATGTAGAGAGCATTGCCTTGCTGTAAAGGATCTCTACTGCTTTAAGGAATGGCTTGCGATGGAAGAAAATGCCCGCAAAGGCATTTACAAGCCGGCACTGATGTTGCTTACTTTGCCAGAGTGTAACAGACTTCCCAGCATGCACCAGGAACCCACTGTCTGCACCAAGATCCCACATTTTGGTAAGTGCCTCAGTAAATTGTATGACTCTGCAATAAAACCTATCTTATGGAACACCCTCCTCCCAACAATCTGGCTAACCCTCACTCTTTTTAGTCTTCTGGAAAGCCATCAAAAGCTGACTCTTCACCTGGACACTGGAGTAGAGTGAGGAGAGCCTGGGGATGATGGTTGGGGCATCCTGGGAGGATGACTGAGGTACAGGTAGCCCTCAACTTACAACAGTTTGTTTAGTGACTGTTCAAAATTATAACAGCACTGAAAAAAGTGACTTAGGACTGTTTTTCACACAACAGTTGCAGCATCTCCATGGTCACATGATCAAAATTCAGACACTTGGCATCTGACTCTTATTTATGACAGTTGCAGTGTCCCAGGGTCACGTGATCCCCTTTTGCGACTTTCTGACAAGCAACGTCAACAGGAAAGCAAGATTCACTTTGAAGCCATGTTACTAATTTAACAACTGCAGTGATTCACTTAAAAACCATGGTGGGAAGGGTCATAAAATGAAGCAAAACTCATGTAACAACTGTCTCGCTTAGCAACATAAATTTTAGGCTCAGTGTGGTTGTAAGTCAAAGACTACCTGTACTGGTTTTTTTAGTTTTGGGTTTTCTGGTTTTAGTAGTTTAATTGTGGTTGGAAGCTGCTCAGAAGATGGAGGGCCATACAATTTTTTTTTAAAAAAATAAAAAAAAATATTTCCCCCTTGCTCCACAAAAGTTCTTGTGAAACTTGTGTATTTGATACATAATGCTGTCAAACCCAGAGTCCTGTCCAATTTCCCTTCCCATCTGTTTCCCAACTGATTACAAGGGAAGGGTCTATATTGGTGATGGCTAAACTTTTTGCCGTAGTGTGCCAAAAGTGGGGGAGTGCAGATGGGTTATGGGCACACGTGCCCACACCCATAATTTAATGTCCCCCGTGCCTCGCGCATGCGTGTGCAACCCCCCCCCCCGTGTTGCCCTCGCTTTTGGCACACAATGGCATGGAGGACCCATTAGGCCCATTTTTTGTACTCTACAGACTCCACAGGCTTTCTAGGAACCTGGGGAGAGTGAAAATGGCCTTCTCCCCCCACCCCGGAGGCCCTCCAGAGGCCAGAAATAGCCTATTTTCCGACTTCTGGTGGGCTTGGAAGGCCCGAAAATCAGCTGGCCGGGGTGCGCATGCCCGCTGGAGCTGAGCTAGGGCGACGCTCACGTGCCCACAGATATGGCTCCACGTGCCACCTGTCATCGCCATCATATGAAAAAAAATAATAAATAGTCATGAGTAATGGGATTCTGATTTAGCCTCTGAATAGTCAAGGTCACAACAAGGCAAGAAGGAAAAAGGGTTTAGCCTTTAGGTAGAGGCAAATACTTGGCAGTTTGGGCACCTATGAAATGTTCAACCTCCACATACATATCACTGAATGTATTTTAACCAAACTGGTGAGGATCTCTTTCATCAAGTGCCCTGAGCTCTGGAAAAACAATGTAACTCACAGGAAAAAAAATCAGGTTAAAATGTTTTTTTCCATAGCGATTTATAGTTATCTGCATATGGCCAATCATCCAGCTGGGGATAAAGGCATAGCTAAGATATTTGGTTGATAACATATAAAATATATTATATATATTTTCTATCTTTTTCTTTCCTCAGATCTGAAAAAAGAAGGCACAACAAGTAAGCAGTTTTCCTTAGAATCTGGGGTTTTAAAAGAATATATGGCTTTGTAAAAAGTGTTGGGCAATTTAGCAGGATGGGCAGAAGGGTTCATGTCTATAACCGTAAAAATTTAAATTAAATTAACTGGACTTAGAAAGAAAGAGAAAGAGTCTGAGGTTTATGAGGGCTGTTACAGCTGCCCCATAAATAATCATGCTGAGTTCCTGATCTGTCAAAAAGACGCCAGTGAAGCATATTCACTCTCCCCATTTAACCCTTGAGAGAAAACTTAATAATTATTTTTTCAATATTGTCAGAGCAAATACGCTTTGTCCACTAAAGGGAATGTACCGTATACTGTTATTAGACCATCCTGTTTAATTTTGTTTCTCTTCAGAAACTTGTTACAAAGGGAATGGGGTGACATATGAAGGTTCGGTGAATGTCACAGCTTCTGGCATTCCTTGTCAGAAGTGGAGTGCACAGGTAAAAAGTCTATTTTTTCAAAGTGGAGAAAGCCTTTGCTGTAAATTTGAAAATATCTCTCTCCCTCTGGGAATCATTGATGTCAAATCATTTCTGGGCTGGGCAAGGAAGTAGATTAGCATTTGTGTAGAGGAGAAAAGAGATGGAGGCTTGTTTATGTCAATTTTATTTGCAGAGTAGAAAGGGCTTTATGCAGGGGTGGGCTTCATAAATTTTAGCAAGGAGTTCTCTGCCCAATTGCTGGGTGGGTGTGGTCATTGTGGGTGTGGCCTAGTTGGCCTCCTACACCATGTTGGGGAGGGGGGTGTTTTTGCCCTCCCTGGGTTCTGAAGGCTTAATTCAAGCCTCCAGGAGGGTGAAAATGGCCCTCTGGAGGCCGGAAACAGGCCCATTTCCGGCCTTTCTGAACTTCCAGTAGGCCAGTTTTTCACCCTCCCTGAGCCTCCGTGCGCGCCCTGCACTTAACTGCATCCAAAATGAGCCGCGTGGGGACTCCTGAGAAGGGTGGGGTGGGCAGGGCCAGGAGTGGGATTTGTGGGTTCTCCAAACTGCACAGAATCTTAGCTAGAGGTTCTCCCGAACCCCTGCAAACCCCCAGCAGCCCATCCCTGGCTTTATTTTGGGAGACGAACACTGTTGGAACTGTATGGCTTAGTAAGAGCCTAAAATGAGAAACACATTGCTGTCGTGCTTGAGGATTTTGTCCTTTCTGTGTTGCAAAATGAAATGGACCAACCTTCCTGTCTAATATGTGGATTATGATGCAAGTTCTCTTCTGCAGTTCTCACTGATTGTTCTGTGGTTCTTTCTGTTGGGGGGGAAAAAAGTACTAAAAATAAGCATGGAAACGAGTTTGTTAAGTCCTCACCATTACGACCCAGCCCGAGCCTGCCTGTTGCTACTCACCGCTGATTGGTTAAGATGCGGCTAGCAGAATAAACGGGAACCTGCAGCCACCTGATTGGTTATTCCAGCTTGACAGCTATTTAAGCAGCTGTCAAGCGAGTATTGTTTTGTCAAAGTTGTAACACACGTGAAGTTGCCTTGCTGGTTAGCGTTTACCGTTAGCAATAAACAAGTTGTAATTGACCAAGCCTCAGACACTCCTTGTCTTGTTAGCTGTATTGAACAGAATTTTTAAAAAATCGATACAGTAATGTATTTTGAAAAGTGGAGAAAATCAATTCAGATTCATGAATTTTCCTGCAGAACTTTCTTTTTAAACAGATTAATGTGGCAGTAGAATAGACCTGACAAATGAAAGGATATGCAAAACATATGGCCAGAAAACACGTTGATCATTCCATTCATATTGTTAAATGGGGAAAGTATAGCCTAGCACTGATTCATCAGCCCTTCCCCCCCGGAGCTTTCATTCTTTACAAAATTCTGCTAGGATTGCTTCAAAAGTACCCAGAATTTGAAAAAATACATATACATACATACATACATACATACATACATACATACATACATACATGTGTGTGTGTGTGTGTGTGTGTGTGTATGTGTGTGTAGGTCTTTGGTTATTCGGGTTTTCTCCCACGTAAAATTGGAAGTGTCTTGGCGACATTTCGACGAAGTCTCATTCGTCATCTTCAGGCTTCAGCTTCGTGCTTCTGGGAGCAATGTGTGATTGCAGCTGTTTCTTCCTTTTTAACTGCTTTTTAACTGCTTGGGGGTTTGAACTGATTGGGTGGGAGCTTGTTAAAAAGCAGTTAAAAAGGAAGAAACAGCTGCAATCACACATTGCTCCCAGAAGCACGAAGCTGAAGCCTGAAGATGACGAATGAGACTTCGTCGAAACGTCGCCAAGACATTTCCAATTTTATGCGGGAGAAAACCCGAATAACCAAAGACCTACATACAAACACAAACACCTGCGAAAACCTCAGAAAACACACACACACAACATTTACAACACAATTGATGGTTAATACTGATATAATGATATATATTTACTTTCTTCTCCCCTGTTGCTTAGGTTCCTCATGCACATAGAAAAACACCTGAGATTTTCCCAGACCTCTTCAATGCAATCAATTATTGTCGTAATCCAGGGGGAGAAAATGCGCGGCCCTGGTGTTATACAAGAGATCCTTCTATCCCGTGGGAATACTGCCACGTACCTCAGTGTGAAGATGGTAAGAGCCCATTGCAAACATTATTCAATCAAATAGAGTGGTTTGGTGTGAATTTTACCCAACAGATCTAGTCCAAAAGCTGCAAGCTCGTGGTTTGAAATTTTTGATTTGGCATTACTCTATAAATTCCTGCTTAGGTTTGGAATTTGATTGTAAACAGTAATACAGGTAGTTCTCAACTTATAACCATTTAGTGTTTAGTGGCTGTTTGAAGTTACAATACAGCACTGAAAAAAGTGACTTCTGATCATTTTTCACACTTTGGGTAGTTTACCACAGTACAATAAAATTGACTGTCCCAAAGGTGCTTTTTCAAAAGGCAACTGGACTTTCTTTTTTTTTTTTATTCAAAAAGTTTTACAAAATTTCCCCCCCCTTTCCCCCCCTCCTCTCCCCTCCCTTCACAACCCCCCTCCCCCCCGCCCGACTTCCCGGAACGGGCACAAGGTATAGTTAAAAATAAAACAAACATATGCTAAAAAATTTTCGTCCCAACTTAATTATACCCCTACAATCATCAATTCCTAACTTCCCCCAAAAACAATCAAGAATAATACATCATAATCATTCAAAAACAGTCTGATAACTCTTAGTCTGATATCTACGTTGAATATAGTCAATCCATTTTTTCCATTCCTTTAAGTATCTTTCTTGCGTATTGTCTTTCAAAAAGGCTGATATCTTCGCCATCTCAGCCAAATTGGCAACCTTCAATATCCATTCTTCTATTGTAGGTACTTCTTTTTTCTTCCAGTATTGTCCTATTAGTAGTCTTGCTGCTGTTATTAGGTTTAAAATCAATTTAGTCGGCAACTGGACTTTCTTGTTGTTGTTTTTCTTTGAAAATATTTCACTTCTTAGAACTGAAGAAGCTTCTTGGATGAGAAGTGAAATGTTTTCAAAGGAAAAATGCTTTCTAGTTCAGAGGTCTCCAACCTTGGAAACTTTAAGACTTGTGGACTTCAACTCCCAGAATTTCTCAGCCAGCAAAGCTGGCTGAGGAATTCTGGGAATTGAAGTCCACAAGTCTTAAAGTTTCCAAGATTGGAGACCGCTGGTCTAGTTACCTTTTGGAAAAAGCACCTTTGGGACAACCATAACCTGGATGGTTGAGAATCTCCATACACATTAAGGTTGACTAGTACCAATCATTAAATCCGATAATCAATTATGCTTTTTTCAGGTTGAAAGTTAACCAATAAAGACCCATCTGTTTTTGAATTTACTAGGTTGCAAGGATTTAATTTGATTTACTGTACAGTAATAAAAATAAGTACATCACTGGATCTTAGCTATTCACGTTTGTTTCCTTCTTTCTTTTGTCACTGGCATGTTCTTCACATTCCATTAAAAGCAAAATAGTGATTAGCCAATAATTGAACTATATCATAAAGTCAATGTAGGAGTAGATTTGGATTTGATTTGCAGGTATTTCCTTGGAACAGTCGCACCGTATTTAACCTCAGTAGGGCATATTGCTAGTTCTAAAATCATTTGGAGGTCACATGTGAAGGAAGGATTAAAACAGTTTTTGAAAGGTTTGATGGCCCCTTTCAGGATTGGGTGAAACACAAGGACTGGTTCCAAAGGGTCGCTTGCAATGAAACATCCCTCCGTTGAGTGTCAGGTGGTTGTGATCTTCAGAAGACTTGTGCAGCTACTGTGAAGACTATCCCCAGCTGTCAGTTTATGCATGCATATGTAGAGCAGTTTTGCTGGCAATCACAATGAAAGGGTTGTCTGGGATTTTAAAACAGCTGCAGTCTGGTTTTCCAGAGAAGGTGTCTGCTTTAATGTTACTGGAGGAGGTGCTTTGTTTGGGCCAATGAATTTTGAACAGTGGCTCTGTCAAATGCATTGTTCCGCTCCGTTAAATATTTCTGTCCATTATCACTTACAAAACAATCTTTATTTTGCCATTTGAGAATGCTATGATTTTCTCTCCTCAAATAAAAACAAGGAGCCCAACTCCTATTCCCTTCAACTCACTGGACAGTGTTTCTGCTTCCATACTAATTTCCATGGCAATATGAAATTGAAGTCTCATTTATTTCTATTTTAGATTCCTTGACACTAGGAACAACAAAGTTGAGTACAACATCTCCACATTTCCCTTTCTTCTCCTCTCTCTCTTCTACCTACTCCATGACTGTCATCATCTCTGTCATCTCCAGCTTTGCAATGGTCATCATTCTCATTATTACAGTTCTTGTTTGTTGTCGGAGACGCAAGCAATGGAAAAACAAAACCAGGTAAGTGTTAGTTTAGCACATTTAGCAAAATGAAGAATGGCATCAACTTTGCTGGATTGAAGAGCCAGTTTAGTGTTGTGATTAAAGTACTGTACCAGAAACCAAAGGACAGTGAATTCCAATCTTCCCCTAGGTGTGAAAGTCAGCTGGTTGACTTTGTGCCAGATTGTCTCTCTCTTGTCATTCTATCTATTTCTATGTGCAGAGCTATGTATTTTGTGCTTTTCTCCAGTTCTTTCTCTTCTATTCTGCTGTCTCCAGATACTGCCACATCTACTATCCAGACTTTTTTTTTGTCTTTCTTATGGACAGTTGTTAAGTCTGGGATGCTATGTGGCAAGTGCTTGTGCATCTCAGTTCTGAAATCCCACCATAATTTAGCTTCTTCGCGTTCTATTACTTTATCTGTTTTGTAGCCCCATCAGTTTTTGCTTTCAGACAAATGGTATTACTTGCAGATCTTCTTTTATTAACTCTTCTATTATAATCCTCTGCTGTTGTTTTTTTCCATTACCCTTACATAGCCATAAATGGGGGTTATATGGCCCGAAATCTTACAAAACTGGAAGAATCAGTTTAGGGAAGGGAGCTTTTTGTATAGAGGCAGATTTAGCCATTCATAAGTGTTATCTTTAGTGCGAAGTATCATGGATATAGATGTTCCTAAGAGTATTACTGGAGACAGGATTACATACCTCGCACTGGGCTGCGACATGCAAGAAACGGGGCAGCAACCAAGTAAAGTCCATGGGATGCAGCATGTGAAACCACCCTGGTCCAGTCTGCAGAAAAACCTCTCTTCATGACACCAGTCCCAAAAGGTTGGGGGCCACTACCTTAAATTACTGGAAAATAAATAACCTCCTAGTTTAATTTGTGTTTCATCAAAATGATAACATTCCTCTATTTATTTATTTAGCATATAGCATATCATGCATGGACTAGCATTCTAAATTAAAATTATGTTATATTTCTATATTATATTTATAGCATTTCTCTATTCTTGCATATTCCATGTATCCTGGCTGCATGGACACTAGAAGTTTGAGTCACAAAAAGTTGTTGGTTGGTAATACAATCCAGATATGATAATGATGTTAAAACAGAAGGCTTTTATAATAACCTAACGAGTTTTGATGAGATTTTAACAGGTTCAGATGACAACCTGATAAAGAAACTGTACGGATACTTACTAGAGGTGAAGTTAGAGGAAGAACAGGTTAAAGAGACAATGATTGCTTGGGGGAGGAATTTTGGTCATGGGCTAGATCTAGATGACTGGCAGAAACTGTGGATGTATAATTATAAAATGACGATGTCGACAGCATTTAAAGAGAATTTGTATAAGATGTTTTACAGGTGGCATCTACCCCCAACAAGAATTGCTAGAATGTCTAAGGACAAATCTGAAAAATGTTGGAAATGTCATCAGATACTGGGTTCATATTACCACATGTGGTGGACATGCATTGAAGCTAAAGGATAATGGACTAAAATATTTATTTTATTTATTTATTTATTTTGTCACAACAGTATATATAAGCATAAGCATGAAAGTAACTATATAATATATAAGCATATATATATATATATATATATATATATATATATATATATATATATAAGCATAAATATGCAATAACTACATTAATTGGATATAATGAAAGAAAACAATAAGATAGGAACGGTAGGCACGTTTGTGCTCTTACGCACGCCCCTTACGGACTTCTTAGGAATGGGGTGAGGTTGGAGTTGGAGAGGAGACCACAGAGTCAGGTAGTGTATTCCAAGCATTAACAACTCTGTTACTGAAGTCATATTTTCTGCAATCAAGATTGAAGTGGTTGACATTAAGTTTGAATCTATTGTTTGCTCTTATATTATTGCTATTGAAGCTGAAGAAGTCTTTAACAGGAAGGACATTGCAATAGATGATTCTGTGTGTTAAACACAGGTCTTGTTGGAGTCGGCAGAGTTCTAAGTTTTCTAAACCCAAGATTTCAAGTCTGGTGGCATAAGGTATTTTGTTGTATTCAGAGGAGTGGAGAACTCTTCTTATAAAATATTTCTGGACATGTTCAATTGTATTGATGTCTGAAATGTGGGTACCAGACAGGCGAGCTGTATTCAAGAATTGGTCTAGCAAATGTTTTATAAGCTCTGGTAAGTAGTGTAGTGTTTCTGGAGAAGAAGCTACATAAGATTAGGTTTACAACTCTTAAAGCCTTTTTTGCAATGTAGTTGCAGTGGGCTTTGGCACTTAGATCATTGGATATGAAAACTCCAAGGTCTTTGACAGGGTGGAGGTCATCTGTAAGGTAATGTCCATCGAGTTTGTATTTAGTGTTTGGATTATTTTTTCCAATGTGTAAAACAGAGCATTTGCTGGTTGAGATTTGGAGTTGCCAAGTTTTTGACCACTCTGACACAAAGTCAGGGTCTTTTTGAAGGGTAGCTGTATTGTTGGTAGTGTTAAATAGTTTGACATCATCAGCGAAAAGAACACAATTACTTTTAATATGGTCACAGAGATCATTAATGTATAATATGAAGAGTGTTGGTCCAAGAACACTGCCTTGGGGAACGCCGCTATTGACAGGAACAGGATTTGATAGGGCACTGCCTATTTTGACCACTTGTTGTCTGTTTGACAGGAACACTGATATCCAATTGTGGAGGGGTCCGGAGATGCCGTAGGATTTTAGTTTTAGGAGAAGTTTGTCATGTACCACTGAGTCAAAAGCTTTACAGAAGTCTATGTAAATTGCATCTATTGTTTTGCCTTGATCAAGATTTGTAGTCCATATGTTTTTGCAGTGAAGAAGTTGTAAGTTACATGATAATTTTTTTCTGAAATCAAATTGTTTATTAGAGAGTAGATTGTTTGTTTCTAGGTAGAGGATAATGGATTGGTTGATGATAGATTCCATAACTTTACAGGTGACACAGCATAGAGAGATTGGTCTGTAATTTTCAACCACATGTGTATTTAATTAAATACACACGTGGCTGGAAAAAATGATTAAAAAGCATATTGACTTTAAGCCAGAAATCTTTCTGTTGGGATTTATACCAGAGATATATACTAGAGATATAAAATATTTGATTGTGAATATTACTACAGCAGCTAGGATTGTATTTGCAAAAAATTGGAAAAATGAAAAGTTACCTTTGCAAGATGAAATAATTAGAAAAATGTTGGAATGTGCAGAGATGAGTAAATTAACATTTGAAATTAGAGAACAAGAAGATAAACAATATTATAAAATATGGGATTTATTCTATAATTGGTTAAATGGAAAGACAGGTTAGGAAAAATGAGTATAAGATATATGTATGGAAGAGATGATTATTTTGTGAATGCACAGGAAGATAAGTTAACACCCTTACAGCCCGTTGTAATGGAATTGATTTGATGAGGTTTTTTTATGTTATGTTTAAAAATAAATAAATTTTTTCAAAAAAAAAAGTTGTTGGTTGGTTTGCAAGGCTTGTTCCAATTAAGCCACGGATTCTTTCTCCCTCATTCATTTCAGAGAATTTGCACCACCAGCTCTGACAACTCTTCCTTCAGAGCTCTTGTTGGACAGGCTGCACCCCAATCCTATGTACCAACGCATGCCTCTACTTTTGAATCCCAAATTATTCAGTTTGGAATATCCGCGAAATAATATTGAATATGTGAGAGATATTGGGGAAGGTGCTTTTGGTCGTGTCTTTCAAGCCAGGTAAATGAACTATTAACCAGTCATGATTTGGCAGCTGTCACTGAGTTCTTTCTGTTTAAAGTCCTGCAGAGCCTGAAAATAGGGACCCATTTATATTAATTGTATGTCAGAGAAAGACTACATGAATCAATATTAGTTATATCCCCATAAACTTCTTTCCAGTTAGAGAGCTTTTTCACTTATTCCAGGAATGCTAAGGCCTTCGCTGCTGTGGTACCATTTTGATTAAGGGGGAATTCTGACTTGGATGCATTTAGTCATCATCTCACAAGGAGCAGCTTCATCCATCAGCTCCTCAAACACTAAATATCTGCTGTTCCTTTCATATTGAGCATAATGACTACTGTAGGAATATATTATCACTAGAGAATATATTATCACTTCATGTGGTGACTTTATATCGCCATGAAGAACAGTTGCAGGAATTGGGTATGCCTAGTTTAATGAAAAGAAGGATTGGGATGACATGATAGCAGCGTTCCAATATCTCAACGGCTGCCACAAAAAGGGGAAGTTAACCTATTCTCCAAAATACAAAAAGTCAGGACAAGAAGCAATGGATGGAAACTAATCAAGGAGAGAAGCAACCTAGAACTAAGGAGAAATTTCTTAACAGAACAATTAATCAGTGGAATGACTTTCATTCAGAGGTTATAGGTGCTCCAACACTGGAGGTTTTTAAGAAGAGATTGGATAAACATTTGTCCGAAATGGTATAGGGTTTCCTGCTTGAGCAGGGGGTTGGACTAGAAGATCTCCAAAGTTTCTTCAAACTGTTAATCTGAGTAAAATTAATCTAAATCAGGAGTGTGCAACCCCATATCTGTAGACTACATTCAAGCACACAAGATCTAATTTATAGTCCTCCATTCCTCAAGCTTGGCTGGCTGGAGAATTCTGGGAGTTGAAGTCCACACATCTTAAAAGTTGCTAATATTGAGAAACAGGGTTGTAGACATAATCCTATCATAAAGCAGTTTATTGTAGTAGTAATTTATTTAAACTACTAATCTTCAACTGCTACAGGAATGGCTTCCATATCACCTGTATTTGGTGATAGAAAACAGAAATAGAAAAACCTAATATGGTGCCAAGGAATGTAATATATAAAATAATAAAGTAATGTTTAAAAGTAGTGAAGTCATGCTTTGAAGGAAGCTGTAGCACAAAGGACTTGTAAATAATGCTTTCAAATTGCAGAATTTTAGTTTTGTGTCTGCAAAATTCCAGATCTTATGTTTTAGCTCTAGAAAGCAATTAAGGTACCCCATCTAAATTAGAACCAACTGCTCAAGGAAGTCACACCATTTTCCTTGTCTCTCTCTCACAGAGCAAAATATGTTGCAGATACATTAAAAGAGATTCCTGTGGCTCATCATCAGAGCCCAACAGTTTCCTGAAGACATTTTATTGAGCTTAAATATTTGCAAAGAATTTGATGCTCTTGGTTGCAAAATTACACAGGCCTGACTTGCAGTTGCTTTGCCACTCGGGGTGATTTGATTTCAGACTGGCATTTTGCCTTTTACTGGCATTTGACAATGATGTGACATTTGCTGCATTCAGCTGCACCTGTCTGACTGCCGTATGGCCAGAACAGCTATATAAAAGCTAGAAATATGTTTTGGAGACTAGAACCATTGAATGACCCCAGAGTAGTAAAACAGCTTGACATTTAAGCCAACAGCTGAGCAGGTTGACTATATGCACTTACTATTCCTTACTACATATAAGTACAGAGAGTTACTACATGGCTAGGATATCTCTTCCTCATGGTCAGACCAGATTATTAACTTGAGATAGTTAGAAGTAGAAACTCCCTTCCTGGGCTTTAATCATATTTTGTTTGGAGTGTGGTCCTAATTACCAATTGCTCTGCATATTCTTTTTTTTCTTATCATTAGCTATTTGAACTTCAGGAAGGCTGCAAATGAACAAGCATACTTTATGAAGCAGATATATAATTTCCTGCCATGAGCCCTATTATCTAAGTTAGTCTTCCTATATACTGGTAGTGATATGCTGTGATTTCTTGCTATGCTCTATCATATCCTATGTTCTGTCATGGTAGTAACAGTGGGATGGGATGTCTTCCCATCATAACTGATGAGAAGAAATGTTTTTCCATACAATGCTAAAGTAAAATAAAGATTGTAGTTTGAAGTAAGACAGATACGGGGTGGCTCTTGTATCATTCTACTGTGTAACTCATCTTTTTTTTTAATTCTCCCATCCCAGTTAATCATGACAATCTAACAATTGATGTCTGGAAATTTTGTGAGTTGCATTCCATAAAGCAGGGGTCTCCAATCTTGGCAACTTTAAGACTTGTGGACTTCAACTTCCAGAATTCCTCAGCCAGCAAAGCTGGCTGAGGAATTCTGGGAGTTGAAGTCCACAAGTCTTAAAGTTGCCAAGATTGGAGACCCCTGTCATAAAGGACTCCACCTGACCTGTAACTTTTCTTTCTGCATCTTCCCTTAGGGCTCCTGGACTGCTTCCTTATGAACCCTTCACAATGGTTGCAGTGAAGATGCTCAAAGAAGAAGCCTCAGCAGACATGCAGGCCGATTTTCAAAGAGAGGCAGCTCTCATGGCTGAATTCGACAATCCAAACATTGTCAAACTTTTAGGTACCAAACCCAATCCTCTCTGTTTTCCCCTTCACATGGTAGATGTAAGTTTTAAAATGGGTCTTTAGAGGATTGGCTTAATTATATAGACAACCACCAAAGCTGACTTACTGGTGAAGGAATTGGCAGTACCAGAACCTGAGGTTTGATTTGGCTCTTTAGCATCCTGTGCAAAATTACTTGTATTTTTAAGTCTTCTTGACCTCAACCTAATATTTCAAAGGGCCCCAAACTTCCCTTCCCTTTCTTTCCTTAATACAAAGTATCATTTGATAGTCTCATTCTGGCCCTTCTCTGTCATTTCCCACCAAAGGCTATTGAGAGTTGCAATCAGAATCGGGACTGGCTTTCACTAGAAATAATACCTGAAGGTTTTGTTGTGTCTTCTTCTGGCTGAAAGGATTGTCTATATTTCAGCAGCAAAAAAGGAAAAAGAAAACAGGAAATAGACTCTCTGCTGGTGAAATGTGTGTGTGTGTGTTTAACACCATATTGGATGTATTAGAAAAGGCCAAAGGGTTATGGGACTGCTGAGCATCCTTTGACCTAAACTTTCATGTGGACACTTTTCTTGGAGTCAGATTCAGATGTTTTCACACGAAGAAATGCTTACTTTTTTTAAAAAAGATAGTTGAAGGTACTAGCAAACACTCAAACCCAGCTACCGAATGATGATTAGAAAAGTGTTGTAAAAGTATGATTGATATTTATGCATTTCTCAGTCTCCATTTTTCCCAATTTAGTACTACTAATAGAGGATTGCATGTTCCGATTATACGATGAACAAAGTTCATCAATTAGATGTCCAGTGCCCTTATTTAACTCACAAATGACTATGAGTTTGAATAATCATTGGATGAAGAAGAGTACTTTGCATACGCTTAGGTGATTTCTTGTTTTATCATTCACATATTCCTGGCATCCCAAGCTAATTACATCATTCAGTTGTGGTAGAATAGAATAGAATTGAATAGAATTGAATAGAATTGAATTGAATTTTTATTGGCCAAGTTTGATTGGACACACAAGGAATTTGTCTTGGTGCATATGAATCCATTGTTACTGGAAGCTAAAATGTTTTAAAAAGTGGGACCTGTTGCTAGTGCTGTTGAGAAAAATTCATTTTGGGTAAGACAAAAGAAATTGTTTTTGGAATCCTTTTCAAGCAAGAGGAAAGCATCTTTGCTACTGTCAAAGAGGAAATGTAGTCCTGGCCATTTGTTTTGCAGATGAAATTATTTCGTATTTTGTTTATGTTGCCTTCTCTTTCTCCCTCTCCTTTCTCTTTCTCTTTTTACCTCCATCATCAAATGGTTATGGTATTTCTGTCCTACAAATAATGATCCTTTAAAACATCTGCTTTTCTTTAGGATAACTCTCCCCTTTTGCGGATTTAATTTTATTTATTTATATTTAATTCTAAGAATGTATATGGCTGCCCATCCCATGGCAGTGATTTCATAGCAGAAAAAGCAAGCTTCCCTTTTGATAGCCCAACCTGGCAATTTCCCAGTGGGTTAAGCTATAATTCTCATCACTTCTGGTAAGCCAGCAATGTACGGGGAGCATAATATGTATTCAACTGAGAGAGGAAGCAATGTACAGGTAATCCTTGACTTATGACTATAATTGAGACCGAAATTTCTGTTGCTAAGTGAGACATTTGTTAAGTGAGTTTTGCCCCATTGTACAGCCTTTCCTGCCACAGCTATTAAGTGAATCACTGCAGTTATGAAGTTAGTAACACAGTTGTTAAGTGAATCTTGCTCCCCCATTGACTTTGCTTGACAGAAGATGACAAAAGGTGACCACATGACCCCGGGACCGTCATAAATATGAGTCAATTGCCAAGCATCTGAATTTTGATCATGACCATGGGAATGCTGCAATGGTCGTAAGTGTGAAAAACGGTCATAAGCCACTTTTTTTCAGTACTTTGGTAACTTTGAATAGTCACTAAATAAACCATTGTAAGTCGAGATCTACCTGTATTATGAGACATAAACTATGAAGAGAATCAACAGGTACTGTTTTTTTCAACTCTTCTGCTTCCTGGCATAGGAAATAACTCTTGCGTATGAAATGATGCAAACAAATCTTGTTGATCTAACAGAGTTTCTTGGTTTCAGGGGTATGTGCTATCGGAAAGCCCATGTGTCTGCTTTTCGAATATATGGCGTTCGGAGACCTGAATGAATACCTGCGTAACCGATCACCACGCAGCCTCTGTAACCCAAACAACAACAACTTTGAGCCAAAGATCAGACCCTCCAGTCCTAACATGCTCACTCTTTCGTGCACTGACCAGCTCTGCATCGCCAAACAAGTAGCAGCCGGGATGGCCTATCTTTCAGAACGCAAGTTTGTGCACCGGGACCTGGCCACCAGAAACTGTTTGGTCGGAGAAAACATGGTGGTTAAAATTGCCGACTTTGGCCTCTCCAGAAATATGTACTCTGCAGACTATTACAAGGCCAACGAAAACGACGCCATCCCCATCCGTTGGATGCCCCCTGAATCTATCTTCTACAACCGTTATACCACGGAGTCTGATGTCTGGGCCTACGGGGTGGTCCTGTGGGAAATTTTCGCCTTTGGCATGCAACCCTATTATGGGATGGCTCACGAGGAAGTCATTTATTATGTAAGAGATGGAAATATCCTGTCGTGCCCAGATAACTGCCCTTTGGAGCTGTACAACCTGATGCGCCTTTGTTGGAGCAAGTTGCCTTCGGATAGGCCGAGCTTCGCGGGCATCCATCGTATTCTAGAGCGAATGTATGAGAGGGCAATGGCTGCTGAACAGGTGTGAACTGTTCTCTGAAGCAAGGGACTCTCAAACTGAACCCTTCGGGTGTATTGGATAACAAATCTGAGAATTCCCAGACAGACTACTGTAGCGCTATGCCTGGGAGGGGGGGTGGAATTGGGTTGGGAAAGACCATTCTTGAAGGCAGCATGTCCTTTCTTCTTCCCTGAATGTTTACACTTGGAAAAAGAAAGAACTTGCACTTACCACATCATCCGTCTTTGTCATTATGATTCAGGCAATGTTTCCCACAGGAAAGTGAAGCAGGGTCCAAAAGAGACATCGTTGCAACTGGTTTTTTGTTTTTTTTTATAAATAACTCATGATCTACGTATCATTTTTAGTTTTAAAACTTTCAAATAAAACTTTTTGCCGTGCCTCGGAATCCAACCTGTCTAGAAAAGACATCAAAACGGATTTGAAAAACAAAATAACAGTCGGCTAAGTCAGTAGCAGAACCTCAAGTACAATATGAGCTGAAATAACAGACAAGCCTCAGGTGTCTCAGGTTTCAGACTGTTTCTGAAAACCCAACTCCAAACAATTTCGAGAATATCACTGTTGATTTTACACAGCTGTCTCTCTGTATATAGTTATTTTACCTGAATCTGAGTGTTCTCTGATCCAGCTTTGTGACCTATTCTGACTGAAAGGGCCTTTGGACAGTGATCTTTCCTGTTCTCTATTAGATTGTTTAATTGACGACATGAGGGATTGTATTCGAGACCACTACCGTACCATGGAAATGAAAGGTTCCATCACTGAATGATTTCTTAGAGCAGATGCAGGGAAGGCTGTTCTAGTGGAATTAGATGAATACCACAGCTATAGCTGGGAGGTTGGAATGAAAATGGAAGACATTGTGCAGATCAAGTAGAATCTTTGTTTATGAAACAAAAAAATAAATCTGTTTGGAGATGGGAAAACAATTGTGCAGTGGAAGTGAGAGTTTGCACAAAAGGTCCTGTTTTTAATTCATGATCTAGTGATTTGAGGAGATGAACTAGTTGGTCAAATTCAGGGTGCATTCTAATATCCGCTGCTCCACCCTGCCAAGTCTTCTAATTTGACCTTTCACAGAGATAGGAATTGAATGAGTGTTAGTGGTTATACCAAACAGTGGTTTCTATTATTGCCAATTTTAGTTTAACTATCATTCTAACAGATATTTTAATTCAAGGAACAGTGGTTGCTGAGTCAAATGATTGACTGGTTATGTGCCAGCAGATAAGTGTTAACTTTTAGCAGCCATATAGATAGATTTTCCTCCCCATGATGATCTATCCCTAATAGGATCCCTTCAGAGCTTTTAGTGATGCATCCATTGCCACTGTAATTGTCCTTGTTGCTGATCATTCACCTTTTCCCTTTCCTTAACTTTTCCCAGCACAATAGACTTCTCAAAAGAGCTAGTTCTTATTAAAAACTTTCCAAAAGATGATAATTTGAACCTACTCATTTCAACTGCAGGTGAAATCAATTTGTTCTATGATGAATATCTTTGTTTTTTTGATGGTCCAGGTATTTTCAGGATTATTCCCCAGCACCAAAGTTCAAAAAACATCAAAACACCCTTTCTATTCTGCTTCTTCAAGATCCAACTTTCTTTTCCATAAAGAGTCTACGGAGATTCTCAGTCATCCAGGTCATGGTTGTCCCAAAGATGCTTTTTCAAGAGGCAACTTGACTTTCTTTGAAGACATTTTGCTTCTCATCCAAGAAGCTTTTTCAGGGAATACTATTTCTTGCCCTTTTCTGATATTTCTAGTTGTAGACTTTTTATGATATCTGAACATTTTTTCCAAAGCTTTCATGGTTGCTTTACCAAGCGCTAATCTCTAACCTATTTCTTGACTGTTTATTCCTTTACTGTTGATGGTTGATCCTAAAAGGAAGAAACTATCCACCACTTTTTATATCTTTGTTGCCAATTCTAAGGCTAATAGTTCTATTCGTACCATGGGTTTTTTTTTTGTTCTGCAGTTAATTTTAGTTCATTGTTTTCATTAAGTTGAAAACTAATGGAGGCAGGAAAGAGGCAACAATAGATTCTTCTTCTAATCATGTTTCCATACATTCTCACACCCATTCTGTACCCTAGTGGTGAAATTCAAATTTTTTTAGTACTGGTTCTGTGGGTGTGGCTTGGTGGGCGTTGCAGGGGAAGGATACTGCAAAATCCCCATTCCCTCCCCACTCCTGGGGAAAGGATATTGCAAAATCTCCATTCCCACCCCACTCTGGGGCCAACCAGAGGTGGTATTTGCCGGTTCTCCGAACTACTCAAAATTTCTGCTACTGGTTTTCCAGAACCTATCAGAACCTGCTGGATTTCAGCCCTGCTGTACCCCAAATTCATCTTCTTAAAGGACAGTTTGTTTAAAGCTGGATTCAGCAGGAGGTCTTGCTATTATACATTAAGAGAATTTAGAAACAACTGGTTGCATTTTCTCTGTCTGCGATACCTCACAAAGCTGCCTATTACCAGCTCCTTATTTTCCTCACTGAATCCTATATATGGCTCACAAACTTCTAGGACCAAAAACAAACACCTAGATTATCTGGCCATAATGCCACATCTCTTGATGGATGGATTTCTTAACCAAGCATCAATGCCCTGTTGGAGGTTTTATTAAGAATGGTGTCATACAAGTGGTGAAAGGTAAATAAATGTTTTCACAGCCTTTTTTCTTAATAAAGCCTTCATTGGTATACTGTGAGTTGGCCTCATCCTGGTGACTTTTGGCGGTGATGTAGTGGTAGAGTTGAAAAGAAACATGGCTCTTTCCAGCCTAGCATTCCAACCTTTGTGGGATTAGTGGGAAATAGAGAGTCAAAGTCTATGATGCTTAGTAGCTTGTGGTTGCAAAGCAAAGGAGCATATGTTCCTCTAACTGGGGAACACCAGTTCTCAGGTAACTGGTCCAGTATATCTGCAGAGCTCCAGGTTAGGAAAGGCTGCTGAAATCCTTTCTTGCAAATAGGTAAGAGGGAATAAACAAAGACAAATCTTGTTTTATATTTTTCAGTGGTAAATACTATTATAAGTATAGATTGGGAGCTATTATTTTGATTAAATACTGTATTGGTTTCAGAAATTTTAATTGGTTTATCCAAAAATAATGTAAAATACAACAGAAAATAGTAGGAAAGCAAGGGAGGGAAACGTGTAGGGCAAGGGAAGAAAGAAAGAAAAGGTGTTGAATTCTGACTCCTTTTGGTGCAGTAGAATAAGATAATAGCATCAAACCTCAACTTTTTACTTTTATATAATCATATAGACTAGCCATTTCTAAAACAACAAACCTATCTAATTGGCAAAAGCGAAAATCAAAGCTTCATTTTTTTCCGCCTCAAGCACAAAGTCCAAAAGCAGTTTCCAAGTAGAAACAAAATTAATTATGTTCTTTTCTTTAATCAGAGCAGTCAATTTGGCCATCTCTGCTAGCTCCATCAACTTTTGCAGCCATTCATCCATTGCAGGAGTCAAAGAGTCCTTCCATTTTTGTGCATAAAGTAATCTTTATGATTACTCTGTGGCTCAGACTGCTAAGACAGGCTGTTATTAACACAGCTGCTTGCAATTACTGCAGGTTCTAGTCCCACCAGGCCCAAGGTTGACTCAGCCTTCCATCCTTTATAAGGTAGGTAAAATGAGGACCCAGATTGTTGGGGGCAATAAGTTGACTTTGTATATAAATATACAAATAGGATGAAGACTATTGCTAACATAGTGTAAGCCGCCCTGAGTCTTCGGAGAAGGGCGGGATATAAATGCATATAAAAAAATAAAATTAAAAAATCTTGCTGCCATCAACAAACAGTATATAACATCAAAGTACCATTTTTTATTCCAAAATCTTTTTCCTTTAAACCCAAAAGAAAAGCCTCTGGTTTTATCTTCATATTCACTTTAACAATCTTCTGTATTAAGATGTGACTCCTACTCCAATATTTCTTTGCTTTGTCACATGTCCACCAGATTAAATACTGTCTCAAGGGGAGTTTAAGTTGCCTTTCTATTGCCCTTTTATAGTTTTCTCTCTTTGGGGTTTGAATATTTGAATATATCTCATGTTATGTTCCCGCCCATGTCATTTGAACTCGTAATGGTAGGTGCAGTTTCATTTCATAGACTAGATTATTGCTGTTTTACTGATAATATATCAGGTTTCTAAATTAAGATATCAGTGCAGTTAACCAAAGCACATCCCAAAACAAGAAATTTAAAGTTTATGCTTGGATTTAAATACTGGATGGGGAATCCAAGCGGAATCCAGAAAGGGTCAATTGACATGTTTCGTGGTGAATCTAAGTCATAACAATCAATATTTGTTACTTTTGTATAACCAGATATCATGCAAATCAAACAGTGACTGACAAATCAGAAACAACTACTCATAGAAATTGGTCATTGTCCTCTGCTATTTTGTTTAAATACAAATGCAAAGGATCTCACAAGCATTTCAGGCAGCTGGGATGGACACATTTATACAATAAGATCAGAATTTTCAAAAGCCAAAGTCTAGAGCAGGGGTCAGCAACCTGCAGCTCTGGAGCCACATGTGGCTCTTTCACCCCTCTGCTGTGGCTCCCTGTCACTCAAAATATGCGTCACAATGTGCGATACCTGCCGGCACGTGATTTATTGAGCTTTTCAACTCCCAGTAGGCCACCCAGGGATAAATCCAAGAAAACAAAAATTTCAGAAGAAAACTGAATGCTTAATTCAACTACATATGCTAGTTTTGTGGCCGCTCAAGAAATAATCAAGCATGGGAAGGGTTTTGTGGCTCCTATTTTCTTTTCTGTGGGAAACAGGTCCAAATGGCTCTTTGAGTGTTTAAGGTTGCAGACCACTGGTCTAGAGTAATTAGGGCTTTTTGTATTTCATTAACTGGGACTTGAATGGGGAGGTTCAAGGTTTCCTTTTTCCATAGCTTTGCCTACCATTGCAAAGATGCCATATCAAGGGTTAATTCTGGAAATCAATGTATGCAATGTATAAACCTGTTTCTAGTTTTATAACTTTTGTTTCACAAAATATAGAAATAAACTTTATTTTACATTGATACTGGAGACTTATTTTGAATGGCATATTGTCTGTTGTGGTTTTTTCCCCCCAAAGGTGACATTTATGAAAAGCAAAATATAATCTTTCTGCGTTCATGTCAAAGGTGGATTTCAGCAGGTTCTGACCAGTTCTGGAGAACCGGTAGTGGAAATTTTGAGTAGTTTGGAGAACCGGTAGTAAAAATTCTGGCTGGCCCCACCCCCATCTATTCTCTGCCTCCCAAGTCCCAGCTGATTGGGAGGAAATGGGGATTTTGCAGTATCTTTTCCCCTGCCACGCCCACCAAGCCAAATCCACAGAACTGGTAGTAAAAAATTTTGAAACCCACCACTGATTCACGTACTAATAAATTATCACCAGATTTGAAGAAAACACCCTCCCTCTGCAAGTTGAGGAATGGACTATATTTATTTAGTCAGGCCATTAACAATCTTAATATTTTTTTTAGAATTCAGTGGGGATTGGCTTTACAGATCTTATTTAAATGTTTTATTATTGTTTTTGTAGCATTTTTCTAGGCCACCCATAGCCATTAAGGAACTGAGCAGCGTATGAACTTGCTAAACAAACAAGCAAATATATTACTTGTTTTAATATGAAGAATTGTGTTTTTGCAATCTGGTTGGTTAGTATCAGGTTTCCAGAATGCAGTCCTTTGGAGCTATGAATTGCGGACCTCTTACAGCTGATTTTATATTTGGTTTGAGTACTATGGGAATTTGTCCCCAAAGTAAAGGTCATGGGAAGTTATATCAGATTTTTCTGCCTAAAAATTCAGCCCCACTCATTTTTACGTAGATGTATACAGTGGTGGGTTTCAAATTTTTTTACTACTGGTTCTGTGGTGGGCGTGGCTTGGTGGGCGTGGCTTGGTGGGCATGGCAGGGGACAGATACTGTAAAATCTCCCTTCCCACCCCACTTCAGGGGAAGGATACTGCAAAATCCCCATTTCCTCCTGATCAGCTGGGACTCAGGAGACAGAGAATAGATGAGGGCGGGACCAGTCAGAATTTTTACTACCGGTTCTCTGAACTACTCAAAATTTCTACTACCGGTTCTCCAGAACCAGTCAGAATCTGCTGAAACCCACCTCTAGATGTATACCTGGTATCCCAAAAGTAGTCATCAAATAAATATCAATCACTGAGATCATTATTGCAAAATTTTGACTGCCATATTACTTCTGGGACACTCTGTCTACAAACACTCATATATATATAATCTACCATCACAGAAAGCATGAATGGGTAGCAACTGTAGTCGCACACTGATTCACAACTTATTATGAATGACAGTTTTGCGTGCAGTTAAAACAACAGTTACTGTTGAAATGCTGCAACTATAAACTCATTTCATGCCTCTTATATTGACTTTGACTGCAAGAGGAGTACATGGTATGTATTGACCAGGTGCAGAGGGATATTTCTGTGTTTCAGTCATAGAGGACTTTGAATTTTTGTGACTTTAGCTGGAGGATCAACATCCTGTGTAAACAAATAGCTTGGTGAAGAGCTGATCCAGAAGGGTTAGTGAATGAAAAGAGTATCATACATTCTCCTTGGCAGTGATATCACTGACTTCTAAATTTACCAGTTGTAATTTGGAGCTGGGTTTCGTTCAAGATCTGGGATGCCAAGAAATGAGACAGGCAGGGTTGGATTACAGAGGAGGGGGGGGGATCTTGAGCCCAGCGAGCAGAATGATACAGCATGTCTCCAAGAAAAGAACAGGAAGTTCTTAAGGTCCAGACATGTGACAGTCTGTTGAGGAAAACGCCAAGTGTGCCTCACCCCTGATGAAAGGTCTGCAGAACTAAGGATTGGCTGGAAGTCCCTTCATATAGAATAGAATAGAATAGAATAGAATAGAATAGAATAGAATAGAATAGAATAGAATAGAATTTTTTATTGGCCAAGTGTGATTGGACACACAAGGAATATCCATTTACAATCCCACGGTACCTGATTCGAGAAATAGGGTATAAATAGGAGAAATAGGGTTTAAAGGTGACCACCTTTAAAGCGCTCCATGGCATAGGGCCGGGTTATCTACGGGACCGCCTACTGCGACCAGATACCTCTCACCGACCCGTGCGCTCTCACAGAGAGGGACTCCTCAGGGTGCCGTCAGCTAGGCAGTGTCGTCTGGCGATGCCCAGGGGAAGGGCCTTCTCTGTGGGGGCTCCCGCCCTCTGGAACGAACTCCCCCCAGGACTCCGTCAACTTCCAGATCTTCGAACCTTCCGTCGCGAGCTCAAGACTCATTTATTCATCTGTGCAGGACTGGCTTAGATTTTTAAATTTAGAGGGGTTTTAAATTGATTTTAATATTTATATTTCTATTTTTATTAATTGGTATTATTAATTATTGGCATTAGAATAAGTCTTTTAATGATTATTTTAATTTGTATATTGATGTTTTTATATGCCTGTAAACCGCCCTGAGTCCTTTGGGAGATAGGGCGGTATATAAGTTTAAATAATAAATAATAAATAAATAAATAAATAAATAAATTGCAACTACGGACTTGTAAGGCCCTTGACAATTCCTGATAAAGCGATCAAAAAGACTTCATTTTTCTGATGCAATCACGGGAAGGATGAGTTTCGTCTGCAAAAGTAGCGCTCACATGAAATCTCACTATGCTTATCATTGGAATAATTGAATATTTGTGCCTTGAGCCATGCAAGGTTGGCCTTAGGCTAAGGCTGCCAAAGCTTAGAGCAGTGCCCCCACCCCAACCTTTTTGCACAAGGGACAGGTTACATGCAAGACGATTTTTCCATGGACTGGGGGGGGGGTGGAAGAGGAGTGCAACAACCTAGATCCCTCCCTTGTGCAGTTTGCAGTAGGGTTTGTGCTCCTATGAGATGCCAGATGATCTGAGGTGGAGCTGAAGGGGTGGGGTTCGTCAGGGATGGGTTCTACTTACCGTTACTACCAATTTGCATCGTGCCCCCATGCGCGCATGCGCAGAAGAGTTTTTATGACATTTGGGTCAGTGGGCGGAGCCTCCCGCTGGTTTTACTATCTGAACCAGGGGGTCTGAACCAGGGGGTTCAGTGGGGGGCAAACCACCACTGATGTTTGTGCTAAAGAGCAGCTGCAAATACAGATGATTTATAATAATAATAATAATAATAATAATAATAATAATAATAATAATAATAATAATAATAATAATAATAATATCAGAGTTGGAAGGGACCTTGGAGGTCTTCTAGTCCAACCCCCTGCCCAGGCAGGAAACCCTACACCATTTCAGACAAATGGCTATCCAACATTTTCTTAAAAATTTCCGGTGTTGGAGCATTTACAACTTCTGCAGGCAAGTTGTTCCACTGATGATGATGATGATGATGATGATGATGATGATGATGATGATGATGATGATTATTATTATTATTATTTGTTTACATTTATACCCCACCCTTCTCCGAAGACTCAGGGCGGCTTACAGTGTATAAGGCATTTTATTTGAATTTATATCCTGCCCTTCTCCGAAGACTCAGGGCGGCTTACACTGTGTTAAGCAATAGTCTTCATCCATTTGTATATTATATACAAAGTCAACTTTTATTGCCTCCAACAATCTAGGTCCTCATTTTACCTACCTTATAAAGGATGGAAGGCTGAGTCAACCTTGGGCCTGGTGGGACTTTAACTTGCAGTAACTGCAAGCAACTGTGTTAATAACAGACAGACTTAGTCTGCTGAGCCACCAGAGGCCCGATTAATTGTTCTAACTGTCAGGAAATTTCTCCTTAGTTCTAGGTTGCTTCTGTCCTTGATTAGTTTCCACCCATTGCTTCTTGTTCTACCTTCAGGTGCTTTGGAGAACAGCCCGACTCCCTCTTCTTTGTGGCAACCCCTGAGATATTGGAACACTGCTATCATGTCTCCCCTAGTCCTTCTTTTCATTAAACTAGGCATACCGAGTTCCTGCAACTGTTCTGCATATGTTTTAGCCTCCAGTCCCCTAATCATCTTTGTTGCTCTTCTCTGCACTCTTTCTAGAGTCTCAACATTCTTTTTACATCGTGGCAACCAAAACTGAATGCAATATTCCAAGTGTGGCCTTACCAAGGCATTATAAAGTGGTATTAACACTTCACATGATCTTGATTCTATCCCTCTGTTTATGCAGAACTGTGTTGGCTTTTTTGGCAGCTGCTGCACACTGCTGGCTCATATCTAAATGGTTGTCCACTAGGACTCCAAGATCCCTCTCACAGTTACTACTATTGAGCAAGGTACCTCATATATGGTACCTGTGCATTTTGTTTTTTTTGGCCTAAATGTAGAACATTACTTTTTTCACTGTTGAATTTCATTTTGTTAGATAGTGCCCAATGTTCAAGTCTGTCAAGATCTTTTTGTATTTTGAGCCTATCTTCTGGAGTGTTGCCTATTCCTGCCAGTTTGGTGTCATCTGCAGATTTGATGAGTTCCACATCTATTCCCTCGTCCAAGTCATTGATGAAGATGTTAAAGAGTACTGGGCCTAAAACAGAGCCTTGGGGTACTCCACTGCATACTTCCCTCCATGTAAATGTAGTTCCATTGAGGACTACATGTTGAGTGCGGTTGGTCAGCCAGTTATGAATCCATCTGGTGGTGGTGCTGTCTAACCCACATTTTTCTACTTTATCTAGTAGTAGGTTATGGTCTACTTTATCAAATACTTTACTGAAGTCCAAGTAAATTATATCGACAGCATTCCTCTGATCTACTAATTTTGTCACTTTGTCAAAGAATGCAATAAGATTAGTCTGGCATGATCTGTTTTTGACAAACCCATGTTGGCTTTTGGTTATTTGCTTGCTCACTCGCTGTGCATCTGCAGCTGTGTGGCCCAGCTCCTAACAAGCCACAGGCTGACACTGGTCCATAGCCTGGGGGTTGGGGACCCCAGCTTAGAGGATCCTTCACTACCCCTCTTTGAGAATCATTCTAAAAATGTATATCTTCAATTGACAGCAGACAATGCCAGTCAATGTGGCCTAAAAGTGCCATATATCTTGAGCCAACATCAGATCATGGACAGGGTTCCAGAAGGCAGAAAAAATAATGAGCTGCTGTTTCAGGCCTATCATTTAAACCAGGGGTCTCCAATCTTGGCAACTTTAAGACTTGTGGACTTCAACTCCCAGAATTCCTCAGTCAGCTTTGCAATTCTGGGAGTTGAAGTCCACAAATCTTAAAGTTGCCAAGGTTGGAGACCCCTGTTTAAACCACTTTGCAATAGAATTGTATTATTTTACCAAAGGGTTTTACGGGACCAGATCAGGGAATTACCCAATCCAAGATCTTGTTTTGTATGGTGGAAAGTCCAATGTTTCTGGAAAGATGTGGCCAGTTACAAATAAAAATAGACATCAAGGGCATATCTTTGGACGGAGCGTGTTGCCTTTTCACAGAGTGCTTTTTAAAGATAAGCGTACCTTTTCTTGGCTTGAGTGGATAGAACTGAACCTTCTCCATAAAGCCCTTGGTCCAGCAGAAGTGCACTGCTCATCCCTGCAAGCATATCATTCTTGCTCAAAAAAACACTGACCTATCTCTGATCTTCTGATGGGCAGAAGCTACTGTTACTTAATCAAGCAAATCAGCACAGCATTCCTTTGGTCAGAAGCACAACTCATGGCATTTGCTGGAAACCGTATTTCCTTGAATATCTGACAAAGAAAAATACCCTTTTAGGGATTGGCACAGACTCTTCTAATGCAAGCTGCGATGTTTCAGTTGCAGTCCAGTTTTATTAATGACTTCCATGACAGAAACCATGATGCCAAACTAATGAGGCTGTTGTTTATTCCAAACCATATGTTGACTCAGCACAATGTTGCACAAATATTTTTCCTGGCTAACTTACTGTGTAATTAAGCACCCATTTTGAAATCATGTTTCTAGCTCCCCTCCCCCCTCCCCCACCCCGTTCCCGTCCCCGTCCCAAAGAACAAACTGAATAGGCCCAAGAGTTTCCTAATTTGGCAGTAGTGGTTAAAATGCTTTAGTGGATTTGGAAAGATAAGGCTCTGTTTTTAAAAAAAAACAAAAAAAACACAGAGTGTACATAATGGAATCAAACTGATGATTCCATGAAAGCTAACAAAAGGATTTTTTTCGCCCACTGAGAAAAGCTTGTTTAATGAGCCTCTTCCCAATTTGACATCCTCCAGATTCATTGGAATTATAGTTTCCAAAATCCAGATGATTAATATGGAGATCCTATTTCTTGAGTTCAAATTCAATTTTGTTATATGTACGATGCACAGCAGAGTTGAGGAGCAAAAAAAGGGAAGGGAGGGCATAAGCAATCAGAAAGAATGATAGAAATCAATCTGCATTAATAACAAGAAAATCTTTTATCCCATTTTGCAATTCAGTTTCTACTTTAAGGAAGTACAGGTAGTCCTCCACTTACAACAGTTCATTTAGTGACTGTTCTAAGTTACAATGGCACCAAAAAAAGTGACATGTGGCCATTTTTCACACTTATGACCATTGCAACATCCCCACAGTCACATAAGGTGAGATCATCAGTGGTTTCGGTGTGAAGTACCAGCTGTATGCGGATGACACCCAGCTGTACTTTTCTACATCGGACCACCCCAACGAAGCTATCGAAGTGCTGTCCCGGTGTCTGGAGGCCGTACGGGTCTGGATGGGGAGAAACAGGCTCAAGCTCAATCCCGCCAAGACAGAGTGGCTGTGGATGCCGGCATCCCGGTACAGTCAGCTAAATCCGCGGCTGACCATCGGTGGCAAGTCATTGGCCCCGATGGAGAGGGTTCGCAACTTAGGCGTCCTCCTGGACGAACGGCTGTCTCTAGAAGATCATTTGACGGCCGTCTCCAGGAGAGCGTTCTACCAGGTTCGCCTGGTACGCCAGTTGCGCCCCTTTCTGGACCGGGATGCCCTATGCACGGTCACTCACGCACTCGTGACGTCTCGCCTGGATTACTGCAATGCTCTCTACATGGGGCTCCCCTTGAAGGGCATCCGGAGGCTACAGTTAGTCCAGAATGCGGCTGCGGGGGTGATAGATGGAGCGCCTCGTGGCCCCCGCATACCCCCCATCCTGCGCAGACTGCCCTGCCTCCCTGTGGCCTCCGGGGTGCGCTTCAAGGTTTTGGTGACCACCTTTAAAGCGCTCCATGGCATTGGGCCGGGTTATTTACGGGACCGCCTACTGCTACCGAATACCTCTCACCGACCCGTGCGCTCTCACAGAGAGGGTCTCCTCAGGGTGCCGTCAGCGAGGCAATGTCGTCTGGCGACGCCCAGGGGAAGGGCCTTCTCTGTGGGGGCTCCCACCCTTTGGAACGAACTACCCCCCGGACTCCGTCAGCTTCCGGACCTTCGGACCTTCCGCCGCGGGCTTAAAACATACTTATTTAATTGTGCAGGACTGAGCTAGATTTTAAATTTATGGGTTTTAATTGGGTTTTATTTGTATGTTTTAATTAACGGGCTTTTTGAATAAGTTTTTTAATTGTTTTTATACTGTATTTATGTGTTTTTAAGTGCCTGTAAACCGCCCTGAGTCCTTCGGGAGATAGGGCGGTATATAAATATGATTAAATAAATAAATAATAATAAATAAATTTACATTCTGATGCCTGACAACAATGCTTGGTTCATATTTATGACAGTTGCAGTGTCCCAGGGTTCCCTTTTTGCAACTTTTTGACAAACAAAATTGATGGGGAAGCCAGATTCATTTAACAACCATGTTACTAACTGAAACAACTGCAGTGATTCACTTAACAAACGTGGCAAGAAAAGTAGTAAAATGGGACACAACTCAACAAACTTCTCACTTAGCAACATAAATTCTGGGCTGAATTGTGTTCATAGGTCGAGGACTACCTGTACACATTTCATTCCTGTCTTCTTTTCCCAAACCTCATCATATCACCGTCGCACACTTGTGCCCCTTCTGCTACCCAGCAGCAGCCATTAACCTGTCTGCTGATCTGCTTGTGAGCAACCTGGAACCTGGTGGTGAGAAGCCATCAGGATGACTATGGGATTTATCTAATGATGGGAACGGGATTTGCAGGGATTGCTCTCACTAAGTGATATGGTCACACTTTATGATCATATCTCTTACCAATGGAAATTCTGGTACCAATTGCAATTGTAAGTTGAAGAAAACCTGTATATATTTTCATCACATGCAGAGAAATTGAATGCCGATTACACAAGTGTGAATCATGTCCTAGTGCTATCATCTTCCAATATCAACACAACTGATTGTTTTTCTTTTGATGAGTTAATGCAATTGAACAAGCTGAACCTAATCCTCTATTCTTTTATTGTATTAGGATATTTTTTTTAAAAAAATCTGTTCTTTGGCATTATAAGGTGAGTTGACCTCATATTGTTTCTTGCTTTCCAAGAGAAATATAATAATCTGTCGTGTTGTTCTGTTTAAAAGGAGCGTTCCACGCAGCTTATCTATTCTTATTATTTAATTTTGTAGTGTTTCCAAAAGACTTTAAAGAAAGTCTCCATTTTAATGTGATCCTGAATTCAAAAGACCACTGTCAAGAAACAAGTATTCCACAATTTTGTATGACCTTCCAAGACCACACATGTTTTTTCCCTCCCTTTGGGCAATAGGCAGGTTTCCCATAGCAATTCTGACTGTGAAATTAAAACCTATGTTCGTTTTGAGATTTACTCTCTTTTAACCAGCCCAGTGTGGGTTTCAAATTTTTTTACTACCGGTTCTGTGGGCGTGGCTTGGTGGGCATGGCGTGGCTTGGTGGGTGTAGCTTGGTGGATGTGGCAGGGGAAGGATACTGTAAAATCTCCATTCCCACCCCACTCCAGGGGAAGGTTACTGCAAAAATCCCCATTTCCTCCTGGTCAGCTGGGACTTGGGAGGCAGAGAATAGACGGGGACGGGGCCAGTCAGAGGTGGTATTTACTGATTCTCCGAACTACTCTAAATTTCCGCTATCGGTTCTCCAGAACTGGTCAGAACCTGTTGAAATCCACCTCTCAGGCAGCCCAATAATAAGCAGCAATTTAAAAAAGAATTAATGGGGAACATATTATGCCAGTCATCTTTCTTTGTAACCTAAAAGCAGCAGTTTAAGACAGAAAATAAGGCCAAGTGTAGTTAATAGATAGTCCTCGGCTTATGACCATAACAGAGCCTCCCCATTATATAGTCTGTTACAGTATTTATATTTAGTAGCTAGAGCAGTGGGTTTGTGCAATGAGCCAAAAGACACAATTATAGTTTACTGGTTGGACAATGCTGGTTTCTGTGTGAGGCAATCTGCGCTGTGATTGGTTGCTGCGGGTCTGGAGGGGGAGTTTCCCTTTTGCCCCGCCTTTTTCTTCTGTCCTATAGCCTCTGTGATTTACCTCATGATGCTCCAGTTTGCCTAAGTTGTTTACTGTAAATATAGATGTAAAATACATTTATTTATATAAAACTTCAAGTTTGTGTCAGCGTCTCTAACTTTATTTGGACACCTGCTGCGCAATTCCCTGACAGTCACGTTGCAACAGCCATTAAGTGAAGCATCTCACTTAATGACACACACACACACCCATCCTTGCTCTCACCAATGGAAATGAAAGTGCTGGTCATTAAGTAGAGCACAGGGTGCCTCAGGGCCAAGCAAAGGCCCAGGCCTGCCTGCCTGCACCGGGCCTCCCAAGGCCTCCCCCATCACTGAGGCATCTGGTGCTTTGCTCCATGTCTCTTGAGGTCCCATAGGCTTTGGCTGGCTCCCAAACCTGCTATTCAACTGGCAAGGGAAACTAAAGCTGGTCAGCAGAAGTGACAAGTACAAGGGCAGTTGTAGTGAGGGAGAGACAATGTACCAGTTGTAGCTTTGAAACTGGGTTATAAGTATCTTTTGGAAGGTCTAACATAATTTCCATTATAAATCAAGAACTACCCATACTCGAAAATAATTTTCAGAAGTGGTTAATGGGATCTATTCCCGCATCAATGAGTGATGGATTTCAGATTGCTGTATGAAATGTTGCACTAAGTCAACCCAACAACTGTATTTCGTTCAGCTGTTTGTTCCCCTTTATTTCAAGGAAAATTCACTGGAGCTGTCAAAAAAGTCAAGACGGTGGGCGCACCCCAGGGGTGAAATTCAAAATTTTTCCCTACCGGTTCTGTGGGAGTGGCTTGGTGGGCATGGCAGGGGAAGGATACTGCAAAATCTCCATTCCCCCTCCACTCCAGGGGGAAGGATACTGCAAAATCCCCATTCCCTGCCCACTCCTGCAGGAAGGATATTGCAAAATCCCCATTCCCTTCCCACTCCTGGGGGAAGGATACTGCAAAATCCCCATTCCCTGCCCACTCCTGCAGGAAGGATATTGCAAAATCTCTATTCCCACCCCCCCTCCAGGGAAAGGATACTGCAAAATCTCCATTCCCTCCCCACTCCAGGGGGAAGGATACTGCAAAATCTCCATTCCCTCCCCACTCCAGGGGGAAGGATATTGCAAAATCCGCATTCCCTCCCCACTCCTGGGGGGAAGGATACTGCAAAATCCCCATTCCCTGCCCACTCCTGCGGGAAGGATATTGCAAAATCTCTATTTCCACCCCCCCTCCAGGGAAAGGATACTGCAAAATCTCCATTCCCTCCCCACTCCAGGGGGAAGGATACTGCAAAATCCCCATTCCCTCCCCACTCCTGGGGGAAGGATACTGCAAAATCCCCATTCCCTCCCCACTTCTGGGGGAAAGATATTGCAAAATCTCCATTCCCATCCCCCTCCAGGGGAAGGATACTGCAAAATCTCCATTCCCTCTCCACTCCAGGGGGAAGGATACTGCAAAATCCCCGTTCCCACCCCACTCCAGGGGAAGGATATTGCAATCCAGCCAGAGGTGGTATTTGCCGGTTCTCCAAACCACTCAAAATTTCTGCTACCGGTTTTCCAGAACCTGTCAGAACATGCTGAATTTTACCCCTTGGGCACCTTCATAATCAAACCCTCCTCCGTTTTAAAGTACATTACACCCATGTCAGACAGAGTCATGGCTTCAAATATTCAATCAAGCCCACTTTCTTGATTTTTTTTGGCCTCTCCTGAAAAGGCCCTTGTCTTTTATTCTCCCCACCTGTAGAGGTTGTGGAGAGGAGGCCAAGAATCCCAAAATATGAAGGAATATGGGATATGAATGGCAAGATTTGGCATTTTTGTTGGCATATTTTGTAGGAACATTGCTTTAGAAAGTTGCATAAATGTCACATTACATGCTTAAACAACTCAGTCAATGCATACATACTAAGTTGACCTATGGATAACCTCAGCCTTTATTTTTGTTCCTAAGAAATTGGGTTTTGACAGAGGCATGTGGGAAACTAACAAGTTAAAGAGTCTTATGATATACAGTGGAATAGTTCAAATCCCAAGAAAGCTGCATGGATTAAAATGACATGCATTCTCAGGATATTTTTGTGGCAGGTATATTTAAGCTGAACCTTTAAAGAATTTTGTAAAACAAAACCATAACTTGTATCCATAACTGTAAAATTGAGCTTAAATACAAATGGGATTCTTTGAAGAAGGAAAGTATATTAACTGCAATGGTCAAAAGAGCTTTCCAGTAATTTTGGTTCAAAGGGAAAAGAAACCTTTAAACCAGAAACAGGGAGATTTTATCCTCTACTTATGGCTGAAATACAGCTCTTAGCATCCAAAATCCCTGGCGCTAGTGATTGGGACTGCTGTGACTGCATTTGAGGAGATATGAACTTATCAACCCTGCTTTAGAATTAGCACAATTTTCTATATCTGATAGGGCTGTGTGCAGATTTGCAGATATGCACATTTACAGTTGACTACACAGGAAAAGTCCATTTTAACTAGAGCTGACAGAAATAAGCCATTTAACATTTTGAAAATGTCCTTTACAGGTAGCCCTTGTTTTAAAAGCCCATTTGTTTAACATCCATCAAGGTTACAACAGCACTGAAAAAGGTAACTTACGACCAGTCCTCACAATTATGACTATTGCAGCATCCCCATGGTCCTGTGATCAAAATTTGGGTGCTTGGCAACTGGCATGTATTTACAACCCTTTCAGCATCCTGTGGTCACGTGATCACCATCTGCGACCCTACCAGCTGGCTTCTGACAAGCAAAGTCAATGGGGGAAAGATGGATTTGCTTAACAACCATGTGATTCCCTTCACAACTTTAAAAAATATGACAAAAAACCTCCCCACAACTCACTTATCAACTGCCTTGCTTAGCAATAAAATAAACAAATAAAAAATTTGAAAAATGGATTATGTTTCTAAAATACAACGTGTAAGATCATGTAAAAGGGCAAGATGTAGTAGGATGAATTCTTGGATGCAAATAGTCATATACTCCTTAATCGTGACTTTAAAAAAAAAATCTTGACCATGTAGTAAGTCCTGCCCCAACTGGCCTTTCAGTTTTCCTCCACTCAGTGTGGTTGTTCAGAGGACATGTGTGGTTAAAAAAATAGAGAGCAGCTTTGAAAATGGCTTTTGGCTACCAAGTAATGAAGCAATGTTATCTAAATAAGGAACAACCCTTGAGTGGGTCTTCTCAGCAATAGCCACCGTGCTCTTTTGTTGGAATACAATGCAACAGGATTGAGCTGAACTTGGGAAAGGAACTGACTTGAGCACCTGAATGGAAAGTTGGGATATACTGTAAAATCAATCAATCATGAAGAAATTCCAGGTCTCTAATGCTAAAAAATAAACAATTCCTCACTACAGGCCCAAAGAGTCAAAAAAGCAACACAATGTTTTTTTTTTATAAGGGCATGTCAAACTGTTTGTAATTTTCTGTGTGAGAGAATGATGGCATTTTGTATGTGATCAGTGAGAGGATAAGCAAATGTGTCTTCAGACAGCTGTCTAAACTGTAAAGGAAATCTTGCAGTTGTTATGAAAGTGGAAGGGCAGTACAGAACACACCTAATATAGCAGAACACTTGCCTTGTGCTAGACAAGAGATAAAACTTACGCAATGCCTTCGAGAATTGCAAAGGATCATATAAATAAAAAGGAGAACATTTCCAAAATAGCTCTCCTTTGGTTTAAAGCTAGCATTCTGAATTAAACTGGTACTTTCAAGAAACTGAAAAGAGCTGAAGTATTGAGTACTTTGGCAGTATGTGCGTAACGAATTTGGACTAGATTAAACCTGAGCTAGGTTCAACTGCTACTTCTTACTGTGTCTCAGTGGAATATCCAAGCAGGATTGGTCCAGATTAGCACTTGGGTGAAAGACTTCCTTGGAATTCCAGAACGGTTGACTGGACAGGAAGTCACAACAAATATCTCAGAAGAAGACAAACAATGCCTTCCCCATTGCTTTTCATATGCCCCGGGGGGGAAAAAAAGGAAAGGGAGTCAAAATAGCTCTATAGATGTTAGGAGCTTCCTTCAGTTGTAGGCAAATGATATTTCCACAGCTGAAGCTGAGCTTTTCCAATTTCTTCTCTGCCTCCTTTGGTTCTACTTATCCATAGCCAGTTGCCAATGTGACCTCTGCCATGATTTGGTGATAGCTGGTGTCCGAATGTACCAAATCTAACATTTGTTATACATACAATGAAAATGAAACTATATTTACTATATGTTTACTAGCAGAAAAAATGTGTAGCAAGTTCTGGAAACCCTAGTATATGTTCTCAAGACATAAGTTCAAGAAGTTAAACAAATAGGAATTCCAGCTACTGCAAGACTATTTTCATTACAATACTTCAAATCTGAAAAATGATAAAAAGATACACATAGCATATATTATATACTTACTGAAAAAACTTTATTAGTGGCTTAGCATGTAGTGTATTTTAAAACTTTCTAACAGCTGGATCTGTTTTATTATACAAGTTACATAAGTAAAGACGAATGGGCTCACTGATCTTAATTTCATTATGAAATTAATATAGTATTTTTCATTAGATGAACCTTTCATGATTCCTGTATTCCCTCTGATAGGATCAGCCGTACTTCCCTTTAATTTTAACCTAGTCATTTTGTACATAGCTAAATAGTCTATCTTTTTGACATTGCTATATTTTGTTCTTAGAAATCTACCTACTCTATCCAAATAAACATGACACTAGCTCAAATCTATTATCCTTCATGTGGAAGTATTTGATTGATTTGATTGAACAAAAGTTCTAAACAAATTTTCTTATGTAGGCAGGTTTTCAACATAGAAGGGGACTTCTGCTAATTGCCATCACTATACAATTATCCATAATGGTCCAAATTCTTCTAAAAAATCCTCAGCCTTCGGTGTAAACATTTTTATATTTGATCTTAAGAACTTACAATTACAGAGAGAAATGTTGTTTTTAAAAGTCACTTTCCTCATTCTTAAGACTTATTTGTTGCATTTGACTACTGTCAAATACTTATTTCATGGAGTTCTGTATAAAAACTGTGAATGGGATTTGCACTTTGAGTCAGGAAACAGTTGGGTATAAGCAAAATTACATAAGAGACAGTGCTTCAAATTTCTCATTCTTAAATATTAAAATTGGGATGCTATTTCAATTATGAAAGGATACTATAAAAATGATAATTCAGTTTCAGGTCCAACATTCTTTTGCTTTCTCCAACATCTTACAGCTAGCTGCCTGTAAGAGGTGCTACAAGACCAGTTCTACCACATTATAAAATATTTTCATTCTGGGTGGTAGATTAGTATATACAGTAGTCCACCCAATACCCACAGACCTGCTACCCAGATCATGTCTTTCATTATAACTAAGGCACAGAGTGCTGTAGATGTTGCTCTAAAGGCAACAGTTGAGAAATGCATTGTGAGATCATGTCTACGGAAACTATCTTGTACAGGCAGCTGTAGTAATCACCTCAGTTTACATAGCTCTGAGAAATCCTCAGATATTTTTTTACAGACCATCTGGGCAATGAATTAGTGGCAGAAGCCATGCAGAAGAGAATGATGGAGAGATTCCTGGTTTATCTTCCACTTCAAGAGGCAGACTTAGTCCCGGTGCTGCCTAATTAGGTAGCAAGTCCTCCTAGGATGTCCCTGGGCAGCTGTCAATCTCTCTTTCTCCACTTACACTCTAGCATTTGGACAGACTGAGTACCATGTCACAGAGTTTGTTTGAAACATCAAGAAAATTGGGGGGGAAAAGAGTTTGATGTTACCATCCTCACATGCAGAACCCTTTAGCAAGAAAAAGACAATCCCCCAGACAATACATTTGATCACCAGAAAATAAACTCGCTTCTCAGTCATCCATTTTTGGGACTGTGGCATCAACCTTCCCTAAAATCTGGGACAGATCTTAAAATCTGGCAAATAAGTCTCAGCTCTCATTATAAAAAAAACAAAAAACCTTCCCCTTCATACAAGAAAACAAAGAAATGGCTTTTTGATCTGATCTTTTAGGTTTTTTCCATTCCACATTAAGATATTTGGCCACAAGAAAGTTGGATTTTTGTTGCAATTTACAGTCATCCTTTAATGACAATTAAAATTTAGGGATGAAATAGCCAAGACAACACTTTTATATCCCACCGATTTCAGTGTGAGGATTAAATGCACCTGCATATACACAACATGCTCCCAAACACTAATAAAACACAAGGTATAGTTATTTCTTTCTGTTATTTTCATATAGTTCTCATTGTTATTGGCACTGTAATGTAAGTTAAAGCTGTTTCATTCTTTGCCCAGAAAATGTGTGTCCCAAAGTGAAGTGATGGGAGATGGATTATTAAACTGAAATGCATTTGAGGCGAGGGGAAAAGACAAAGCTTTAGGCCCTAAATGAAAAGGCAATGGAGCACATATGAAGCTTAAAGAAGTGGAAATGATTTGTGTTAGGAGTGTCATAAAAGCATCAGCTGATGAATGGCTAATTGGGTGACCTAAATGACTTGTCCAAATTTTTTTTTCAACTCCAAATGTGGGCTGCTTATACTTTAAAAAAAAAGAAAAAAGAAAAAAAGAAAAAAATGCTAGCCTAGGGAATTTTTGTGGGCTGGACACTGGTGAATAAGCACTATAACCCATTAGTGAATATGAAGAACTTGTAAAACTTGTTATTCTCCTTGCTTCAAAGACTGTCAACAATGCTGTCAATAGCTTCACAACTAGGCATTCACCTAGCACTAAATTTATCTTAGTGGGATTTTGTTCAGACCACTGAGTGATCACTGCTGTGTACACCAGCCAAAATGGTGTGATTCAGTGAGGAGGCCGAGCGGTCAGAGCCTTCGGTGGGTCCGTTGGCGCTCTCACTGCGCTGACAGCAAAGAATCTGCTTGAAGGTGGCACTCATTTCTTTGTCTCGATAAGAGTAGATAATGGGGTTCATGGCAGAGTTGAATTCCGCGAGCAGCAAGAAGAACTTTTCATAGGCAAGAACATCGCACTGTGGGCAGCAAACATCAAGAAGAAGGAGAACTAATCCTGGAGTCCAGCAGATTATAAAAGCACCTGGAAAAGACAAATAAAAATACATTTGGTCTTCTAGATATTATATAATTATTATATATAACTGTTATATAATAATAGTTAAATTTTATAAAATTAAAATGACAGTATACACAGCAAACGAGATAACTATGCTGGATTTCATATCACAGATCACTAGTTGAACATTATTATTATTATTATTATTATTATTATTATTATTATTATTATTATTATTATTATTATTATTATTATGTAAGATAGCCAATAACAATAGCACTTAGACTTATATACTACTTCATGGTGCTTTACAGCCCCTCTAAGCAGTTTAGAGTCAGCCTATTGCCCCAGACAATCTGGCTCCTCATTTTACTGAGGAAGGATGAATGGAAGGCTGAGTCAATCTTCAGCCGGTCAAGATCGAACTTCTGGCAGTCAGCAGAGTCAGCCTGCAATACTTCATTCTAACCACTGCACCACCATAGCTCTAAAAAACTAAACATGTACATTCTACATTCAGACAATAAACTTGTTGGAAACTACTCTGGGATAAGAAAAAGTCCAGAATAGAAAAAGGAACCAAATAGTGCATTCTAACCATTGCACCACCAGGGTTCAAGATGCTATATAATATTGCCTAGATATTATATATTCTATCATACACTTTTTTGAAGGAGCGTCCTGGCATGTTCAAATTTCATTCTCATTTATCCATTGAAAGCCTCTGTGAACTGGACTAGGCTTGATTAGTTTAATCTATGAGGTTGCTAGGAGTCAGAAAGAATTTGCTGGCACATGAAGTCTGAGATTGATGTTCAGTATGAAGCCAGGGGATGAATCTAGATTTATTCCTCTATATATTATATATATAAAATATATATCAATGTTTTGGTTTGCTTTCTAAATATATATTCAGCCAGGGATCCTTATTTTCAAAGAATAAGACATACAATCACATACTTATTTGTGAATCTGAATTTGGATTAACTTTAGCAGATTAACTGATCACCTTCCAAAATTTTTAAAAGTAACTAATACAATGAGTAGATTGGATATATGTTTTGAAGCAATTGATTCTGTAACTGAGCATTATTATTATAAAGTTTCTATACTGTACCTTGTTCCTGCTAACTACATACCTCAATTGTATCATACCTCCCAAACAGAAACATCAAGATAGTCTGTAACTAATAATCTGCGCATTGAGGGCAGAGATTGGCTACTTGTACATCTGCTGAGAAGCACAAATGATCCTGTTGTCAGCTTCTTAAATCTAATATAACTTTCCTTGAATAGCTCCAGTTCATTTGAGGAATTACCAACAGCTGTGATGTTTGCACCCAGACATATTTCAAATAACCTTTTCTCCTTCAAATCCTGTTCACTGTTGACTCTTGAAAACTATAGATGCCTTTGGAGAATAACCTTAGTTTGTGCAAGAGGTTTGTTTGCCTGTATTTTATCCTTTTTGTAACATTTAAATTGCTCTTCTTTCCTTCCTGTCCAGTTGTTCCTTTGTCTCCCCTCACCACCATCCAATTTGTTCGTTTATTATATCAATTTATATGGCTGCCCAAACCAAATTCATGACTCTGAGCGACTAACAGTACACAAACAAGAACACACATGGAAACTCCACAACAACAACAAATCAGCACAAGTGTTGTACTAGCTGTGCTACACACCCAGTTCTCCCAGTGTTTTGCTTTCTTATTTCTCTTCCCCTCCTTTTCAATGCTAGACTCATCTTTTACCCATCTTTATCTTCCATTCAGTTCATCTTCCTATCTACAAGTATGCATTGTTTTAATAGTAATTTTAATAATTTGGAGAATGTTTTATAACCGTAAGTGTAATTTATATTTAAATAACTGGTAATAATAATAAGGCTATTATTCAGCTATTTTTGAAGTAAATGACTATTCCACTGTGTATAAAACTAAAAGCATACATCCTGGCTAGAGATGCCTTCAGCTAGCCAAAGTAGTACCAAAATGTGAATCGTAACATCATAATGCAATCACTACCCTTTACATATGTTACTCCAATGTTAAAATACAAGTATGAAAGTATCAAAATTTTGCATTGTGACATTGAAACACAGGGTTCATTGCTTCTTTTCTAGCAAATCAAAATGCACATATAAAAGGAGTCAAGTTCACATGTCATGTCACAATGCAGTTTTCACCATTTGCCCTCCCATAAGCCACCCCTTATGGATGCCCATAGTCAGAGCTAATATAAAGTCCACTTTAGTCATATGAATTTAGAGCCAAGGGCTTAAGCTACAACTTAACAAACTCTATTTGAACAATTTCATAGTGATTTTGTCCCTTCTTGCTGGACAGCTGTTTAAAGTAATTCAGAGACCAGCCTAAGATGTATAAATATTCACTTTTACATTGCATAATCTTATGCGATAAATTCACTAGTTTTTTTTCTTTTTTTATTACATTAAAATATATCACATTGTCCCTAGTTCTTATTTTGTTGACTGCACATTCTTAATTTGCTAACAGATCTATATTAAAAAAGAATATATTGCTGTTATATACTGACATCTATCCATCTGCTTTTGGCCAGCATAAGAATGAAATAATTTTCTAATTGCATTTGCAACCGAATAAAACTTTGACACATTTATGGAAATTTCATTGTAGAAAAGACATCAAAGGAAAAAAAGCAACTTTCGTTTCAAAGCAATTCACACCATGAGTAAAAAGTGAGATTCGGAGTTGGATGTGCCAATAGCAATAGAGAGGGCAATGAAATAAAATAGGACCTACTGTATTGATTTGATTGTGGAGAAGAATAGATGCAAAACTATTGTTCATAAGTGATGTTATTGTATCTCCCATCCATGAGCATCAAAGGTTAAGGCATTGAACCTTGCTAACCTTAATGCCTTGTGTCCTTTGCTATTTTAATGGTGGTGGGCAAATCATATTATGTCTAAATGGTCACTTCCTCTCCTTGCAGCTGTGTGGGGAATGTAGGTATTAGGAGTCTTTGTTTTTCTACTTTTAATCCCTTCTGGAGGAGCTGGGCTGAAGGCATTTTGTTTATGAAGAGGCTGGCCTGGATTTCTTAATGGGCAGAAAATATCTATCTTTAAAGACTTTAGGTATCTGCTGGAGGCTGTTTCCTATTGCAGGAAGACTGGGGCTGCTTTTTGCCTTTAAGAATATGTTTCTCCATTTCTCCTTTGGGGGAATATAATATTCTGCCTCTTTCCCCCAAATATTTCATTCTCTAGGAGGGAGGGGGCTTCCCACACCATTCCTGTGGTAAGTAACAAGTTCTTTGAGATATTCTTATCAATCAAACAGGATCAGTATCTATCTGGTAGGTGGATGAAACAACATTAATGTAAAACAAAACAAAACAAAACAAAACAAAACAAAACAAAACAAAACAAAACCATGACATAGTTAAAGGCTCTGATCCAGATTAACAATTTCTGTTTCAATTATAGCCAATATAAAATTTTATTCACCTCACATTTAGTGTCTGGAACATTTTACATGACTTAAATTACTTTTTTTGATTAACGAACAGGAGTTGCTTATGCACAGAACATTCAAGCTGACCAGAAGTTTTAAAAGAGGATGGGAAGGCCTTTCAGAGATAGCTACAGCCAGAAAGATATGTGAAATTAGTGGAATGGATGAATCCCAGCTGGTTGTCGAAACAATTTGAAATATTTATTATTGTGAAACACACAAAGCTGCCCCTATGGATCTTATCATTGCTGAAGGCCAAAAATAAACAGGAAGTGTTTGTATTTTTCTCTTCTTTTATCAATGACCCAATAGCTCTGTGCTAGGAAACATACAGTTTGTAAAAGGAGATGTGGCAGGAAACATTTGGCTGAAAAGACTAGAACTGAAAAACCAGGTGCCCTATGGTTAAAACAAACTTTACATTAAACTATGAGCTTTAATCCTTTTTTTTTTTGAGGGATGAGTAATGGATTATTGTTTCTCTTTTGTGTCAGGGTTGTGTCTGCATTACTTAAATGAAATTTCCCAAATTTGATAACCTTTACTTGTTAGACTTAAATCATCATTCCAAAGCCAGAATGGCTACGACATTTTGGGAATTCAGTTCTAATACAATTAGAAAATAGTGGACAGCAGAAGCTATCCCAAAACTGGGAGATAATGGCAGAATCCATTGATACATTTTCATCAAGGTTCCTAGGGTTATTCTAAATGTTAGATTTCATTCAGGTAATTATTTATTAATATTCAACTAGGGAGGTGATGGAGACCCAGTTTGGTGTGGTAGTTAAAAGCACTTAGCTAGAAGAATAGATCAGTGATGGCTAACCTTTTCTGGACTGAGTGCCCAAAGCACCCGAACCCCCAAAATGCAATGTGTATCCGGGCCCTGCACATGCACTCCACCACCACACATGCATGTGGCAACTCCCCACCCCTGCGCATGCACATGCAGCATCACCGCACGCACCCCCCCCCGCACATACGTGGCAGAGACCCAACAACCAGCTGACCGGTGGGAGGCATGCGCGCATGCGCAGTGGAGCTGAACTGGGGCGATGGCTCATGTGCCCATAGAGAGTGTGCCATGTGCCACCTGTGGCACGCATGCCATAGGTTTGCCATTACGGAACTAGATCATGAGTTATAGTCCTTCTTTAGGCACTGAAGTCATCTTTGGGCCTGTCACTTTCAGCCCTGGGAAGAAGATGGCAGTGACAAACAACTTCTAAAAATCTTGCCAGGAAAAGTGCACATCACTAGAATCAAAATTGATTTAAAGACAGAAAGACAGACAGAAAGACACACACACACACACACACTGCATGAATTTCATGCCACATTCTGGATAAACAGGAGGTTCTACTGTATAATAGATCTTGCTTGCATGCCAGAGTTTTCATTTAATAATCTGCCTTTCTAAAATGTTAGCCTACATGAAAAACAAAATTAAGCAGATATTAACATCACTTAAATTTTGAGAGCTAGCAACTTCATAGTAAATATACTACTTCATAGTAAATGAAGATTATGTATAAGCAGTCTTCCTTTTCTTCCAGCACTAGGTTGCAACTAGGTTCGGCTAAGCAATTCTAATTGTCCAGAGCAGGTTCTCCAACCTTGCTGGCTGAGGAGTTCTGGCAGTTGAAGTCCACAAGTCTTAAAGTTGCCAAGGTTGGAGACCCCTGGTCCAGAGGTCACCCAGAATGCAAATTGGATTCTGCATCTCTCCAGCCCAATCACAACGCCTTAAGCCCTACATCAGACTAATGTATTAGACAGGACAATTAAAAGATTCATATTAAAGTAATACAAATGGCAGAAGAAATAATTTAGACAGCATTCCTTCCTTCTTGTTCAAACCATTAATATTAAATTAGGGTCATTAACTAACCAGATGCATTTTTTTATTATTCCCATATTATGTGCATTTTTCTGGGAAGCACCAAGATTCTGCAGGAGAAGAACATCTAAAACCTTCAAAATTCAAAGCTGCTCCTTGACTCATGGAAAGAGCTGGAGTTTTCTCACATCACATTATGAAAATACTAAATGACATTTCTTTGTAAACACTTCCCCAGATAAGATTATGAAATATAAGGCTGAACTATTTAGACATCTTTCAAATATATCCAGACCCAAAACACGTGCCAGAATAGTTTCAGAGGAAAATGATCGCTAAGTGTCACTAAGGGTGACTTGAGATCTTATGAAACGAGGCCACATTCTAAAACATTCTTCCTTTGGCAATAAAGCCTCCATCCGTTTCCTGCAAACCATGAAGTTTCAAACCAACTCTGTTACTGCACCCTCTTTGGCTCACCACAAGAGGTCACAAGAAGCATAAAGTGGACAATGGCTATACATCTGCAAAAGCTGGTAAGGGTTCTGGTATACTTTTCCTAGTTAACTATGATAGGAAGGAAAAAAAACTTTAAACATAATGAGACCACACCTTCACCATCAAATACCAGCATATGAGAAGGCCCAATTCTATTTTTTGCAGATGAGCATATTTAGAGTTTTGAGAACATGCATAAGTCTCCCAGAAGAGACTTTCTACAATTCATAAAATATATAAAATATGGGAGATCCTCCTTCTCCTCCTCCTCCATTTTTTCTGGGCTGATGGGCCTAATATAGGGATGGGATTCAGCTGGTTCAGAGCGGTTCCGGTGAACCGGTAGTTATGGCCAGTGGCTGGGCCCAACCACCTGCCCTGGCGGTATCCGATCTTATACAATCGCCGTGTTTTTGACACAACGCACAAGTGCACAAGGCCACATGCTAGCGAAGCTATCCCATCCTATACAATTGTCGTGTTTTTGATGCAGTGCGCATGTGCACAAGGCACGCGCGTGAGCAAAGCTATCCCATCCTATACAATCGCCGTGTTTTTGATGGAGCATGCATGTGCACAAGGCAGGTGCACGTGAACGTGTGCTCACATTTTCAATTCTGGGTAAACCAGTTGTTAAATTATGGGAAGCCCACCTCTGGCCTGATGTTTCCATTTATTCTAGTTGTTACCCAGCTTTCATATTTGAACAAGACTTAAACAGGGTGGCAGTCAACAGCAACAGACATGCATGCTTACCTGGAAGTAAATTTTACTGTGTTTTGAGCTGCATTGCATACTCCATAGCTTTATAGCCTAAAAGGGATAGATATCATCTTTGTGGCAATCCTAATGAAGCCACCTCTATGCTTTAAATTCACTGAGGATTTAAGCAAACCACTGGCTATCAAGTCCAGCAGAATATAATGAATTTATGCTGCCCTGCTTTACTGAAGATAGTATAATGATAAGTATTACCACTACTACTACTACTACTAATGTAGGAATATTAACGCTACCATACAATTACCTCTTCTTACATCAATTGCTATTTTGGGAATGTTTGATTCTTTAATCGCCTCCTTTGCTTTTCAGTTTTCTAGCAACTATCTCATTACACCAGAAGACTGAAGACAAGCTTTGACCACATGACAACAGTTCAGTGCTGCCCGATTTAGAAGTAGAAAATACACATGGGAAATACAAGAAGCATTTCATGTCAGAGCAACCTATTTCTTTACATAAGAGTAGAATTTGTCCTAGCTGCTAGAGACTCTCCAGCATATTAAGAGTATTTATAGCAGTAACTCTTCACATCATCATTATATTTTAACTCATGATGTCAGGAATTGAACCGAGAACTTTTCCATGCGAAACATATGCTCAGTAACTGACTGGTCTCTTACATCAAATTTCAGTTGAGCACCAAACTTATTTCATCAGACCCCACTGATTTCAGACATACTTTGATTTCTTCCTATTTTAACACTGCATTTCACACCTAGCTTAGATATTCCATTGATCAAAAAGAGAGAAGACCTATGACCCAATTTCATGTATCCCTCCACTATGCTAAGGACAGGAAACTGTTACTCTATGTGAAACATTTCAGAGACAATAACCTAACTGGAACATCTGCTATTGGCCTGAGAGGCCTGATTATGGCAATTTATAGGCCTGACCAACATAGATTGGGGGTTGGACTAGAAGACCTCCAAGGTCCCTTCCAACTCTGTTATTATGTTATGTTAGATGAATATATTAAAAGCATGGTGGTCAGAAAGGACAGAGTTCCATTCATTTTATTATATTCAATTAAATTCCTTTTTTTTTCTTTTTACGACCATGAAATCCCTTTTTATTAGGGTGGAGTCAGGGCAACTGAGTGGAGCTGAGCATTTACTGACTGGATGCCCTTCCTGATACCTATGTGGAGTTCACAGATAATTTTCTCTTTGTGCTCTGATAGAGAAACATCTGTTGAACTCTCAATCTTCCGCGTGAAAGGTGAGCGGCCTCACTTCTAGGTCACCACACCGCTCTTTGCATTTCATTAAATAGTCTTCCCTAATTGGTATGTTCCAGGTGTGTTGGTCTCCTAGGATTCCCAGGAGAGGTGAAATTCAGCAGGTTCTGGAGAACCAGTAGTAGAAGTTTTGAGAAGTTCGGAGAACCGGCAAATACCACCTCTGGCTGGCCCCAGAATGGGGTGGGAATGGAGATTTTGTAATATCCTTCCAAGGAGTGGGGAGGAAATGGGGATTTTGCAGTATCCTTCCCCTGGAGTGGGGTGGGAATGGAGATTTTGCAGTATCCTTCCCCTGCCACGGCCTCCATACCACACCACACCTACCAAGCCATGCCCACAGAACCGGTAGTGAAAAAATTTGAATTCCACCACTGATTCCCAGCTACTCCTTTAGCACTGATTGGCATTTTTAGATGATTCAATTTCTGGGACTAATTTTCCCTAATGAAATGCTTAATTTTCCTAACATGTCTCAGCATCACATCTTCTTTAAACAGATGTGCCAACAAGTCTCTGAGTTTAACACTTTCAGAAAAGAACATAAAGTTTGTACAAGGAATGCCACAGTTTATGGAAAATATACTGATACAAGAAACAAAAACAATCTGTGACTTTTTTTTAAAAAAATGCACTCAGCGAGTTCAAAAATGGGAAGAGTAAAAACAAAAGAGACTTATCATTGAGGATGAGGAGGAGAAGCACGGTAGCCAAAAAACAATGGAATGTGACACATTTACTTAGCAAGGGATTTGAAATAAAACAGGAATGTTCTCAGAAACTGCTTTCTGCTCCTTGCACCATTTTCAATGACTGTTCATGGGAAAAGGAGCTAGTGTAGGCATCTAATGAAAACTGGGTTATTTTATGGAGGGAGGGCTTATGCTAGAGCTTGTCTACATATAGCATATTTAGAGAGAGTGAGAGACAGATGGATTGACTACACATAGTCCCTTCACCTCCATGGTGGGACAAATTTCCTTTCTGTGCTGAGATTAGCCCTTGGTATTATCACTGTTTTTAAAGCTGACTAAGCAACCTCATGCTGCAAGATAACACAGATGCTTATTTCATAACTCCTGTCACTTAACAATCTGTCTGGAATATGCCCCATATGTGTGAATATACTTTAAAAAAAACAATAGTTTGGGAACTTGCTGCTTCAATGAAAGAGAAGAAAAAATCCTCAGCAATTCCCTATACATTCGTCTTTTTGCCTGCCTTAATAAATGATGAGTTTCTTTAAAGGAAATCCCAGATCTTGGACCCAGTTAATCCATTTTAATGGATGAGATCCACTTCAGGAAAGAAATAGAGGAAACAGAGAGCCTTGGGTAGTAAAGCATACTTCTTAGTGAGGAGTATATGGGTATAATACTAATTTTGGTTTAGTTTTAATCTAACTGGATGAAGGGCATGATGGAATGAGCACCAGACGATGGAAACTGACTGAAAAACATAAACATCTGGAATTTCTTTCAGCTTGCAAATATAAAGTGATTTTGGAATATCACTAAATTAATATTACTAAGCTGGTTGCTAAATGGCACTACAACACAAACATAACCTATGTAATTATTTGAGATAGAAATGATTTCATTATTTTGTGAAATTGCAGAATTTTGACATTTGTTGCAAGTCTTTCTTCATTTTGAACCTTGGGTTTCTTGACTTTATCTTTGCAGATTTGGGCTATTTGCTAGTATTCTACTTTAGTTATGTGTCCCTCTTTCCATTTTTTGTACTTATCCTTCTTTCTCTCAGTTTATCAGAGAGTTCTTTGTGCAACCATGCTTGTGTCTTCATGGATTTCTTTTTTTTTCTTTTTCAGTGGTATTGAGTTGGGATGGGCTTTTATAATCATATTTTTCAGTGTTTCCCAAGCTTCTTTAGTTGTTTTCACCTTTAAGATTTTCATCCTTGGAACCCTTCACAAGCTCTAAGTTTATTAAAATCAGCTCTAAGACACTGGTTTGATTATATTCCAATACTTGTGCCTGCATTATACTGAATTCCAGTATGACATAGTTCTCGCAGCTTCAACCCTCTCTATCATTTCTTCTCTGTCAATAATAATTAGGTCCAGTATAGCTGTCCCACTAGTTCCCTCCTGACAAAGTTGTAAGCTAAGTAAGTTATTAGGAACCTGTTCGATCTCCCACTTGATGCAGAGTTTGTCTCCCGGTTGATGTCAGGATTCTGTCAGTGACTGTAACAAAGTCTATTAGCAGTACCTCTATTAATTCGCAAGATGTTTTAATGGATATTTAATTGAAAGCAATTCTTCTTCTTCCACTTTCAGAAATTATCCTGAAAGCAGCCTGTTTTCTGTGTTTTAGTATCCCTTCTAGTCAAATCTAGCACTAAATAAGATTTTCTTGATAATGACTTGATAATGCACAACTAAAATCTGGCAGAAAAGGCAAGTTATGAGTACCACCATCTATGGATCTACATTTGATGGGTTGCAGGAGGTAGCCCTTTGCTGTAGCGCCCACCCCATTTTCTCCATCTTGAAGTCAGATTATCTCCATCCATATTTTCATTCCAGAAGTCCCTTGGGACCGAGTTATGTCACCAGGTCTGGGGCCCATAGAGAACTGGAGAAATTTAGATGACTCCACTGTAGCTGATCTTTTTTACTCTCTCTCTGTGGTTCATATATTTTAACTATGTATAGTGGTTTTCATTTTTAATGTTTGTTCTATTTTTATAACGATTGCTTTTATATATATTTTATATATTTGTTTTTTTAAATTGATTTTTGTATACCACACAGAATTGTTTTTTGTGAGATGTGTAGTCATTTAAATATGAGTAATAAATAAATAAAATAAATTAACCAACAAGACATTTGAATTATCCTGGATTAATAAAAATTCTGCAAAACATTTTGATAAATTGTCATTTCCTTTTTAAAAATTAAATTGCTGACAATAAACAAGGGGGTTTGTGATTCTTGCCCATTCAACACAGGGATAAATAGAGGTATTTTTCCACACGTATAAATGTATTTTCAATATAAACATTCAGAAAATTATACAGCCTTTTACAGGATTGTAAAAAAATTTAAATAATACATTTTTCATATCATACCACAAATATTTTCTAAATCTTGTTAATAATGGCATTAAAAAAACAGCAGAGGCAAGACTCTTATATGTTTTTCAGGGTATCTCAATATTGACTTCCATATTATTTTATAATTATTGGCAATGTGAAGTCTAGAAGTCAAGTCTTGTTATACTTGAGAATGTGCTTAAGGATAAAAACTACTTTTAGGTGTGCAGTAATTAATTCAAGGCTTCCTAATACTTCCAATGTTTCCTATTTTTGTATTTACTACCCATAAGCACTACACATTTTCTTTAAATCACAGCTGGCAAAAACATCAAGTTTGTTCCAAAGCATTCCATTTCATTTTCACGAACATTTGTTATTTCAACTCAATCCATCTTTAAGGATTTATTTTGCATTCCCATGTATTTAAAAGATTTATTTGGTCGCCCATCCTAAGCACCTTTGGGCAGCTCACAACAACAATAATTACTGGCAGATTCCATTTTCACTGTCTTAAGTGGAAAACATTAGCTTTTCCCAATTGGCACTCTCTGCCCTCCTGAATCATTTTCAGTTATTTCCCATTAATACTGACTAAAAATGACAAATTTAGGGAGAGCAAGAACTATCCTTTACTTGTATATCAGTTAAATTTATGATCCATTCAATTTAACAATATACTTATTTATATAAAAAGCAAAACTATAGCAATGATTTTCTGCTTTTATTTCAGAAGAGAACTCAGTTCTTGAATTTACTGCTTTATTCCGCCCCCCCCCCCATCGAGTTGAAGTTAGAGGTTAGTTTGGTTTGGCAAAATTGAGGCTGGCTTCCAAACTGAAAAGTTGTGGTAGTGTTTCTCAGCACTGATTTCCTTGAATTCTCAGAACAATTTGCTGAATATGCTTACATGATCTCAGATACCAATTTTCTTGCTTGAACATTTTAAATACTAATTGTTCTCTGAACACTGATGCCCTTACTTAGTTTGGGTAATGAAATGTCTGCAAGAAAACAACCAAGCTTAGAGATTACCAAGGACCCCTCAATTGTTCTCTTCCTCTTGTGCCACCAATCACAATGAAGTTATGAAAATGTAAACTTACTTTCCTCCTCCAAGTTCTATGGAGTATGCAAAATCTGTAAATTTATTTCTGAATCAGTCTGCAGAGAGGGATGAAGAGCATGAGAAACCATTGAGATTGGCGGGATCAAAGTCAGCAGGATCTCCAGATAAGCACTTCTCTATTGAAATATGTCTTAATTGCCTTGTTAGAGTGATTCATTTAGCAAATGACAACATATCCTAGCTGTCCTAAGTACGAACAAAACAGTTCTTTCTTTGATGTTGTTCACGTTTCTACAAGCACTTTTTCATTCTGCATTTTTCCCACATTGTTTTCAAAACGCTCCTTTAAGGTCCACCTGAAAATTCTTACGCTTTCAAACTATATACATTTTTGTATACAATTTCTCTGATCAGGTTTTGGAAGCATGTACTTTTAATATATGCCTTCTCATACGATTTTCTCTAATACATTAATTTTCATGTTCAGGTTTTTATAATTTATGCATATTTGTCCAGAGAGAGGTACATATCAAGTATTAGTTTGAGTATCAGTGTAGAAGCATAAATTGTGTTGCTTCATATGATCTTATGTATACCACAAGCTTCTACTTTCCTTCCTGTTTTATACTGTATCCTTGTTGCACACGCTTATCAGGAATATAAACCCTTACACCACATCAAGGTGAATTGCTAGTAACAGTGATAGAAAAGGCCAAAATAAACAATAGAATGTGAAAGGAAGCCAAGGTCATCGTTCTGATAAAATAAAGCCCTTGTGCCAAGTAGAGCTATTCCCATCACCACTCTTAAACTCGCACCTACTAGAAAATCCTTGGCTATAGACTAAAAAGCATCTTTTGCTGCAGCTGTGCAAACAATGTTCTAACTCTGTTGCATTTTTAAACACTTATCTTCCAAAATCTCTCGATTCACTGCCTTTGATGTGCCAGAGCACCCTCAAGGGCTGAATTCAAGAGAATGAATGCCTTATTAAAAATTAATGCAGCAATACAGGTTGTATTAAACCTAATTGGGTTTAACCACATGGGTTCTTTGTGGTTTTCAAGTCAATCAGTATCCATTTATGTCCCCAAGTAATGTGTGTTGTTATAATTTTCCCCTTACATAATGGAGCATTAGACAGGTTCAAATGATAAACTCAGTTTAATGAATGAATCTTGTAGATGTGCACTTAATCCCTTCATTTCTCTCTTTACTGTAAAAAATAAACAAACTATTATCTCTTCAGTTAACTATAATTTCACCTACGAAGATTAAAAATTTTAGACAAGCCAGAACAGGATATAAAGTCAACTCTTAAGACTTTTGCTTATATTCTGGCTTATACTGAAGTTATGATCCAGCATCCTGGATCTGACAAATTAGGGAAGAATGATTAGAGGAATATTAACACAGAAAGTTTACTGTCTTGTAAAAATGAATAGCATGTCTATCATTAATGTTGCTCATATCTCATTTTAGGAATAATATAATTGTTGAATATAGTAATAACATTTGTTGTAGGAAATACGAGTGGACTGAAGCTCTTGACCTTCAGGATGAAGTTGATAGTACACAATTAATCTCTGTACCCTTGGCTTTGTATTCTTGATAGTTCCAATTGTGAGGTCAAGGCTATTTCTCACACTATTTATACCATGGGACAAAATTAAGTGTAAATATCTTGAGCTGTGCAGCCAGACAAATGACATTTGAATTGTCAATTAAGAAATTTCACACAATAAACTGGCAAATTTTTGCTTTAGTGTCTCAGTTCAAATTTGCTCAGTGCAATTTCTAAGCGATTTGACTTCAGTAAAGTATGATTAAGATTGCCGTCTGTTGGAAATTGCGCCAGTCTTTAGTTTTGCAGGGTTTCTTTTCAAATATAAAACTTTCCTTTTATAATTTGAATCTCTGCCTGCCCAAGGTCCATTTTCTTGCCTATGTAAGCTATATAAATCACTCCTATGTAATCTCCAGAGAAAAGAGACATGCTGTGGAAAAAGAATTTTTATATTCTCTATTGCTTTGGATATTTCAAAAGCAGCCTTGTTAAAATGAGAAAAGTGATCAAACTATGAAATCATTTCCTTCTGTTTGAAATATTTTACTCAGAGGGAAGAAAAGAGCATAGAGGACGGGGAAATCTCTTCTGCTTTGACTCTGCCCCAAGATTCAACATTTCAGCAATTCTGTGGGATGATGCCATTTGCCAGCTCCTGAATGCTCCAGCCAGAGGTTCAAGTCATCTCAGTCACAAGGAAAAACAATGAACCCTCTTGTGAAACTCGACTGGACTCCACATCACTCATGCCATCAAGAGATTTTTTTCTCCCCTTTTAGGAGAAAGGGGAGCTATCCTCTTGCATTGGCTGGACGGAAATGGCAGACACAATGTCAGGCATTTTCTGAGATGGATATACAAGATTCTCTTGTTTGGCCTTTGTACATGTGCAGAAGGGTGTATGAAAAATACTTTTCTGTTCTTTGGAAAGAATTATTCCTCTTCCTCCCTTCATAAGGGATTGACTTCAAAGAGAGAAGGAGGGAGGGACGGAGTTGTTTGAATTGCTTGGGAGGAAGTTAAATTAAAAAGCGCTATAATAAATCTCTGATTTTACAATCTAGTACAAAGACTGAAATGGGGCTTACTTCTATATGTGCTTAAATTATTTTTGAAGAGGTCTACGTGTGTTACTATTAGAACCAGTTTGCATTCTGCAAGTATAGGCAGGTGGGTAGCTGTCATTAGAAATTTTTTGGCATTAGACAATGAATCAGGGAAAGAAGTTTTTTATATATTGTACATTTCTTTGATTTTATCTAGCCCTTAGTTGTGTCATTGTTATCTAATTCCCATTAAACCTGATCCATTTGCCAAAGATTTTCCTCTTTCAAAAAATACAATTGTTTTGTTTCCTTCCTTCCTTCCTTCCTTCCTTCCTTCCTTCCTTCCTTCCCTCCCTCCCTCCCTCCCTCCCTCCTTTCTTCCCTCCATATATTTTGTCTGAAATACTGGTGCAACAATTAGTACAAATACTGGTGCAACAACTACAAAAGCCTGTGTATAATTTCTCAAAATCGTATTGTATACAAGGATTCCTGATGCATAAACCATATGTTCTTTGGAAAAATTCACGAAATAAACTTTTAGTAGTATTTTCCACAAATACATCTCACAGCACAGGAATATTCCCCCCTCCCCCCAGTTGTGGAAATGCATCCAAGTTGGCTGAAATAAGTTGCTATCATTGCCATTCATACTGCTTAGGGAAAAAAGGCCCTGATCTAGAGCAATGAATTTTCCATTTATCTGGTCTTTTAATAACAGCTGTTCCTAAATGTGAAGGGTAATCAGCAGGTTAAACTTCTATTCGTTCAAACATATAAAATATTTTACTTTAGGAGAATCCTCACTCCAACTTTCATCTGATCTAAATTGGCAAAGTCTAAATAAAAGTACTGTAGTCCCAGACTTTTAAAATAGTGGACTTGGTGATTAATTCCAAAAATAAAGCTTTCAATACTAAACAGCAACAACACTTCAAAACAATTGAAGCAAAATATGCATAGGTAGCACGATTCAAATAAGCTAATATGACAAGAAACAAAACCTAAAGATTTTGGGTTCATTATGGTAGCATAACTATGATTATATCATGTGTTAACCTGATTCTAATCAAATTCAGTTATTTCTAACTAAGTAATGGAGACCTCTAAAAACAACTCAGCAGAATAGGTTTTGTTTGAACATTTTGTATTGCTTTGTTGTGCAATACATTAAGCAGATTTACTTAGCTGCCTGAAGGGGTTTATATTCTAATAAATGTATTCAATATTTTCTCCCTTCATAAGCACCAAGTCTGTCCTCTTAGTTATTAATATTCATTAGGACTATGCAAAGAGGTGCTTCAAAGCAAAGGCACATATATGAAGCATCTCTTTTGGTATTATTGGAAGCTGGGATTTTCAAGTTGAGTGGCTGCTTCTGGGTGTACAGTTGATTCACTTTTCCCCCTATGAGGCAAAACAATTGTGCATCCACATGCTTGCAGATACAATCAGGAGGCAGTTGCTCCAAACTACCCTTGCAAGCAATGATCTGTTTCAATAGTTCCAAATAATTTTATACAGTCCTATTTTTAAATTTCTCATCCCAAACCCTGAAAAGCTTGTCTCTTTTTCCATATTATAACATTATAAAATAAAGAATGATTCCCCAAGCTTGCAGGATTGTAATCTTTACCTTCCTAATAGTATTAACTTTGTTCCTTAATGATTTATATGGATATTGGTTGTCTCCTGATTGCTTATTTGTACCCTATGACTATCATTAATCAATCTTATGATTCTTGACGAATGTATCTTGTCTTTTTATGTACACCGAGAGCATATGCATTAAAGACAAATTCCTTGTGAGTCCAATCATACTTGGCCAATAAAGAATTCTATTCTATTCCTGTGTATAAGTGTGTGTTAGATTTCAATTCTCATCAACCTTGACTAGTGCCAGAATTAGTATAATATACATGGAAGGGATCAGGCTATGGACTTCAGGATAGGTTAAAAGATTAACTTTAATAATAAATACAATTTACAAATATATTAATCATAACACAAAAGTCTATTTGAACAGTCAGGGATAATTAAGTAATAAAGAATGATAGATGAACAGTAAATTTCATTTTTGATGGTTCCCTTTTCTATTCTGGACTTTTTTTTAATCCCAGAATAGTTTGCAAGAAGCTTATTGTCTGAATGTAGAACGTACGTATTTACTTATTTAGAGCTGTGGTGGCGCAGTGGTTAGAATGCAGTATTGCAGGCTAACTCTGCCAACTGCCAGCAGTTCAATTCTCACCAGGCTCAAGGTTGACTCAGTCTTCTATCCTTCCGAGGTCGGTAAAATGAGGACCCAGATTGTTGGGGGAAATATGCTGACTCTGAGAATAGTTTAGAGAGGGCTGTTAAAGCACTGAGAAGTGCTACTTGCTGTGGCTATTATCTAGACTGTTGATTTCATACTTTTCTCTGTCTACCACCAAATTATTTTATTCCTGAATGAATGGTAAAAACAATTGTTGGACTCAGGTAGTGGTACAAAGACAGTTTCAATTTGGGGCCAGTCACTCTTTCTCAGCCCAATCCATCTCATCTTATCTAAAGATAAATCAATAAACAAGGCAATTCAATTGTTTCACTGTGTTCCTTTGTAAAATTCTTAAGGCAAAACATTGAAAGCAGTTGTATAAAGACATTCTGTCACCAAGTGACAGAATATATATTATGCTGCAGTGATTTCAAAGGGATTATATTGTATGTTTTTCTGCAGAAATGATAGGGCAGATTTACTTCCTGTATGTTGGGGCTGCTGAACTTATTTTTGGCAAACCAAATTCACTCTGAATAAGCTTGTCATAAGTCTACATGACAGCAGTGAGCAGGGACAGAATGCACAAAGCATATATTTTCCAACATTTTTTTCTACATAAAATCCATTCAAAACATGTATAAACACATTTTACTTAGTTCCTTTCTCTTTTTATGTGGAGATAGATATTTTAATTAAACTTTTAATTAATTGGGTTTATAGCAAACAGTGGGTGATACTTTCACATTGAAAGATAGGAAAGTTTTAAAATGATTGATTTTTGCCTTTTCCAGCACAAATTTCCTGCCTTTGAAACCGTCCACTATGCCATAATGTTACTTTTGTATAAACTTCTACTGATACCAGTGCAGCTTCTTTTCAGGCATCTTGTAATCTGGGAAAGTTAGTAGAGTATTAAATTGTACATTGTTATGGTTTGTAATTAGAAAATGTTTAGGAAAAGAGGGTCCACTAAATGGGGAGGTTCATCGGCTGCATTATCTCATAATGCAGGTAGTGCTTGATTTACAACATTTAGTGACCATTCAATGGCATTGAAAAAAGTAACTTATGACAATTTTTCATTTACGACCTTTGTAGCAGCCATGTGTAGATCACGTGATCAAAATTCAGATGCTTGGCAACTGGTTCATATTTATGACCGTTACTGTGTCCCAAGATCATGTGATCCCCTTTTGCAGCCTTTTGACAAGCAAAATCAATGGGGAAACCAGATTCACTTAACAACCTTGTTACTAACTTATTGACTATAGTGATTCACTTAATGCCTGTGGCAAGAAAAGTCGTAAAAAGGGGAAAAATTAACTAAACAAATGTCTCACTTAGAAACATAAATTTTGAGCTCATTTGCGGCTGTAAGTTGAGGACTACCTGTACCGTGATTGTGAATAATACATTTCAGGTCATATTCTATTATTTATGTAAATATTACACCTTAATCTCTTGCATGATAATACCACAATACTACAAGATAAATTCCTTCCTTCCTTCATTTATTCAAATGTATTAACAGCCCAATTCCAATGGACTCTTATTTGTAAAAAAAAATCATATTATTATATAAGAAGGGAATTTTATCAAAAAGGAAAATAACTTATTATTTATTTTTATATATATATATATATTTGTTTTCTGAGGTTTTCGCAGGTGTTTGTATGTAGGTCTTTGGTTATTCAGGTTTTCTCCCTCGTAAAATTGGAAGTGTCTTGGCAACGTTTCGATGAAGTCTCATTCGTCATCTTTAGGCTTCAGCTTCGTGCTTCTGGGAGCAATGTGTGATTGCAGTGTTTCTTCCTTTTTAACTGCTAGTGGGGGTTTGAACTGATTGGGTGGGAGCTTGGCTGTGCTCTGATTGGATGGGTTTTTTTTTGTGCTCTGATTGACTGGGGGTGTGTCCTGTTTGGGTGGGGGCTTGGTTGTGCTCAGATTAATCTGAGTTGCAGGGGAATTTGAGCTGGTGAGCTGCACTGCTGCTGTTTGGCTTCGTGTTCGTGTTCGTGCTACATCTTCGTAGTGGGTGTCAGTCTGCTGCATGTATGGATTGGAGGGGTTTGAAATGGCTAATGTTGCAGCTGCGGTCTGGCTTCTGGTCCTTGGTCGTGCTTCCTGATCAGTGTGGGTTTGGGTCTGCTTTCTGGGTGGATGTGTGGTGGTGACATCCTGTGTGGACCTCGTGAGTGTGGGTCTGGTGTCATTCCTCGTGTTAAGGATTCGTTTGTCAATAAGGGCGGGTTTCCAAATGGCTGGTAGGCGGGAGGTATCATCTCGTTTGTTCATGCTGTGTGGGCGTTTTTCTATCTCGATGGCTTCTCTGATTATTCTGTTGTTAAAGTGTTCAGTTTTGGCGATAGTTCTGGTCTTTTTAAAGTCAATATCGTGTCCTGTGACTTTAAAGTGTTGGACCAGGGAAGAAGTTGGTTCCTCTTTTTTGAATGAGTTCTTGTGTTCTTCAATGCGTGCACTTATTCTTCTGTTGGTTTGTCCAATGTATGTGGTGGGGCAGGCGGTGCATGGGATTTCATATACTCCTTGATTTTCTAACTCAATTTTGTCTTTGGGGTTTCTTAGGATGGTGGATATTTTTCTGTTTGTGCAGAATGCTGTCTTGATGTTGTGTTTGTGGAGGATCTTGGTGATTCTGTCTGTGGTGCCTTTTATATATGGGAGGAGGGCTGTGCCATTTTCTTGTTCTCTGTCTTGGGTTTTAGTGGGGGGTTCTTTCTGGATTAGTTTGGTAATCTTATTTCTCTGGAATCCATTGGATGTTAGTACGTTTGTGAGAGTGTGTAGTTCGGTTTTTAGGTGTTGTTCGTCAGCTAAGCGTTTTGTTCTAGAGATGAGTGTCTTGGCTACGGAGTTGATCTGTGCTGGGTGGTGGTGTGAGAGTGCGTGCAGATAGCGGTTTGTGTGTGTTTTCTTCTGGTAGATGGTGTGTCCTAGGGAGCCATTGGGTTTCTTGTAGACTAAGACATCTAGGAAGGGAAGTTGGTTGTTAACTTCTGTTTCCATGGTGAACTGTATTTTGGGGTGTAGGCTATTGAGGTGTGTGAGGAAGTTGTCAAGTTTTTCTTTCCCGTGTGGCCAGATTATGAAGGTGTTGTCTACGTATCTGAGCCAGAGTTTGGGTTTGTGATCAGATTTTTCTAGTGCTTGGGTTTCAAAGTGTTCCATGTAGAGGTTTGCAATGACAGGTGAGAGGGGTGATCCCATGGATGCGCCTTCTATTTGTTTGTATTTTTGTCCGTTATAGATGAAGTATGTGTTGGATAGGCAGTGGTTGGTCAGATCTAGGATGTGCTTGGGGGGGTTATATTTGTTTTGGATAACTGTCAAGGCTTCTTTGATTGGCACTTGGGTGAAGAGGGATATGACATCAAAGCTCACAAGTAGGTTGCTGGGCTGTAAGTTTTGTTTCTTTATGATATCTATGAACTGGAATTAGTTTTTTACGTGTGAGGCAATGGATTCTGCATAGGGCTGTAGTTGTTTGGTGAGAAATTTGGCTAGGTTTTGTAGAGGTGAGCCTATGGAGCTGACTATGGGTCTGAGTGGGGTTCCTTCTTTGTGTATCTTGGGGAGGCCGTAGAGCTTAGGGCATCTGGATGATTTCTCTCTGGGATTCTTTGTTGGATTTCTTTGCTGATGGGGGAGGCTTTTATTTTGGATCCAGTGGTTTTTTCTAGGTAGGTGGTGGGGTCTGTTTTTAGGGGCTTGTATGCAGGGTCTTGGAGTAGCAGTTAAAACGGAAGAAACAGCTGCAATCACACATTGCTCCCAGAAGCACGAAGCTGAAGCCTGAAGATGACGAATGAGACTTCGTCGAAACGTCGCCAAGACACTTCCAATTTTACGCGGGAGAAAACCCGAATAACCAAAGACCTACACACACACACACACACACACATATATATTAATTACACATCATAAAAACAAACTGTATAAATGAAAATGATACCTCAGAGCTAAATATGTGTTTATGTATTTGAAAAGAAACATCAACCCAATTTGAATTCAAGGCTAATGGTTGTTATCAGTGTAAGGATAGACTCAAGATCTGGTTTGGTACAGCGGTTAAAGGTACCAAGCTAGAAACCAAGAAATTCAATTCTACTTCTGTTTCGAACAAAATGCCAGCTGGGTGACTCTCCAAGGGGTCTTTGGTGCTCTCTGAGCTTAGCTGCAGATATTTCATCACCCAACTAGGTAATATCTTCAGTGCTAGCACTGATGAATAAATGAAATGTCTGCAAGAAATAACCAAGCAGAAAGCACCAAGGACCCTCTTTTCAACCCTAAACCACAAATATTCTCCTCTACCGGCATTCATTCTCCCTCAACGGTAAGAGGCAGGAGGTAGCAAGGTTAGGGAAACTCACAGAAATGTTAGGTATGACTAATACTAAACAACATACAGGAGTGCTGTCATTGGCAAAGATGCCACTGACACTGCAGGGAATCCCCTTTCCATGCTATCCTAGTAGTGTTAGACATTTGAATTAAATTATTTATTTTATTTTTTACAAGGCCTATGTCCTTATGCAATAAATAAATCTGCCCGACTCCGCATGGCTTACAGATGCTAGAACAGTAGTTAATATTAAAAACAAAACATTATTAAACAATACAACTGTAGTAAGTAAGGAGGATGACCTTGGCAGAGATATGCAAGCTCCATTGGGGCTGAAACATTTTTAGGTCCAGAATGACCAAATAACCTTCAGCTCAGACATATGCCTCATTAATTCACTGAAGTATAAGGAGGGGGAGGAACAGCACAATCAGACCGGTGAGATTCTGTTATTAGAGCCAATCCGTATAAAAGTAGTTTTAGCCTTTTGGTGGAGATGTTTTTCTGGTCTGGTCTATGTAGCGGGAGTGACAATAACAGTGTAATAAATAACATCCCAAGGATTGAGGAGCAAGCCTAACAGGGGAATGTTGTTTCAAAGAAGGAAAACAGCAACTAAAAAAAACAACTCATGGAGACCTACAAATTTCATTTCCTAAGAGTTGGGACCCAGAGCAAGCAATAGCAATAGCAATGACACTTTGACTTAGAGCAGATACCACTTCACAGGCTTTTACAGCCCTCTCTAAGCAGTTTACAGAGTCCGCATATTGCCCCCAACAATCTGGGTCCTTATTTTACCTGACCTCAGAAGGATGGAAGGCTGAGTCAACCTTGAGCTGGTGAGAATTCAACTGCCAAACTGTTGACAGCCGGTGATCAGCAGAAGAAGCCTGCAGTATTTTAACCACCGCGCCACCATAGAAGCCTTCTCTTCCAATTCTTAAAGACAAGTAGACACAACAAGGAGAAAGTCGACCTACAAATATCCAGGTCCTAAACCATAAAGGTCCCGAACCATAAAGGACTTTCAAAGTGACAATGGGCATCTTGAGTTGCAACCAGAAACAAACTGGCAATCAGTATAGGTTGCAGAGCAGAGGTGAGACATGGGTAGATTGATTAACACCTACAATTGCTTGTATCACTGCTTTGACAGCAGGATCAAGTTTCCAGGTAGTCTTCAAGAGCAATCCTATGGGGAACACAATGTAATAATCCACAATGGGGGTCATCAGTAACACTGAGCAAAATCCTCTGTTCTGGAAAGGTGGCAATTGGTGAATTTGTGCAAAGCCTTTCCTAACCACAAGCAGAACTATTTTTAACTTCCACAAATTCACACTGGGGCCTTATGTCTTACAGGACTCCCAGAGTAGAAATCAGCCGCACGCAAGGAAACATGATCACCTTCAGAACCAAAGATGGAATATTTGTGGAACTGGAGAGCTACCGGACCCAAAGCCACTTTATTTTAATGGTACAGAGCTTAAACATTTTTACGCATCATGAAAACAGACTGTATAATGCGGATGATGCTTTTTACTGATCTGTATCCTGACGGTATAAAATGAACATTAGAAGCAACACATAGCATTTCCATGAAATACAGGCTTTCTATTCTGAGGGGTGGGAGAAATCACATCTGAAGATACTTACCAAGCACAATGACGACGGTCTTTAGGAGACTCATCATGGTATCCCGGTTCCTGCGAGGCCCTGAACTATGTCTTGACATTCTCATAGTCCTTTGGCGCACGTATCCAAAGATATGAGCATACAAGACCACCATGACTACAAAGGTGACCAAATTGAAAACAGCCCAAAAGACCAAGTAAGAGTCGCTATAGAGTGGTGCCATGTTAGAACAGTGAGCGAGATCACAGATACAATTCCAACCAACGCTTGGTATAGCGCCCATGACAATGGCCACAGTCCAGATGACCACAATTACCACCACCACTCGCCGATTACTCATCCGCGTATGGAGCTGCATACGGAACACGGTGATGTGCCTCTCAATGGCAATGGCCAATAAATTGGCAACTGAAGCAGTCAGGCTGGTGTCAATGAGTCCCTGACGAAGGAGCCACGTGCTGACAGTCAATCTTCTAGTGTTGGGTCCTGTGTTAAACATCAGGTAAAAATATGCCAGCCCTGCAAAGAAGTCAGCAGCTGCTAGGTTAGCCATTAGGTAATAAATAGGAAAATGAAAACGCCGGTTGACGTAAATGGCCACCATCACTAAAAGGTTGGCTAGCATGATAAAAACGCAGACTGTAATCCCAAGTCCCATTACAAGCTTGCTCACAGTGTTCCATTCAGTTGCTAGAGTTTTCCCGCTTTGGTTATAAAAGAAGGCAATGGTTTCATTGTAGTAGCACTGAGGTTCGTTCATGCCTGCAGACTGGAAAAGAACAGAAAGCAGAATCTGAAGTTAGAATGAGAAAATACTGAAGTATCAGAGAGAGAAAAAAGCTTCTCTAGAGCAATGTTTTCCAACCTTAGCGAGTTTAAGAGGTGTTGGACTATAGCTCCCAGAATTCCTCAGTCAACTTTGGGGAATGTCTTAAACTTACATAGGCTGCTCTAGAATGTTGAGCAGTGTTATAAACAAAGGAGATTGTGATTACATTTCAAGTCTAAAATTGGGGCTGTAAAACGTTTTGTAAATGATAGTGAGGTGTTTCTGTGATGGTCATATTGGTGGAAGTAAGTTTATATAAATTAACAGATAGAAATTAAATAAAGTATGCTGACTCTGTCACTTTATTGTCATTTTATTTGAAATTTTCATTCTTTATTATTAGGATACTTCAACTAATGGACGTGGTTGCTGGAGAAAACTACCTACTGCCACTTTCATACTGTGTCATATAAAAATAACAAATTATTTGATAAAAGCCTTTAAAGCTGATATCATTTTCTGACTCGCTATATGAGCCCAGTAGATTTTCCATTTCTTACATGGTATAAAAAGAGAATATTCAGGAAATGAACTTTACAATGATACTATCTTCACTGCACTCCTCTTCCAATGTCTTTTTTTCGTGAAAGCTCTGCAAGTAGGAAGCAGGTTAATTCTTCTGCTCACTATTTTTGTCAACCTTGTGATAGCAATGGAATTTTTTGCATAGGAGAATTAGCTCTTAACCATGGAAGCTCTAGCAAGAATATTGGAATCCTTTTAAAAATCAGTATTTCAATGTTCCCAATGAGTAGATATCAGAAAGAGGACAAAAGTTTACATAAATTAACATATAGAATAGGGTCTCCTTTGCACACAATCTCTTCTATATGTAAAATGTACTGAGAATGGCTTAGGAGAGGCAGAGTATCTATTCCCATTGTACCTACTCATATTTGGTGCTCTGACAAAAGAACCCCTGAAGAGGGTGTCTCTCTCTTGCTGAATCTTTTCATAATTGTATTTATGAAGAACGACCAGTCTGAAAACTATAGAAAACAACATCTTTGTCAAAATTAGTGCTGATGGCAGGGAATATCCATATATTAGCCATCCAGCCTCTTCTGGGAACTGTGAAATTTATATATCCCCAGCTCCTCTTCCCTATACTGAAATCTTTTCTTTTGTTTTAAAATAATGTTCGCTTGTACGTTTTACATTCCTGTTAACTTGTACTTTTTACCTCCTCGTTTCATATATGTATCTCTTCTGCAAATCACTCATTATTTCCTACATTTTTTAAAATTGTGAAACAATTAATAATACAGATTGAAGCTTTATCATAATTACAATAAGGGGGGAAAAAACGACAGCTGTTATTTTTGTGTAAAAGACTGATAATGTGCTAAAATTTTAGGCTTAAAATATTATTCTTATTCTTTTTGGAAATGTGTGTTTCTCCTACCTCTGGCCACCAGAAATCAGAGAGCTACAGAGTGTATTTTGGGACAAGAAGAATACCACAGTTTCTGGTATCCATTCTGCTTCCTGCATTATATCTTCATTTCCATCCAGACTTTGCACTAACTTCCTAAAACATCAACCCTTTGCATAAATGTACAATTTAGGTGTTCATTTATTATTTCAATAACAAATAAATGAGCAAAACTATGAGAATATTATATAGTATTACAGTTCTGTTTCTTTTTGTAACCTTTCTAATAATTCCTGCTATTGTGTAATTTTTGTCTAGAGCAGTGTTTCTCAACTTCAGCAACTGTAAGATGTCTGCACTTCAACTCCCAGACTGGACAATCCATAGAGCAAAGGGAATGTGTGTTACTGTAAAAAAAGCAACAACAGGAAGTGATACAACTTATGCAAAAGGTCACAGATCTCATTGGAAGATATGATTACAAACAGCCAACTGTCCCTGTTGGAAACTATGATTAAATCCTCCACAAACCACTGGTTTAAAAAAAATGGAAGAAAATGCTGACCTTTCTTACTATTTATGCATTCTGAAATTACTACACACACACAAAATTTTTAAAAAGATAAGTTTTTAAGAAAGGGGAAAAACAGAATATGTTTTAGGGAGAGTTAAGAAAAGACAGATGAATATAGGTTATAATGCAAAGTGTGACATTCTGAAAGGGATACTTCAAACCTTTTATTCCTATAGACCAGGGGTGTCAAACCCAAGGCCTTAGGGCCGTATATGGCCCACCAGGTGCTTAGATCTGGTCCCCGGGGCTGCTCTGGAAACAGCAGTCTGTCCCATGGTGCCTCTGCCAGCAAAAACGGAGCTTGGGAGGGCTGAGTGCAGCCCTCCCAAGTTTTTTTTCCTAGCAGAGGGTTGCAGGAGGCTGTCTCAGCCCAAAATGGAGATCAGGATTGGGCTGTTCCAGCCCAAAATGGAGACCGTTTTTTCTGGCAGAGTGCTTGGGCCACCATAGGCGTCCCAACATGAGTCATGTTGAGCTGGCCATGCCCACCCTGGCCACACCCAACCTGGCTCCCCAAGGTCAAACACAAACCTGATGCGGCCCAAGATGTTATAGCATACTTGCTTGTTGGAGTTGTGTTAAACTGAATAGCCCGGTGGCATGTGTATAAACCTTACACAAGTTTGCTTATTTACTTATTTTTTTAGCCAAGAGATACAATACAGTGCAATAGTAAAGTGTACGTGCTATGTAGAAGGTTTATGGTTCAATGCCAGTAAAGAACAGTTGGAAAAACTTCTGTCTGGAACAGTGGTTCTCAACCTTTATAGTGCTGCGACCCCTTTAATACAATTCCCCACGATGTGGCGACCCCAACCGTAAAATTATTTTCATTCATAGGCCTAAGTAACTGTACTTTTGCTAATGTTATAAATCGTAATCATCGTGGTGATAGGCAGCGATCTCAGCATGCCTCAGCAGCCGCAGAAGGGGGGTAAAAACGGCAAACTGTTTTTTTTTAATTTATCGCACCTGAAGCCTTATTGGCTAGCGATCTGAACTGCTTGCGATTGCCTTGAGGACAGAGGCATTAAAGCGGAGACTCCTCCCCTATTAAGTTTATCGCGCCTGAAGCCAGATTAGGCTAGTGATTGGGAGTGATTGCAGCTGGCTTGAGAGGGAGACATCAGAGCAAAGATTTCTCTCTTTTTTAATTCATTGCGCCTGAAGCCGAATTCGGCTAGCGATTTGAAGAGCCTGCAGCTGGCTTGTGGAGTCAACCATTGGAGCGCAATTCTTCGACTCGCAAGTATACTTCCCATATTTCCGATGGTTTTAGGTGACCCCTGGCAAATTGTCATTCGACCCACAATGGGGTCGCGACCCACAGGTTGAGAACCACTGGTCTGGAATATCAGTCATCATCAATATAATGGACTAAATAGACCAATAGCCTGACTTTAATATTTAATAATCTATTTGTTAAATCATTTAAGGATCAGAATAAATAGCTACTGCAAAAGAGAAAAGAGGAATGAGCACTGGATAAAGAAAAAAATATTCAATAAATAAAGGTTCACAATTATAAAATGTAAAATTCATTAATTAATTTAGTATAGTTATAGAACTAAAGTCATTATCTCATCAAAATGCTATGTGGATGATGCATACCTCATCATGATGCAGCTTCAAAATGCAATAAACAGCTAACTAAAACAAAACATTTGGTAAATTCTCAAGATAAAACATTAATGTGTAAATACAAAGATAAGACACTTATCCCAAGAAAAAGAAAGCTTTCTGCAGAGTCAGGTTGACACTAAATAAAAGATTCAACAAAACATTTGGGACTGTTCTTGTCAGGAAGTAACAAAGATTTATTTGAAAATAGTTACACCAAATTGTGGAGAGAAATTCAATGTTTTGAAAGGCAGAAAAATTTAAAAGTGTCTTGGGTTAGCATCAATTCTGATTATTAAAATGATTACCTAAGATATTTTTAAAAAAAATTTCAAATGGTACTACTTTCAGTCCCAGAAAAACTTTTGTGAGATTGACAAAAAAATAATAATATTTATTTATTTGGAAAACAAAACAAAAACTAGCTATTAACTCAGCATTATTGTCTCAGAGGAAATAAAATATGTTTTTTATCCTTGAGATAGAGGGTTTTAGACAAGATCACTGACTGATATGGGATGTTAAGATCTTATCTTTGAAGTTTTAGTCTTTATAGTGGAAAAGTACTGAAGAGAAACCTTCAATATCAGCCTTCAATGCAAATTAAAAAGCAGAAGCATTTATTGTGTGTGCCAATGAAAGTGTTAAGAACAGGAAATCATTTGTGACCATCTTTCATTTTCAAAGTTCTATCTGACTTATTGATTCATGTGGGAATAATGAAATGGCCAGTCATAGCCATGAAGACATTCCAAGAGCCAACAATGTTTGTGGCAACAGGACAAAAGGAGCTGGACACCCAGATGTTTTTTCTTTACAATTTCAGGACAAATGGCATGATCCAAGAAGAGAGAAGTCTAGCAGTTACGTTGCATTGCATTCCCTCCTCCATTCCACCCCCCCCCTCCCTCAAGTGCACAACAACTTTGTGAAGTGGGTTTGTTTGAGAGCGGTGTCTGGCCCATAGCCACCCAGCTAATTTCAGTGTATTAAAATCTGGGTCTCTCCAGTGCCAGTCTTACTCTTTAACCACTGCAACATAGTGAAACCACACAGTGTTGAGAAGACAAGACAAAAAACAATGGGTTTAAATTACAATGGAATAGATTTCATTGGACATGATGAATAATATTCTAACAATAAAAACTATTCTACAATGCAACAGAGTCTTCTTTGTACAGGTGTGCAAACAAAGGCCACCAGTCAGGGGTGCTTCAGTTAGTCTGAGAAAGAGGTTGGATTAGCAATCTCTAAGGCACATTCCAACTCTCATGTGCAATAATTAAACTGTATTACTGTATGCGGGTAATGCATCTTTATTAGAAAATCTAGGAACCAAGAATTACATCGTTTGGTTCTAATGCATATTTTTTGTTATTCAACAAATTTAATTAGTTTTTCCATTTGTTTTTGTCACAAATAATCTTCACGTTGTAGAGTTAATGTCCTTACATGTAATGTACGAGCTACTTTTATTGTTTCAGAATATGTCAAATACACATTTTTATTAGCTCTACACTTTATCGTAAGGAGAGGCCTGACGGGACAGGGAAAGAAGTCAGGTGAGGAAAAGAATGAAGAGGATGGTATCCCAGGAAACCAGAAGAACCGAGAGTCACAACACTGCCAGCAAATTTATGGTTGCTTCCTTCAAGCATATCAATACATTCTTCATCATCTACGTGCAGATTCCTCAGGTAGTATATTAGAAAAACACTTTTAGAACATACCATCTTAAACCATCTTTGGGCCTGCTTCAGCTGGGGGAGGACGCTGAGATACAGGCAGAGTCCTGTAGACGTGTCCTTGAGAAAAAGACAGTAGTCTGTTCTCACACCAGGACAAGGAGGTTGTGTAGATTTGCCCTAAGGTTTTCCTTGCTGTGCTAGATTTTCCTTGATCATATTTACATATAAAACCACTATGTAAATAGAATACTGTGGCAATGCAAACAACGATCCCTTTAGTGACACCTCACCGAGGGCAGGCTAGGCAAAGGTATGAAAACAATTCCAGCTACCTATTGGATATAACTTATGCCTTGAACACCACTTACTCCATGTGTTGAAGTGAGAAGAAAATAAAAGACGTTTCAAATTCTACATAGTCTCAGAAGTTTCTCTAGTTGTGTTTTTGTTTGCTTTTGAAAAGATTTGAATCTCATCCAAAGCTGTCACAATTGTATCTTCAGACCTCTCTTTATTACTTCCTCATAGCAAAACATCTTAATTAAAAAAAACCAAAAACAAATAGAAGATCAGCACAATCATTTGAATGAAAGAGCCATGGCAGGCTAACTTACTGTACTGCCAGCAGTTTGATTGTGACTGGCTCAAGGTTGACTTAGCTTTTCATCCTTCTGAGGTTGGTAAAATGAGGACCGAGTTTGTTGGAGGCCATATGCTGATTCTGTAAACCACTTAGAGAGGGTTGCAAAGTACTGTGAAGCAGTATATAAGTGCTATTGCTATTAATAAGTCCTTACTAATTTACTGGCCATGCTGGCCATAAGGAAATCACGTGATTGTATAACATAAAATCTGAGATATCTAAAGTCTGACAGTTTATAGGCATCAAGGTTGTATATGAAAGGGCACAGTTAAGTTTAGAACTTTTCCAACTTACTTCAATTATTTCTGGCTGCATCATCATAAAAAAAGGTACTTCAGCTGAAGGGTCTGCCATATTTACCCAGCAAAATGAATTTTTTAAAAAGAACCTTCTGCCTTCTATGCTTCAGGTGTTAGGGATAAATTCTCGAGATTCTTGATCAGTTCTCAGTCATGCTGATAGTTATCCCTAAAAGACAGAAATAGACTTTAAAACCTTAGGAGACATTAAACACAATTTTCAATAACATAACCTTTTTAGATGAATAAGCATTTAACAAAAACCAAAATGCATAAGAATATACGCATTTTTCAATGCATTATACAAAATGTTAATATAGGAAAATACATACAGCTTTCAACCGTTTTTACATTAACAATATATTCTTTTGTTTATAAATTATATACCACAAATTGTAAACTAAAATCACGTTTCAAAAACTATTTTTAAAAATTAACTCATGGATTTGAATTTCTGCAGAATTAGGAAACGCATTCAAGCAAAAGTTTTTAAGTTGTAGGTTAGCACTGCCTCCAGAATCCTAAAAATATTTAGAAACTTTTGTGCAGGTTAAATATATATTTGTCCTTTTGCCTACTGGAAAATGTAGGGTTGCTAAATGTTCTTATCCCAAACCACAGACTGGAAGAGTGGGAAGAAACATTATAGCCCTGATCTTGCATACTCCTTCCTTCCTCAATGGTGGAAGAGATTAGACATTTCTGTCCCTCATTAGCAATAAATATTTTCCTGTTGTCTTTAAATGCAACAAACTGTTAGTTGGGGAAGCATAGTTTGCTGCATTTATATGTAATAGGAACCTATGGTTTGCCACTGATTAGAAGCAGAAGCTTTTAAACCTTTATTTCCAAGTTCAGATGAAGAGAAGGAGGGAATATGATCCTAATTCCCTTCAGATACCACTTATTTCATGATTTGAAGTGTTTTCTATCTAGATGTGCCACATACTTTCACATTATATGGTAGGTCCTCCTCGGGGGTAAAATACTCCGGTTCAAACCGGATCGCCCGATGCGGTAGCGATGGCAGCGGGTGGTTCAGAAAACTGGTAGCAAAAATCCCTGCACACACACACACACCCGCCCATGCCCAGCTGAGCTGTGTGGTCATCAGAGGTTGTTTTTTTTTTACTTTTAAAAGCATTTTTTCTTCGGCTGAAAAAATGCTTTTAAAAGTAAAAAAAAAAAGCCTCTGATGATCGTGAGGCTCAGCTGGGATTATCCGAACCCTTTAGAAGCATTTTTTCTACAGCCTCTTCGAAAAAATGCTTCTTAAGGATTCTGGCGATCCCAGCTGAGTCGCCTGATCCCTTTAGAAGCAATTTTTTAAAACAGTTTTTTCAGCTGGCTTCAGGGTAGGTCTTAGGTGTGGAAGGGGTCTGCATCTTTATTTTAAAAAAAGGCACCAAAAGGTTGTACAGGTAGTCCTCAACGTATGACCGTAATTAAGCTCAAAATTTATGTTGCTAAGTGAGACATTTGTTTTGCCTCATTTTATGATCTTTCTTGTCACAGTTGTTAAGTGAATCACTGCAGTTGATAAGTCAGGAACATGGTTGTAAACTGAATCTGGCTTCCCCATTTACTTTGCTTGATAGACGTTAGCAAAAGGTGATCACATGACCCCGGGACACTGAAACCCTCCTAAATATGAGTCAGTTGCCAAGCGTCTGAATTTTGATCACGTGACCATGGGGATGCTGCAATAGTCATGAGTGAGAAAAATGGTCATAAATCACTTTTTTCTGGTGATGTTGTAACTTCAAACATCCACTAAACAAACCGTTGTAAGTCAAGGATTACCTGTACAATTTGGTGAGAAGATTTCCTGTGCATTGAGCAGCACACTTGGCAGATTATCAATAAAACACTGATTAGTATGGCCAGCCCCAGCAGGATGAGAGAAATCCCTTCATCCTGCCCTCCATGCTGCGCAAAAGTCAAAGAAGGGCAGGCTTTTATGTCTGGAATAACTCTCCCAAGTCCTCCGTTATCACAAGGTGCCCCATAGAAAGAGGACACTGCAGATATATTTGCAAACAGGACAGCAAAAATCTTTCTTGGTATTTCTGATTGACTTCAAAGTACACTGCAAAGTGAATAAATATTTTCAGTGCAGGAAATGTTGTGGGTCGAAGCCATAATAGGCATTCTTATTTATGCCAGATGCAGAGAACAATCTCTCTTTTGTCAAATACTCTGTATGTGCCATAAACTAAAGAGATGGAAAGTGACTCCAAATGAAAACTGGGTTCTATGGACAGAATTACTCTATGGGATCCTGACAAGACAAGTAAGAACTTTAGATAAAAGTTTACTTCATTTGCATCTTTCTGGAATAAACCATAGAGATACAATATCTTAATTTGTAAGACAAATATAACATTTATATTTTCTACCCAAATTTGTAATCTCTTCTGAATTTGGATACCAAACTTACTTTCCTCTAAAGCAGGGGGGTCAAACTCGTACGAGGTATCATGATTTTTCCCCCTTCGCTAAAACGGGGGTGGGCATGGCCAGTGCATGATGCATCTGGCCCATGGGCCACGAGTTTGACACCCCTGTTCTAAAGCAAAGAAAGAGAATATGAAGTCTTAATGCTACCCCAAGTTCTGTTTCCTGTAGCCCAGTGGCGCCCGACCTTTGGGACACCAGGGATCGGTTCTGAGGAGAGAGGCTTTTTTCATGGACAGGAAGGGGGAATGGTTTTGTGTGCTACCTGCATTCTGCGGATGAGGCTTCGCTTGTTTCCGTGGATCAGTTTCTGGCATGTTGCAGACCGGTGCCGGTCTACAGACCAGGGGTTGGAGACCTATGCTGTAGCCTAAATATTTTTGTGACTCCTGAAGCTTTCTTCAACAATCTTGTAGATACTTGTCAGTGCAAAAATCCAAAAACCAATAGAGCAATTTCTCACAATGCTGAAGTGGAAAACATGTTAAAATTATAATGTAAAATTTAAAATTACCTCAAAAAGAATAAATGAAAGAATGAAAAGGAGGGAGGGAGAGAGGGCAAAAGCCAACTAATCCAGAAAAAAAAATGGAAAATCCTGCCTTGATCAGTCTCCCCAACTCCACCTGTCCATCATTTCATCCATCATCAATATCATCACCATCTAGTATCTTTAGATACTGCTTGCTATGCCAAAACATCTCAGAACAGCTTACAGTAAACACACCAATCAAATACAGTACATAAAGGAGTGTTAAACAATATCAACCATAATCAAAGAAATGCATTTAAGATGATTAGGAAAAATGGAACCAATCTTCCATTGTTCATACAGGGAAAGCCAGGATGTAAAAGGTACCTAAGAGGAAATATATCCGGCAGCTGCTGAATTTCAGGGAACAAAACATAGATACTACCACAGAGAAGACCTCTAAGCAGCTACTGGGGCAGAGAGTGATTCTTAGTACACTTGACAGAACCCTGATTAACTCACTAACTAACTAGGGCTATAAGAAGCAAAAAAAGCAAGTTGGTAGATAATCTGGTTACAAATTGTCCTGTATCATAACCAAAACCTTGACTCCTGCTCTGTAGTTAATTGGAATTGTTTCCACAGATATAACATGTGTAGGAAGAATAGAAATTTGCCTAGTTTTTATTTATGGGTATGATATCCCTTCAATTTGAGGGTCTTGTGACTTATTAACTTCTCAATAAGTAATTAGAGGCTTTGGTAAATTATGAATTAACTTTAGCAGAGTTATTAGTTATGCTTTTTCTTGCAAGACGTATCATTTCTATAGCATATTTTGGCAAGAGTTAGAGAAGTCAACCACAAACACATCGTAAGGCTGACAACAAATGTCTTCTACCTAGGCTAACTAGCAGGTTGTTGCTTTGACACTCAGCTACTGTAAGATACGTTGCAAATGAACCTGTTACTAAGGAAGGTGACTTTATATTTAGCTTAAGCAGTGGTTAGGAACGTCTGAACAAGGGTCTGGAGGTAAGCAAAGTTCATTGTGCGTACAGAAATAGAGCTGAGTGTCATCTGCATATTGTTTGCCTATTCCTAACAATCACATCTGATTGTTTCATTATAAATATAAATTTTAGATAGCACTGGGACAAAACAGGGACTCTTAGCACCCCACATCATAGATATCCATCCATAGGTGATTCAATAATACTTTATGCACTGCCCCCAACTCTCATCAGTGGCCCAGGAAAAATTCCCTTACAGCATTCAAAAACTTATCAGAAGGATCACCTAATGGGTCCTTTTCCTCATTTTCAGAAAAGAACATCAGTTAAGATATAGAAATTACATTACCAAAACAGGTAATTAAACCAAAGATTTCAAAAAGAAATCAGTGATTCCCCAATCGCTTTGTACTGATGACTCACTTCCTTTTAACACAGAGAGAACAAATTGGATTGAGAAGGTCAAAATGTCACTGCAGCTCATCTGAGAAAAAGGAAATAAGTGTTAGCAACTAGTTAGAACAGTAAATAAGGCAAACTATTATTTGCAAGAACCCAGGTGGGCACAGCTGAGTCAATTCTATGACTCGACTCATTCAATAATAGATGCTGTCAGCAATTTTACATCCAGTCAAATGATACATTATTCCTGTCTTGCTGGAAACTGACCTGGACCTTCCTATTCCCAAAATGGAAGTGTAGCCCACATATACACTAAAAATTTCTAGTGTCGTAGATAAATGAAGCAACTTGTAATTGAAAAGCAGAACAGCTCTTTTAGGTTACCGTAGTTCCAGGGTTTGGACCACATGTACGATTAGGATTTTTTTTTCTTTGAATAAAGTATATGAACACACACACACACACACACACATATATATTCTTTATTCAAAGAAAAATATATAATACCTGTGCTAGATCTAAGTGTACAAAAGAATCAAAGGAATTACAATTCTACATCTCAAAGGAATTATATTTTGAACTTCCAGATCTAAAAATCAGTGTTTAAACTTTACAGTGTCAAACCTGTATCATATTGACTTAACATATGTACAATGTATGTCAGCAATAAAGCAATGACCTTTTTCAGAGTTACCAGATTCATCTGGTGATCTACCAGGCTCAATCTGTGATGTGGATAGTGCAGTTCTACAAATATGGATACTGGGGAGTAATTAATGTACAATTAGTACTATATGTTCCAGGACTAATGAATCAATACATTTCTTATGTTTTGTTTTCCTGAAGTTGTAAATTACTTTTACAATTTGAAAAGACAACTTCAGGAAAACAAAACACTGATGTAAGCACTGAGATAATGGAAAGACTGATAATTCATTTGTTTTAATGCTCCTCTTACAAAACATCACAATGAAGCCAACTTCTGGTCAAGAGAAGCTTTATGAAGCTTCTATCCTGACTATTAAAGGCTTTCTAAATGAACTCATTGAGTGCTTGGATGTAAACATTTGTTTTTCACTTGAAATACAATTATGGAAGTTTTAAAGACAAAAGTTTTATCCTAGGGCTTGAAAGAATTGTGAAGCTGGAAAAAAATAATTTATTCCACGCTAATGCTAATACTTCTTTATAATTGACAGTGTGAGGCAGAACACATCATGTGACTATCACAGCATCTTCTAGTTCCTGCACTTGGCACAAAGAAGCAACACATCTGTGACATTTTGTAATTTTTAAAGTTTTAAAAATACATTTAGAGGCTGAATTGTTTTATTATTATTAAGGTACAGGATAGATAAATATGGACTCCACTCTTCTGGCCCTTCGGAAAGGTGTTAAAAACATGGCATCGTGGCTTTGATTGAGGCTCACAGAAGAGCATGAATCAGTGGGGCTGTTTAGCATCCTGAAAACCCTTCCCTGCCTTTTAATATATATTTTGTCTTTGCCTGCTTGCGGCAGTGTAAGAGATTTTAGGCTGATCTCTCTTTTAACTCTGCCACCAGGTTCTGCCACTCCTTCTCCTATATGATAATAAGTTAAAAGAGGGATCAACCTAGATCCCTACGTAGCCACAAGTGATCTAAGTCCAATGGTATTGATACTATTAATATTTTTATTTCTTAAATACTGTCAGTGTCACGCCAGATACTTGACATTCAAGGATATGCCTAGTATGTTTTTACATTGATAAAAATATTTCTCCCCAGATTTCACTGAAATCCAATTGTCAACATTTATGTACATAGTTATAAAGAACTTTGAACTGGCTATGGTTTTCTGCCAATTCTTTACTGATGTTTATTGATTTACTGTACTTTATAATTCTACCCAGGCAGCAAAAGAGAGCTGGATAAGGAAGTGCCTTATAGTTACCTTAAAATAAAACAAAACAAAACAAAACAAAACAAAGAAAGAAAGAAAGAAAGAAAGAAAGAACAAGACAAACTGTATTTCATTCACACAACACTAGATTTTTGTATACAGAGGTGCAAATTGAAGTCAGGTTTTCTTCAAGTGGAAATGATATCAATTATGTGGCCTTGGCTCACTGATGAAAAACAGCCCCAATAAAATAAATTTTAAAAATGGTGTAAAAGACAGACAATTGGTATGCAGTTTTCTAAACAAAAGGGTGAGTTTTTGTAGTTTTCTACATAATTTCTACACAAATTCTACATTACTGGAAACTTGGAATTATTTTTTTTATTTGCATTTATATCCCGTCCTTCTCCGGAGACTCAGGGCAGCTAACACTATGTTAGCAATAGTCTTCATTCTATTTGTATATTTATATACAAAGTCAACTTATTGCCCCCAACAATCTGGGTCCTCATTTTACCTACCTTATAAAGGATGGAAGGCTGAGTCAACCTTATCAACAGGCAGCTGCTGTTAATAACAGACTGCATTAGCAGCCTGAGCCACAGAGGCCCCATCAAATTGATGATGTCAGATGAAATCCTGTATATAATTTATGATGAATGTAATATTGATATTACTTCATGTTTACATAGGTACCATAATTCAATTAGAAAATCAAATACTATAGGAAGTACGATTATACCTCTTTAAAAGAGCTTCAATTAAGCATAATTAAAAACATTCCTGCATAGCACCTGTTCACATTTAAGCATGATTTCTGTTGATAATTCTTTTTTCCCCTCCCTATGACTAGAAAAGCATTTTACCTTAATCTTCAGTTAAATTCTGGAAAATAATGCTGGGAAATGAGTGGGAGAGTGAGCTTTGAGTGTTGTTGGCTACAAAAAGACATTATGCTAACTCCTGGGGGGAAAGTTTTTATACAAACTTGACATTTAATAATCAGACCTGGACCATAAATGACTTTCAAAAAACAATTAAGTGATTGACAGCTATTACTACTGCAATTTCCTGAAATGCTCAAGAGCTCTTTACACTAACTTCTTCAGTATCATCTTACCTCTTTCTATTTTATTAGAAAGAAAGAAAGAAATGCTGAGACAATTTTTCGGACTCTGGAAGTGTTGGAAAACAAAACAGATCAAAACCCTGAAGAGTTCTTTTGGTTTAGTAACTTTTTTCAGAATAAGTTACAACATTTTTAAGACCAAACCAAGATTTCTCCCCTTATCTCAGCGTTTGAGATTTCCCTTTTTTAAAGGTATCAATAAAGATTGAAAATGGAAGAATAAATATAATGCTAAAGTGACTGCAAACCAAATATAGCTCTTGAGATAAAATAAGAAATTAAAAAAAAACTTTTTCTAATTTGGATATAAACTGAATTTGGTAATGACCATTGGCAAAACATGAACAGGAAATTCTTTACACCTGTAAATTAAAAAAAAAAAGCAAATTCAGTATTACCTGCCCAATGCACTTTACAGACTTCTCCTTCACTAGGTTTAATGTCTTGCCTTCAGTTAAGTTAGATGGAGGGTATAACATCTTTTTTTGTAGAGTGATCATATCCCTGAGACCTGGAAGAATCTGAGACTGTGTGTTCCTTCAGTGTTCTTTATAAAGGTAAAGGTCCCCTCGCACATTTGTGCTAGTCGTTCCTGACTCTAGGGGGCGGTGCTCATCTCTGTTTCAAAGCCGAAGAGCCAGCGCTGTCCAAAGACATCTCCGTGGTGATGTGGCCGGCATGACTCAATGCCAAAGGAGCATGGAACGCTGTTACCTTCCCACCAAAGGTGGTCCCTATTTTTCTACGTGCATTTTTTATGTGCTTTCGAACTGCTAGGTTGGCAGCAGGTGGGACAAGGAACGGGAGCTCATCCCATTACGCGGCGCTAGGGATTCAAACCGCCAAACTGCTGACTTTCAATTGACAAGCTCAGTTTCTCTTACCCACTAAGCCTTTTCAGTGTCCTTTATACAGCATCTTAATTCTCTCATAATTCTGTTTGCTAATAGAAGTTCCACTTGTTCTGACGACAATCGTATGTGCTTTTTTTATTGTCAGATGGGAACTCTAAAATTTCCAAGAGGTTGTAATTTATTTTTCCTAGTTGCTATTATTCTACCCAGGGAAATACTCTAATTTAACTCCCCTGCACAAATATACAAAACCTTCTATGCTTTCTACGTTATTTTATGTTTCCTGTTAGGTCTCTTGTCGGTCATCATAACGCCTATATATACACAAACACAAATTTATACTCAGTATTTTACCAACTCAGTATGTTAGTATTTCAATATTTTACTTCACAGTACTTTTATGGTTTAGTCAGATTTAAGTATTTAAAATCCTTTAATATTTTGCTTTCTCCACTTATAATAATTTGCAGTGTTATTAATCTTTCAGATGGTGTCCATGTATATTAAATTGAAACTTGTAACTTTTTACTAAGAAGTTGAAAAAATGGTGAACAATCACCTTAATGAACATTTTTGAGACAATTTCTCATACCTTCAAATTCAGTATTCAACTGCTCAAATTCCAGGGTTGAAATTCAGCAGGTTCTGGAGAACCAGTAGTGGAAATTTTGAAGTTCGGAGAACCGGCAAATACCACCTCTGGCTGGCCCCAGAGTGGAGTGGGAATTGAGATTTTGCAATATCCTTCCCCTGGAGTGGGTGGGAATGGAGATTTTGCAGTAACTTTCCCCTGCCACACCCACCAAGCCACGCCCACAGAACTGGTAGTAAAAAAAATTGAATTTCATCACTGCCAAATTCAATTACAAAGGTTAGCTTCCAGTCCATATCTGGAACCAAATCAGGTGGGGTTAACTTTTGCATAGGATTCCACTCTTTGTACAGGTCGTCCTTGACTTACAACAGTTCATTTAGTCACCGTTCAAAGTTACAATGGCACTGAAAAAAGTAATTTTTCACTTACCACTGTTACAGTATTCCCAGAGTCACATGAGCAAAATTCAGATGCTCGGCAACTGACTCAGATTTATGACAGTTGCAGCGTCCTGGGGTCATGTGATTATCTTTTGCAACTTTCTGACAAGCAAAGTGAATGGGGAAATCAGATTTACTTAACAACCGTGTTACTAACTGTACAACCGCAGTGATTCACTTAACAACTATATCAAGAAAGGTTGTAAAATGGGGCAAAATTCACTTAACAACTGTCTCACTTAGCAACAGAAATTTTGGGCTCGGTTGTGGACATAGGTTGAGGACTATCTGTATCTTAAAATAATGTAAGGAAAAAATTCTACAGTATAACTTTACATTTACTTTATTCCAGAATATCATATTTCAAGAGGAATAGCTACGTTGCCTAGCTAGATATGTTTCCTCCCCAAATTTGCACACTATTTCTTTGTTATTAAAGTAAGCACATCTCATGGCATAGGTGAGAATTCTTAGATGTTTAGCTTCATTAAATCTAGAAGGCTTCGAGTTGCAGAAAGCTTTGACAAATAAAAAAGTACTGGGGTGAACTAATGCTTAAATTAAGATAATAGATATGCCAACTAATATTCTATTTATTTTTGTGTGTGTACCTTTGAGTCATTGTTGACTCCTGGCAATTGCCTGGACTAGTCCATGTGGTTTTCTGAGGAAAATTTTGAAAGTGGTTTGCCATTCTTAGCTATCTGGGAGTAGGCCAACTGATAAATTCTAAGAACTGCATTTAACTATAAAATTGAACGCTGTGCACTGCAATGTGCAGTCATCTTGATTTGAAAGGCAAACTGTGATTTGGATTTTGAATAGCTGTACATACAAAACCTACTAGGACTCTATTAAAGCACTTGGTACATAATCCTGGAAAAATATTTTTGGTTTAAAATATTCCTGAAAGGAGCTACACACATTTGTACGTCCTCCAAATCGCATTTAAAATCCAGGTAACTTCACAATCATATAAAATAGCTCTGTTAATCAATTATCTTCAACTTATGACATATATAGTAGGTAATTCACCAGATTGGGTTTTTATGAGGCATCATAGGAAACATACTGACACTTTCAATATGTTGAAGAAGACTTCTAAAAGACAAGCGAATGGCTCATCAAAGAAAACAAGTGAATGGCTCATCAAACAAATAAATGTCAAATTTTCATTGGCGATAACAAATGATCAGGCTGATATTCTCACAAATCATCAAGTTCAAATTACCTAAAGTTCAGACACATTATACGAAGACATAGCTCTCTAGAGTAGCCTCTAATGTTGGGAAAGATGGACGGAAAAACAAGAAGAGGATAACCAGCAGCAAGATGGATGGACTCAGGGTAGCAATGAATCCACCATTGGAAGATCTGAAAGACCAGATTAGAAACATAATGGAGCTCATCTTTGAGGTGGTTTGAGATAGATGGTTTAGAAATATGAAATATAAAGAAATCTTTGCTAGAAATCAGGACCATTTGGATGGCATCTAATAAATCAATCAAATACCTCAGACAATTATTCTTAAAGTTTTATCATCAGTGCACGTATTTTGATTAATTAAAATCCTAAAACCCGTTCGTTAAAATAAAAAAGGAGACTGAAGTAACGCCATCTGATAATGAAATTTTCTGAATTACCTTAGAGCAAATCACTTGCAAGAAACACAAAAAATGTTACTGTTTGCTGTATGATTTATTGATCCAGTCCAGAATCTTTTAGGCCCAAGAGCTCTTCAGACAAAAAGCTCGGTATAAACAACTCCTGTGTCGAGAAAATAGTGAGAACTTGAAAGGAGGTCAGCTTTATCTTTTCCAGACTGTTAGGATTAAGATTTCTGCCCCTTTGGGCACTTAATATCTAATTGTTGGGTTTGTCCTTCTTCTAGAAACACAGGGCCACTGCCTGATTTTGCTGTGGTTGAGGATTTGATTAAATGACCAATTGAAACTGGGGAAACAGCTTCATGACAAGCTGGGGCCATGATCACACAACATTACTCATTAAACAGTAAATGAGGGATGTGGAGTGCAAAGTGATACAGGCAGATTCTCAAATTGCCAGTGGACCAACAGTACTTCCTCAAACACTGCACAATTAAACTATTCAGGGCATAGAAAGCTTTTAATATGGTAAGGTATGGTATTCTTCTCTTAGTCGTACAAGCAGGAAAATATAAAATCATTGCCTACCCAGATGTCTGCCCCTTTTCATCATATTATATCCTTTTTATATATTCTATTGTTCTGTGCTGGCATTTGGCCATTTAAAACAAATCCAGGTTCATGGTAAACCATTTCACTTCTCTTCAAAGAAGGCCTTAGACCAGCTTTCTAAACATCAATCATGTAAGATGGTTTGTTCTCTGATTGTTTAGATTCTGGTAGTTCTCATTTTCTGAATAATTCCTGCCTGTTCACATTTGACACCTTTGACACCTGATCATGATTTGTGACCTTTTTGCTGATTTCTGGAAAAAGTGCCCATTGGGGAATCTGGATTTGCTTCATGATCCTAGCAACACTTAACAAGCACCATAAAAATTCTCTTAAAATTTGGGCTGACTAGATTTACAACTGCAATGATTTATGACACAAATTCTGGTTCCTATTGTGGTTCTCAGTCAAAGACTACTGTTAAGTTCGGGCAATGAAGAGGCAGGAGACGATACAAGTGACAACAGCTCTTTGGTTTATTGTGATCCCAGCAAAAGCCAACAGGCAAAAACCCCTCTTTAAATAGTATTTTGGCTGAGGCATCAGCCAATCAGCAACGTGCATTTTCCCGCCCAAATTTCCCTCCTAAAATTCAAATACATTACACTCCTCCCCTCCCAGAACACATTTTGCCATATTTACATAGTTTTTTGCATAACATTTGCATGTTATTTTTCCACGTAGTCATGCAGGTAGACAGGGCGTCTCCTAACTCTTTCTAACTCTATGCGCAATTCATTCCCTGGGAGTGAGTCGAGCTGGTCGGAGGGACTGTTTGTTCCTCCCAGCTCCTCCTCTGGGCCATCCGGCTCTGGATTATTGTCAGAGTCGTCCCTGATGTCCTCTGGAGGAGCCAGTTGGCGTCACTGGACTTCTTCAGACTCAGCTAAGTCCTCTGCTTAACAAAGCATTGAGTTAGCTGTTGGTTCAAATATTGGGTAGTCAGAGTCTGGCTGTTTGGTTTCTGGATTGTTTTGTATTCTTTTTCGTAATTGATCTATGTGGCGTCTCCACACTCGGCCATCCCCCATGTCCACTATGTATGACTTTGGGCCCGTCACTCCTACAATTGTTCCCTTTAGCCACGCTGGGCCCTCACTATAGTTATGTGCCCATACCGGGTCACCTGTTGTCATTGTTCTGGTTCTTCCCTTTGTGCTTTGGTACCCATCAGGGGAGTATGTTGGGTTTAACCGATCTAGGGGGCACCGGAGTCTTCTACCCATTAATAACTCCGATGGGCTGCGGCCGGTGGTCACACAGGGAGTTCTATGTTGGACTGCCAGGAAGGTATCAATTTTGGATTGCCAATCTCCTGGGCTAATTCTAGATAGCGCTTCCTTGGCACTGCGTACAAAACGTTCTGCAAGTCCATTCGTCGCTGGGTGGAAAAGTGCCGAGAGGAAATGTCGGATGCCCTCTTCTGCCAAGTACCCCTCAAACTGGGTGGCCGTGAACTGTGGACCATTATCGGACACTAGAGTGTCGGGCAACCTGTGTGTCACAAATAGATGCCTCAAGACTGTGATTACAGCTTCCGCTGTTGTGGTTTTCATGAGTAAAATTTCTAACCACTTCGAGTAGGCATCTACCACAATTAAGAAGGTCTGTCCATGGAACGGCCCGGCAAAAATCTATGTGGATCCTGGACCAAGGACCCTGGGGTTTCTCCCAATCCCTTATGGGGGCTGTTGGGGGTAGTGGCCTTGATTCTTGACTTGCTTGGCATTTCCCTACCCGGTCGCTAATGTCTTTATCCATTTGTGGCCACCACACGTAACTTCTCGCTAGGCTTTTCATCCTCACAATCCCCGGGTGGCCCACATGCAATAGTTGCAACACATGCCCTTGTAATTTCTCCGGAATAACCACTCTATCCCCCCATAACAGACAACCCCCTTGTACCGACAGTTCCGAACGCTTTTTTGTAAACTCTTTGAAACGATCCCCCGGTGCAGCAGGCCATCCCCTCTGCACCCAACTGATCACAGTTCTTACGACAATGTCTTTGTAAGATGCCCTAGTCACTTCTGTAGTTGTGACTGGGCCAGAGTCCAAAAAGTCAATTAACAAGACGGGCGTCCCTGGGGTCGGGTCTTCAATAGTCTCTGGCAACGGGCATCTACTTAAAGCGTCCGCATGTCCCAAGTCCTTGCCCGGTTGGTGAGACAGTTTGTACGAATATGCTGCCAGGAAAATAGTCCAACGGGTCAGCCTGGGTGATAACGCAACCGGTGTTGGACGGTCCCCCGCCAAGAGTCCCAATAAAGGTCTGTGGTCTGTGACTATTTCAAATTGCCGCCCAAACAGGTACTCGTGGAATTTTTTAACCCCAGAAACTATAGCCAGGGCTTCCCGGTCTAGTTGGCTATAGTTCCTTTCCGCTGCGGACATTGTGCGGGAAAAATATGTGATAGGGGCTTCTGAACTGTTCAGTAACCTGTGGCTGAGGACAGCCCCTACCCCGTAGGGTGATGCATCACAAACTAGTACTAGTGCCAACGTCCCATTGTACTGAATTAGAAGGCTATCACTGGACAAGAGATTCTTAATGCCTTCAAATGCCTTAGCCTCAATCCTGCCCCAAGTCCAAACAGCTTTTTTCGCTAGCAGTTTATGTAGAAGTTCGGCTACCGTTGCCTTATTTTTTAAAAATACCGCATAGAAGTTTACAAGCCCCAAAAATGCTTGTAATTCTGTTTTGTTTTTTGGGGTTGGAGCCTTTCTAATGGCTCGCACTTTGCTCTCAGTTGGGTGGATGCCTTCCTTATCTATCCGGTAACCCAAGAATTCTACAGATTCAACTCCTATCTGGCATTTGTTGAGTTTAACCTTAAGCCCCGCAGACCTGAAAATGCCCAAAACCTTCCGCAATTTGACCCCTAATTCTTCCAAGTTTTCTGCTGATACCAGTACATCATCAAAATATGGAACTACTCCCAGTAGACCTTGTAGGAGTCGTTCCATTAGGTTTTGGAATAACCCGGGGGCTACACTAACTCCAAACTGAAGTCGAGTGCATTTAAAAGCGCCCCGATGTGTGACAATCGTCTGCGCTTCGGCCGTTCCGTTGTCAACCGGTAATTGTTGGTAGGCTTCAGCCTACGGGAACGGGGTAAGCACTCTTTTGCAATGCTTTGTTAAGCGTTGCCTTATAGTCAGCGCAAATCCGGACTGATCCGTCCGGTTTGACTGGGGTCACTATTGGTGTCTCCCATTTTGCATGGTCGACGGGGACTAGTATTCCATGGCTTACTAATTTGTCTAGTTCCCTGTCAATCTTGGGTTTGAGGGCAAATGGGACCCTCCTAGCTTTTAATCTAATGGGAGCCACCTGGGGGTCCAAATTGAATGAAATGGGGGTCCCCATGTACTTGCCCAGGCTGTCTTGGAAAATGTCCTTGAATTCTCTCAACAGTTTGACTCCGCTTCTGTGAACCCCGGTTATTCCCATGCCCAAGGCGCGGAATAGTCCAGACCTAGCAAACTGGGCAGGTTTCCATCTATGATGGTGATCGGTAGGGTTTTCTTGAATTGTCCATATTTCACTCTGATGGACGTGATTCCTCGAACAGGGATTCGGTTCCCCTGGTAGTCTTGCACTCTCAGCTTTTGGGGTTGCAGCTGGCGTTTCACGACGTCTGGTAGGTCCCTTGCGATAGTGTCCCAAGACATAATCATGATTGATGAGCCGGTATCCACTTCCATTTTACACTGCACTCCTTCGATGTATGTCTTGGTGAATATTTTCTTTTCTAGCCGTGTTGATGCGTGGCCCACTCGCACAGTGGTCTGATTCAACTTCGCACCTTTTTTAAACTGACCAATCCCTGGCCGCTTCGCGGATCCGGCGCCCTGTTGATTGGCCGGTTTGAATTTTGGGCGGGAAGGTTGTGGAGCTCGGCAGGCCTGAGCTATGTGTCCTTTCTTTTCACACCGCCGACAAATTGCGTCTTTGAACCTGCATTTCTGTTGTTGGTGTTGGCCTCCGCAACTCACGCACTCGTCCCGGTCGCCTCTCTCCGGCCTCCCGGTGTGGAAAACCTCTTCCTCTTCTTCACCGTCCGATTCGGCCTGGATTTCTTCGCTGTGGACTGGCGTTGCTTTCACCGCGGCATTCGGCGTGTTCGGCTTTTGTAAGGTTTCTACCTCTTTGGTGGACATCTCGTGTGCCCTGGCCTCATCCAAGGCTATCATCAATTGTGTTGTAAATGTTGTACCTTGATGAACGTATCTTTTCTTTTATGTACACTGAGAGCATATGCACCAAGACAAATTCCTTGTGTGTCCAATCACACTTGGCCAATAAAATTCTATTCTATTCTAATTCGACCCTAAAATTTGGCCATAAAAACAAATACTAGCTAAGCCTTAAACCTTACATAAACTTAGCATCTAACCACAACTGTAACTTAATCCTGCTGTAAATACTAAACATAAACTTTAACACTCATTTTAGCTGGTTCGGTTCTGCAACCCAACAAAAAAGACACAGGCTTCAGAGGATAATTAGAACTGCAGAAAAAATAATTGCTACTAACCTGCCTTCCATTGAGGACCTGTATCTGCACGAATCAAGAAGAGGGCCGTGAAAATATTTACAAATCCCTCACATCCAGGACATAAACTGTTTCAACTCCTACCCTCAAAACGACGCTATAGAGCACTGCACAACAGAACAACTAGACACAAGAACAGTTTTTTCCCGAAGGCCATCACTCTGCTAAACAAATAATTCCCTTAACACTGTCAAACTATTTACTAAATCTGCACTACTATTAATCTTCTCATAGTTCCCATCACCAATCTCTTTCCACTTATGACTGTATGACTGTAACTTTGTTACTGGCAATCCTTATGATTTATATTGATATATTGATCATCAATTGTGTTGTAAATGTTGTACCTTGATGAAAGTATCTTTTATGTACACTGAGAGCATATGCACCAAGACAAATTCCTTGTGTGTCCTATCACACTTGGCCAATAAAAATTCTATTCTATTCTATTCTATTCTATCGCCAGGGTTAGGTTGCTTTTCGACAGCAGCTGCCTCTGTAGTCGGATGTCCCTGACCCCACGAATGAGTTGTTCTAATAAAGTGTCCTCCAAGTCTCTATACTCACAGTGGGTTGCGGCTTTCCTTAATGCGGCCATGTACACGCTTATCGATTCACCCTCTCGCTGAACTCTTTGCCTCAACTCGAACCGTTGTACAAACTTCGACAGCACCGGCGCATAGTGTGCTCGTAGCGTCGTCTGTAGCGTTTGCCATGGCACCGACTGTACAGGCGTTGGTTCCGACAGCGATTCGGCGGTATCGAAGACTTCTGGCCCACAGTGGCTCAGGAAGTAAGCGCGCTTCCAATTATCCGATACTCCTTGCAGTTCGTTAGCTTTGAGGAAACACTCGAAACGAGCCATGTACGACCCCCATTTCTCCTTGGCTGGGTCAAATGGCGCTGGCGGCGTATAGCTAGACATCGCTATGTATCCGCTCTTGATACTGGCTGGGTTTGAAACTAAGTTGCTCCTTCAGCTCTTTTCCTAGTCTCACTGCCTTCAAAATCCCATCCTCGTCGCCAATGTTAAGTTTGGGCAATGAAGAGGCAGGAGACGATACAATTGAGAACAGCTCTTTGGTTTATTGTGATCCCAGCAAAAGCCAACAGGCAAAAACCCCTCTTTAAATAGTATTTTGGCTGAGGCATCAGCCAATCAGCAACGTGCATTTTCCCGCCCAAATTTCCCTCCTAAAATTCAAATACATTACAACTACCTGTAATGGTATTTCTCTGGTCAGGCACCAAGATTACACCATTCCACCCAAATACAATAGCATGCTGAAAAGTTTCAAATAATTCTTTTTTAAAGTCAACAAGCACTGTTGTATTTTTTAAAAATGTATTAAGCACTGTTTAACAACTTTATATGATTTGCATTCACAGGGCAACCTTAGCTCTAAATATAGCTTCAATGAATCCTAAATAAATGTTTTATTGTTCAATCAGGAAAAGAGCATTGTGGACTGGAATGCAGTTAAGCAAAAGACTTTCACAAAATTCTGATTGAATACTTATTACAATATTTCATATTTTATTTAATATGCTCTTAAGTGGTAAGTGTGGTGTAAGGCCTATATTTTATGATCTCTAGATTGGCAGTCTAATGTTCAGAGATTAGTTCCATTACCTGTATCACAAAAAGAAGCAGGTCAATATACCAGAGTTTATAGCATATAAAAATATGCAACAACTGAGGAAGGAAAACAACATGCATCTGGTAGAAAAGAAAATACATGGACATCTCAAAGGCTCTAAGGCATAGCTGAGTGGCTGGACACTAGAGTTTATTTCTTTGCACCTTCTACTAAGCTCCCATGCATTGTTGTAAAAATGCATGGAAAAAACAGAAACTTAGATTCCACCTGCCCCTTCCTTTTTCCATCTGAAGGAGACCTATATCTCGGTTTGCTTGAGCAATCTAGAATTATAAACTGCTACAGAATGCGCACAAAAATTCTTTCCCACACTTCTAGTGGCCTTTCTCATTTCACAGTTTTAGTTCATGTTGTGTGTATTACTACAGATCTGAATAAATGCTATATGGAAAAAAACTTTCCAGCTTCCAAGTTCCTTCCCCCCCCCCCCCGCCCCCCGCTGTTTTTTAAAAACACCTTGTAGTCTGTGAAGATGAACAGACAGATTTGGAGCAAAAGTACATGATTTTCTGCAATTATGTCCTTTTATCAATAGTTTCAACAGTGGTTATATGTTGCTACATTGCCTATAGACAGACATGAGGAACAGAATGCTGAGATTCAGAGCCAGGATGAGTCAAGAACCATTAACTCTTGGAAGAAAACACAGCTTTACTTTAGTTTCAGATAAGCTGGTATAAAACCAGGAAAAAGTGGATAACACTGAAATTTGGAGCAGATTCTGAACTGGGGCAAAGAACTCATATGCTTAACCCCTTGACCGTTCTTTTCCCTAGAATTATTGGGAAAGAGAATATAAATCAGCATTCAATGTCTGTGAAATGTTAAAGTCACAAGTAGTAAATTCAACTATATTTAACTCATAAACTTACTAATATTTTCTTTCAGAAGTAAGAAAATGTAGTGTATCCCTTCTAGTTGCAAAACACTAAGGTGACCAACTTTTTTACAATAAGAAGAACACAGATAAATTGAAGAAAAAAAATATTGTAAATAAAAGAAACATTTTATTCATTGCAACAATAATACAGAATACACTATAATATGATAAATGCATAATAAAAACATTTGTAACAATAACATTTTATATTTATATTGTAATTATGCCATCAATTAATTATTAAAACTGAAACAATAACATAAGCGAATAAACTTGTAAATAAAATTATACATATTTGGAAATTATTAAATAGATAATGAATTAATAAAACATGAATTATTGTGCTCACCTGTGTATGACTGAATATTCACTGAGAAAGAAGGGAGTCTAATGCATGCATGTGTGCCGTGTCGTGTTTCAGTAAGAAGTAAACAAAGCCACTTGAGCACAGCACACTCTTGCGTGTAGCACACTCTCTCAAAACAATTCTCCTGTGCGGAGTGCATGTGTCTCATAATCGCATCTTGCCACACTGTACTGAGCCTTGATGAATCGTCATGTCAAATACAAATACGTCACATCACACGCAACGGATTGGATTGGCATCCATCAAATATAAAGATTTACAGATTAGTCTTCAAATATCAAAAAGGAAAACATGTAGGAGGACAGTTTTTGAGAGAAGGCAGAACTTACAAAAGAAGGACTGTCCTCCCTAAAGGAGGATGATTGGTCACCTTAATAACACTGTAATTCTCATATATACCTGTTGGCAATGCCAATTTATTTAATATTTGAGCCTTTGAAGAAAATGCAAACTGAAATACAATTATCTTTTATGAAATGTTATAAATAAGCTCTCCAGACCATATTTTTGTAAAAAAAAATTGCACATTTTAATTGAACATACACACAGAAATCAGCAAAAAGATAATAGATCATGATCCTGAGACCATAAAGGTAAACAAGAAAGGTTGTGAGGGCCCCTTTAGACACGGCCCTAAATTAACATGAAGATGGATTCTTGCAAAATGAAAGAGAGGGAGAGAAGGAAGAGGCAATTTGCTCTACTCTAGCGGAAATTGCCTTGGCATTGATAAAACGGTCTGGAACCGGAATAATTTGTTTAGGATCACCCTGTTCCATGTACCAATTAATACTGTAGAAAAGGTAATTAGGATGTGCCCATTGGGTGAGAGAGATGCATTAGTCAATGGGTGGATTTGCTGATTTGAATATCCCATAGGATAATAAATAGAATAGAAAATAAATGGAGGCTGCTATGCCCGTAGATGCGCTCTTGTAGCCTCCATCCTGTTTAAACCCTCATCTCTTTTTTGGGGCTCAATGCAATTTCATAAATTGTAACCCCATAAAACTGGCCCTGTATCCATCTTTATCTTAATAGCAATTGTCTTAAATAAAATTACTAATGAACACTTGACAGGATATTGGACATGAATAAACTATTCAAGTGTCTTTACGCAGCATCCACAATAATTCTAACAAAATATATAGTAATGTCTGCAAAATACATTGCTTCCTTCCCCTTTAGTGCACTTCATTTAAAAAAAAATCTCTAAAAATCATTTACTCAATTGGAGTAGTTTCATTAAAAAATAAACCCATTATTAGGTTAATGTATTTTACTGTCACAGTTTTTTTTAAATCTGCAATCTCTTGCATCGGGGTAGAGTTGGGACGACTCAATGGAGCTGAGCGTTTACTGGCCAGATGCCCTTCCGGATGCCTATGCAGAGTTAGCAGAAGATATTTTGTTGCTGACTCTGTAAATGGCTTAGAGAGGGCTGTACAGCGCTGTGAAGAGGTATATAAGTCTAAGTGTTATTGCTATTTTCTCTTTGCACCTAGAGAGAGAAATATCTGCTGCTACCTAGAATCAAACTCTCCTGATTGTGAGGCGATAGCTCCATCTCTAGGCTACCAAAGCACTCTTTACTGGCACACAGTAATTTATTTACTTACAGTAATTTTACAAAGCCAGATACACCAAATAATGTGTCACTAAACAATAGAAAGTTTACTATGGACATTAGAAGTGAGAAAATATTTTAGTTATTTTAAATGGTATACCTTCAACCTCCTATATAACAAAGAGCACCAAAAGATAATACCCATTTGTCTAAATGCCTGCATAAAAGAGACAGGTGCATATTAGTAAAGAAGGAAGTTTCACAGTACTGAGGTATAATTAAGGACATATCCTCACTTACAGTTCAAACTGCTCCTGTCCTGTGCTTACACTGTTTTAACGCTAAATCAACTTCAGAAAACTCTGTTCAGACTGTGATATTTTGGCAACATTCAGCAAAGTACTATTGGCCTACTGGACAATTTCCCTGCTCCTGTGCCTTCCAGTTTCCTGGTCCAGATAAAATAATTTGTAATTCCAGTGGATAGACCTTACCAGAATACACACTTTGATATATGTACATATAAATATACAAATACACACACACTATTAAAATGAATTTCCATAAGTGCATCATTTCTTGATCTTTCCAGTTAACTGATGTGTATGTGTGTGTGTGTGTGTGTGTATAATGGTTTAATGTGGACTACTTTGCAATTGGAGATGAAATCTTTTTAACCTTAGATAACTAAAAATTTAATGAAAAGATACAATGTTGGACTTTTTAAAAATGCAGGAAAAATAGATTGCTCAGGAAACATAAAAAAGTATATTGAAAAAGGTTTTGGTAGGGTTTCAAACTAGCAAACTTCTATTTACAGTGCAAACGTTGTAACCACTGTACTACTGCCATATTCTCAATAAAAAGTTGCTCAAAATAGCATTAGGGACCATGATAATAATTACAGTAACTCAGTTGCATGGGCATTCCTATCTCTGGATTGTAGATACTGAATTGCTGGCATTAGTTTGAAATAAATTGAAGCGCACAATAGAACTCAAGAAATAACATGGAACAGTGTTCTTTAGAAGTGGACAACAAAAAGTATGCCCAGAAGTTGTCTTGACAGTGAGTAGGTGATCCATAAAAAGCAATGTTATCCATTTCTGCCCTCTACAAGTGGTTCTCTATTCCAGTGATAGGCTGTTAGTTACTGTTGATTAAGGCAATAAAATGTGAACTCTGAACCAAATGACTTCCCTATTTTGAATCGCCTTCTAGGATGAAAATAAGAGAATATCAGATTTCTGTTTAAATTCTGGCCTTAAAATGTATCCTATTCATTTTAGTGTAATGACTACAACTAAGGACATTCAAATATTATTAATAAGATTTACATTTTCTTTTATGAAATTCTGAATCTCAGTGAAAGCAAAACAACTCCAGATTCACAGTTATTAAACCAGGTTTTCCCATCCTTGGCAACTTTAAGGCAGTGGACTTCTAACTTCCAGAATCCCACAACCAGACTGGAGTATTCTGGGAGTTAAAGTCTACCTGTCTTAAAGTTGCCAAGGTTGGAAAACTCTGGATTAATCAATCTCCCCCTTTGCTCAGCTATAATTTCTCCCATTGATTTCAAAGGAAATAAATTCAACAAATTTAATCTAAATCCAACCTAGTAATAGGTTGGATTTAGATTAAATTTGTTGAATTTAATCAAGTAAAACTTGAGAAGTTATGATTGTCAATTTACAATAATGTAAATTGATCCTGGTATTCATTATATTATATGGAAGATGTACAACAGCAGTGATATAACTAGAATTCTGGAAGCCTAATCTGAAGTCCTCAGTGTGTCTTAAATAACTTTCAGTGGAGTTGCGATATAATGTTTTGTTTTTCAGTCTAAACAAATATTTTCCCCATAATTTCTTCCCAGCTTTTCAACCTAACTGTTTGAAAATTAAACGGAATGCTATGGAGTAAAGCAGGAGACACTCAGCTACAAAGGTTAAGGCAGTAAAACATTACCTCAGGTAAAGGAGTCAAACTGGTATTTGCATCCTGCATTAGTGCTTCATTACCACATCAAAGAAACATTCTTTCTTTCAAAGCGTTTTACCCTCACAACAGAACACACAAGTGTCAAACAGTCTCCCAAACCATTCAATCAATCACTAAAAATACACCTGCCCTCAGGCACTTGCCAGACATAGACTGACATGGAAATTGTTTTGGAATTTGGGATAATAATGCACTGTAACCTCAAAACATAACAAGAGGGATGAGTCTTCTGTTAGTCATATTGCCTACTTGTTTCATTTTCTTTTCCTTCCTTTCTCATATTAGAATTTAAGAGATGGCTTTCTTATTTATTTATTTATTTATTTATTTATTTTGTCATAACAATATATGTAGGTATCATACAAAAAGATTATATAATATATAAACACATATATGGGTAAATATAAGGAGGTATAAGCATATATGTATATAGGAAGAAGAAAAGAAAAACAATAGGACAGGAACGGTAGGCACTTGACTTTCTCCTATCTAGTCAGCAAGAGACCATTCAGCCCATATTTACTTATTCATTTTCCATTTTAATAAGAAAATAAAATATTTTCTAATCCTCTTCAGTAAAACTGTTAATAGATTGTCAAAAAACTAGTGAAAAATAAACATAATCTTAAAATTTCTGATTTGCTTTTAGTGGGAAGCCTCACATAGAGCGCGCATTTAAAGAAAGCAGTACTGTATATATTTTCCTGAGAAAGGATTGGAGCAGATATAAAAATCCAACTTGATAAAGGTATTCCTGGACTTTGTCAAGATACCTGTGCTTTCATAGGCAGCAAAAAATCCAGGAAGAATTCTAAACCTCTAACTTTCTCCATTATCTGCAAGAGTTGTTCAATAGCAAGATGGCCTTCTGCATAGCAATGTGTATACCATAAAAATATGAAGTTCTATATGCAGTGGGAGGGGGTGCGATGGTTTAGTGGTTAAAGATGCTAAGTTGTCAGTTGGAAAGCTGGGTTCGAGACTTGAGTACCGCACAATGGGGTGAGCTCTCCACAGCTCCTGCCCATCTAACAGTTGGAAAGCATGCAAATGCAAGTAAATAAATGTGTACTACTTCAGTGCAAAGGTAATAATTTTCCATTTTCCACTTTGGCACATAGCACATGACTGTGGAAATGTCTCCGCACCACCCCCTAGATTTAGGCATGACTGGACAGGAGAAACCTTTAACTTTATATATGGTGGGCAAATACAAACTTAATATTAATTAACCAAACTTGGGTGATTAGAAGCAAGACATATATTCTATGGTAGCCCATCATAGTAAAACTTTAATCATAATCATATTTCCAATATCCTTCTTGGAAAGTCCACTGAGACAGACATAGTCACCATAACTGGAAGTATAGAACCATGGTGGCATAGTGGTTAGAATGCAGTACTGCAGGCTACTTCTGCTGACTGCTGGCTGCTAGCAGTTTGAGTCTCTCTGGCTCAAGGTTGACTCAGCCTTCCATTTTTCCGAGGTCAGTAAAATGAGGACCCAGATTGTTGGGGGCAATATGCTGACTCTGTAAACCTCTTACAGAGGGCTGGAAAGCACTGTGAAGAGGTATATATAAGTCTTATTGCTATTGCTATAAGTATTATACAATACTTTCCCCAATATTCCAAAGCACAACAAATATCAGTAACTTGATTCTGGCATCTAATTAAGGCAGGGTTTGTTAAGTATGTCACAGCTGATGAATTCACAAAATACATTACACCATAAACAAACTACAAATTACAGAGTAATCAAATGTTGCCTAAGCATGACGTATGTTTAGTTTCGATGTACACAATTGTGTAAACCCAGCCAAATGGTTACTAAATCCATCTGGTAAGTGAAAGAGGCAAACGTAAATGGATTTTCTGGCTCACTCTATATACCAAGGAGGAAATTTCTATTGAATTGGTCAGGACTTAATATTTCTAGAGCTGGGGTGTTCTATTTTCATGTTGTATTAGGCTGTTAATTAACATAAAAACTCTTCATTTCATTCTCAGATTGAAAGAAAAAACAGTATACAATCTATGGTAATTTAGTGCACGTTTTAATCCAACAAATGTCAAAATATATCCATCCATCATCCATCATCCATCCATCCATCCATCCATCCATCCATCCATCCATCCATCCATCCATCTATCTATCTAATTTATAATGAGGCTAAAACATCAGAATATCTATTTTACATAGCTTTGTGTATTTTTGGTAGTCAAAAGCTATGACCTATTTTCACATATGTTTGTTTTTACATAGTGCTGAAACTGTATTAATGAACTGGCAGGCCTTCCATTAAACATAGTTATAGCATAGATATAAACCAAGAAAAACAAATCTAAATCCTTAGCAATGTAAACAGAAAGAACAGGGTTCCCTCCCCCCCATTCCAAATACTGTTTTCTTCACAACTACAGTCAATTTGTGTCTTGATAAAAGTTTCTCCAAGATGCAGAAAATGGTTCACTGAGTCATAATTCCTGAAACAAGTTTAAACCCTTATTTAGGAAAGACTCTTAACCAACACTAGACTAAAAGAAGACTTTTAGATACTCTGCACTACAATTTCTATAAACTGTGATAAGTGGCCCCATTGGCTGAGGTTTATGAAGCTTTATTCCAGAACGTTTGGATGGAATTTTACTCCCTAACCATTTTTAGCATCTCAGCACTAAGTATGTGGCTTAGAGGATGACATAAACTTAAAAAAAACCCTACTAAAAATGATAAGTACCTACTAAAAATGATAAGTACGTAGCAAGACATTTCAGCCAGTGGATGTACAAGATGAATACGTATCTCCAATGTTCTTTGGCCAACTACTCCTGATAGAAAATTATTTCCACATAGAATTATAGAGCTGAAAGGAGCTGTTTAGGCAGTAGGCTCAGTCCTACACTCCATATTGGAATCCAGATTAAAGCATCCCAGACATATTAGCCATATCTTCACTTGAACATATGGAAGAAAGATAAGCCACTTCTTTGAATGACTAAATCCATTATTACTATTAGGATCTTATGCTAAAGTATTCTAATGCAAGCAATTATCCAAATGAATATTATTCCTTTACATATTTAACTCTATTGCATTTGATTTTTGTCTCCCATGTGAAAAACTTTGTAATTGTCTCTGTAAAAGATCACTGCCCTCTAGCAATGATTAGAGTTTATTGGCTATATACTATAGCATAATTGTTTTTATTAGACTGAAGGGAACTTAAGCCTAGGCTTTGATCCAGCTAAGAATTTGAACAGAGATTCTGAATCCTCAGTCAGAAAGATTAGATTAGATTATTTAAAGCATTTTGATAGCCAGATACACAGGATTATATTTTACTGCATTTAACAATAAAACTTAACAGCAGACTCTTTTCATACTATAAAACATTTGGGGGAAAAACCGGCAGTTTATTAATAATATTTATTAGTACAGAATTTTAATTTGCCCAGAAATTGTTTATCATTTTTATATTGAATCATAACAAATTACTATTATAAAACTGAAATATCAATTGCAACACAGTTCAGATTTTGCAAGGAAAATATAGGGTTTAAGACTGCAGTTCTAGGCAGACCTTCCTGTGATTAAATTCTGTAGACATAGCAGGACCTTCTTCTCAGTAAATGTAAGGTTTTTCCTCTACATTTAAACACACCACTTTTACAAATGACAGAGCAGAAGCCTGGTGAGCCAAAATTAACTGTATAAACAACTGCTATGACACAAATATCACAACCTAAAGTTTGAAATGCTAAAAACTGCTGTGTATATGTTTCCTGCTTTATAGTAATATGAGAATTTTGCCCTATGACAATGCAAGCGGATTGAAGAACTAGCAATTTTCACAGATGAACAGAAATTAAATGTTTCCCAAACTTGGGGGAAAAGTTTCTTGAGGAGAAAAAATATAATGTAGTACAAGTATTCCTTGGCTTACAACTACAATTGAGCCCAAAATTTCTGTTGATAAATAAGCAAGTGAGTTTAGCCCCATTTTATGACCTTTCTTGCCATGGTTAACTGAATCACTGTAGTTGTTAAATTAATAATGCGGTTGTTAACTGAATCTGACTTCCCCATTGATTTTACTTGTCAGAAGGTCGCAAAAGGTGATCACATGACCCTGGGCCACTGCAATCATCATAAATACGACAAATTCCTTGTATATCCACTCACACTTGACCAAGAAAGAATTCCACTCTATTCTAAAAAATACGAACCAGTTGCCAAGCATCCGAATTTTGATCACATGACTACCGGGATGATTGTGAATGTGAAAAACAGCCATAAATCACTTTTTTTCACTGCTGTTGTAATTTCGAATGGTCACTAAATGAACTGTTGTAAATCGAGGACTACCTGTATTGGTATCAGTGAATGACTGTTTCTAAAAATACAATGCTGTAAGAGAAGAGTCATGGTAGCATTTTCTGACTAACTAATTTTATTAAGCTTTTGTGGACATAAAGCACTTGCTATCATTGTCTAGTAACACTGGACAGGTGAGGAGAAAATTTAAAAAAAAATATCCAATTTTAATGAATTTTGTGAAGTAATCTTGCTCTAGGGCAGGGGTCTCCAACCTTAGTCCCTTTAAGACTTGTGGACTTCAACTCCCAGAGTCCCTCAGCCAGCTTTGCTTAAAGGGACCAAGGTTGGAAACCCCTGCTCTAGGGTTCTGAAGGAACCAGTGGAGGTGATCCCAGAACTTCCAAATATATTTTTTGATCAAAACTAGTAAAGTCTTAGAAGATCAGAGGAAAGCTAAATAGAGAAAAGGAAGACATATGATCTTACAGATCTGTCTGTAATAGCTTCATACTTATGGTGGGCAAGGTGTTTGAGAAGCATGTTTGTGAGCACTTCAATAGGAGTTCAAAAAATCACAAGCCAGCATAGGTTTGTCCCAAGAGGTCATAAACTAACCTTATCTCCCTTTAGACAGAGTTACTAACTTATGAGATATGGGGAATGTTGTGGACAGTGTGCTGTGATCTCAGAAAAGCATTAGGTGAAACTTTTTATTACCTCCTCATTAAGAAAATGTTAAGAATATGTGAGCTTAGATCATACATCTGATAGACTGATTCAGAATTAACTGAATGACCATCCCAGAGAGAACTCATAAACAGTTTTCCATCAGCTTGATGAGCAGTATGGATTTTGGATTTTTGTCCTGGGTTTCATGCTCTGCAACATAATTATGAATGATTTGGATGAAGGGATTATCAGATCTGCAGATACATAAAACTATAAGAAGTGGTCAACATTTTAAAATGGAAAGAGTTTTTTTAGTGTACCTATACATGACCTGTGGGCTGAAATTAATAAGATGAAATTTAACAGGGAGAAACGTAAAGACCAAATCTGTGGCTCTGGGTTACTTAACAGTTGCCATCACATTGTTTACGCATTTTTAGTTTATGATCTATTGGAACATCCTTTTCACATGTACTACTGGCAATCAATGTATAATTGTGTCTTTCATTTATTTTTTTTCAAATTGGTCTCTGGAATGTTATTCTTAAGAGAAGTCTATTTTACCCTATTCTGAATAGTATTCCTTTGATCAATAAAAGTCTTTTTGTTCTGGCAGATCTCTATCCTGTTGAGTTGATTTGTGTTTCTCCTCATTGATGATGGTCTATTTTCCTTGTTATAATTCCTAAATATTTTTATGAATTGTATTCTACAATTCTAACTTCATGGGGAGGCAAAAATGATAAAAACAATCATGATAATAAAAATTAACTAATGACATATAATATTGTCTTAAAATCTAGTACAATTAATCATGCATAATTGTGTATAATTATAATATGAAAACATTTAACATTTTCTCAAGGTGGGAAGTTATTATGTATATATAAAACTTACCAGCAGGAATCAAATATTCTGGTGAACTCTTGAATGTTCCATTTGGTTCTCTGGATCTCACAAATCCAGCTGTTCCAGGAGTGGTTGGGCAGTTTTTACTCTTCCCAACTGGAAGTCTATGGTGGCTTCAAACATGGCTTCCAGACTGGTTCCTATGGTCTGGTTTCTTGCGTCCAATATGAGAAATAGATTCTGGTTTAAAAGATTAACTTCTGGAAAACCACCCAAACTAACATGGTTTGGAAAAGAACTTGACTGATTTAGGATCCAACAAAACATTTGATTCCTGGAATGATAGTTCTTGTCCATCATTATAAATCATATATATTTTATTCAAAGATGTAATTCCATAAATGCATGTCCACCAAGGTCTTATTCCTCATGCATACCAACCTAATTTTTCCTATCAAAGGCAGATAGTCTTAGTTACTACTGTTAAAACAAAGGCTTATAAGAGTATTCTTAATTGTTTGGCTCCAAACTGTTTAAGGGTTAGAAGGCCAATGCCAATATTGTTCCTGGGAGCAAAACAGTTTAATTATGTAGTTCCAAATTGATTTAATTTGTTCCAACCATTTAATCCCCAATTAGAACACTGATTCTTTATTGACATGCAAATTATGTACAACCTATAGTTTTCTAATTGGCTAGTTTAGCTTTTAGCTAAACAGCATCTTTATCTTTTCAGGATAATGGTTTTGCTTTGTTTGCCCTCCATCATCATATAATTGAAAACCATTAAGAACATCTACTGCTTGGACAATGAATGCGAGAGTCATAGTTTTAGATAATCTGTCTACTAATGGCATAATACTTCTAATATTTGGATGCCTCTTATAGCAATAACATGTTACATTACAATTTTTATTTCTTTTAAAGTTCAGTGGCATTTTTCACTAAGAAGGGGGTGCTAGTAAGTTTGGGTTCTCCAATCCACTATAAATGAACATTAGGTAGCAATTTCTTCAGAATCAGTAATGGACTTGGGCAAATTCCAAAAAAGGACAAACTCATGCAACATGGAGTGTAACCCAACAAGGCAAGATAATATATGTAATCAATAGCCTTATGAAAAGAATTTCCATTTCAAAAATGACAAGCGATGAAAATACTCTATGGTCCATTTGATTTTAGCATTCATTTATTTTCTTTTTGTTTGTTTTTCATGTGATATACATTATCACTGTTTGGTTAGGCTTGCTTAGCTTACTCAAATCTTTTGTACATTTCATTGGATAGAATACTCAAGGTACTAATATTAAAGCTTCTCTGCCATGATCCCTCAACTGATATTGTTCCACAAAATTATACCAATACACTTTATTTTCTCTTTGCTGAGGGAACCTGTGGATATATGGTGAAGTAGATAAATAAAGGACCTCTGAAAGGTCTTAAGTCAGTCTAGAATTTGTGACAATTCTGTACCATATAACTCATGTGCATCTTATTATTTTGGAAATGTCAGTATTGTCCATTGAAGAAAGTAACAACATACCTAGCATCATACCCATGATGGCGAACCTATGGCACATGTGCCAGAGGCGGCGCGCAGAGCCCTCTCTGCTGGCACTTGCGCCATTGCCCCAGCTCAGCTCTCCATGGTGTTTCTTTTGTGAACTTCTGTTTTCCTGCAAATGACGAAACAGAAGTTCACGAAAAAAAAAGTTCTTACCTCCTGCTGTGCTGCCGGTGATGGGATGCCCTGCCTCCCGCCAGCCAGCTGGTCTTTGGGTCTCTGCTGCGCACATTCATGCATGTCCATGCATGCGCATGTTTGCATATGTCCACGCATGCACGCATTTGCACGTGCACGCACACACCTTTCAGTTTGGGCATGCACGTGTGCGCAGTTTGGGCACTCAGTGTCTAAAAGGTTCACCATCACTGATCTATACAGTACATATAGCCTTACATTCAACCAAATGTAGAAGACCAATTCTACAAAAAGTGACATGCAAATATTTAATCAACTAAGAAAAATCTCCTGATTTACCCATTCCAGTATTCATAAACCAGATTTGGACGGTGATGCAAAACTGATTTAAAACCAAAAAGATTTTGTAATCCATGTTAGTACATTACTGGTTATGCTATACAGAATTCACAACACAGAAAAGAATCCAATCACCAGCATAGATTGCATAACAGTCCCTCAACCATTTTGTAAGGTTGCCAGTGTGAAGATGAATAAATCAGTGGGATGGAATACATCATTCCCCATTAAATGACATTACAGGCACTCTCTAAGTAAATTTCTGTGTTGGGAAGAAGAAAGTTAAAGGAGTTAATGCTCCAATAGAGCCTTTCAAGTATCCCAGCCCTTCAACCCAGGATGGAAGCAATAACTGTAGGGTGCCTTCTCTCTTTAAACTTTAAAATACCACATGGCTTCAAATGAGAGGCATAAATACACATTTAAGCCATTTGGAAGATAAGAACTTAAAACTGCAGTTTCCTCCCCGCACCCTTGAATAGAACTATAATTCCCCAACCACAGATGCTGAAGGAATCCCTGTTTATTATATGGAGTTTCCCTAAAACAAAAGCTAAAGTACACTTGAAGACGAAGGCAGCCCACACAGAATAGCCTGCTTCTTGTTTCCATTAACATCCCTAAAAGAAAGCAGCGAGGGGAAAAAAAAATTCAGTCCCACTAATTGAAAAAGCCAGAGACGTGTCAGCAAGGGGGGGTGGGGGTGGGAGGTGGAGAGAGAGCCCTGGCAAGTGGGGTGGGGGAGACTTCCAGACCAGAAAGTATCATTCCTAAACCCTCCAAATTATCTTTCTCAAATGCACAAGCAGCGGGGCAGGAGGAGGGGGTGGGAAGAGAAAGCAAAAAACACAGGAGCAGCGTAAGTTTTAAGTATACAAAAAGAAGCGGAAGAAAACTCAAAAAAAAGTCGCCAGAGGCAAGAAGGGAAGGTGAGAAGAAAGTCGAGGTTTTCGTGACGGCTTCTCTTTTCCTGGGGGGAACGGAGTGGGACGGAGTAAAGCAAACCTGGGCTGATTTTCTTACCGAATCAACCGGCCAAGAATGGTGGCGGAGACCCCAAAAGCAACCCTGACCGAGCAAAGAGAGAGAGAGAGAGAGAGAAAGGAAGGAAGGGACGCCCGTTGCCTTTCCAGAAACTCCCCCTTAAATTCTTCAAGACAAATTACCTGGGCCAGGCGAAGTCTCTTTCCCCCACTCCGGGGGGCTGCTGCCGTTTTTACCCCCGCAGACTTTCTCGTCCCACCGAGCTTGCAGGGAGGGGGGGGGTCTTCCCGCCCTCACCGCCTCTTTCCAGCCAGCCGCCTACTTGGTGTGCCTCTTTCCCAAGTCGGCGGACTCTTGGCGTTCACTTGGCTGCGGGGTAGCTGCAGCGGGGAGGCGGCGGCGGTGGCGGCGGCAGCAGCAGCAGCTTCAGCGGCGGAGTAAGGAACACCATCCTTCGCCCCGGCGTCGGCTTCTGGCAGGGGGCGAAAGCGAGAAGGGCGCGCTGGCCGAGAGAAAAGAGGCGAAGGGGAGGCTGGGGCAGCCTCTGGCGCGGCAACCCTGCTCATCCGACGCGGGGGGAGAAAAGAGCGAAGGGAAAAGTTGCGAGGCGCCGCCCGCGCCTGCAGCCGCCACAGGGCGGTGTGTCTGTGTGCAGTCCGGTGGGTGGGGTGGTTTGCCTTGCGCTCCCTCCGCTTGGCTCCTGGCCCGGCTAGAAGTAATTTTGCGAGCCGGCTTCTTCTTCTTCTTTTTTCTTTTCCCGCCTTTTCTCACCTGCCCGGAGTGCCGAGGTGGCGCTCCGCTTGGTTTGTCGCTGTGCGCGCAAATCTTTCCGCTTAACGCCAACGGGGGTCTCTCAGTTGCGTCCCCTTCACCACGGTGTGTCTCTCTTTCCTCTCCTCCGACCAAGTCCGGTTATTCTTTTCCTCCTCTGGAGCCGGTTCCTTGGGCCACCCCAAAGGAACCAAGCGAGGTGGTTACGGATACGAAACCAGAAAAACTCGTTTGGGAGGGATGAAAGTTGTGCCCGGGCAACTTTCGTCTCCTTGGTAAGCAAAGGTTTCAAGTTGTGCCGGAGTTGAACTTTAAACTCCGGGGACAGATGGTAGTTAAAAGCCAAACGGTGCAGCTCGGTTTCCTCAACCAGATGTCCTGCAGATTATCCCGCAGGTAATAATCCTTTATATTATAGGTAATAATCCTTTAGATTATAGGTAATAATCCTTTAGATTATAATAATCTAAAGGATTATTACCATACATTTATTTTGAATTTGAATCATCAAATTGTGGTTCAGCCAGTTTGGTGGAACTGAAGCTAAATGCTCACCTGTTGGACATATAAGAAAAAGAATAACTTCATAGGATAAGCATAAACATTGGTTCTGTTCTGCCAGCTCTCTTCCCATCATTCTGGAGAACATCCATACCTGGGTGCCTGGAGGGATGGGGAAGTATAAACTATAACACTTTCCTATAAACTATAAATTAGCAGGAAATATGTTGGAGGAGCATGACAGATTCCCCTCTTGGCCTGGGAAGAACATTTTAAAACTCCCTTCATCTATTGAGTTGCTCGGTTGTGATATTTCTCAAGAGCCACTTTTCCATGTGGTCTTTGTCCAGATGTTTAAGGAGATGGGTTTGAACTCTATGACCTTGATCCCACTTGCACTGTAATATAGTACAATCCTGCTTGGACAGGACAATCCCACTCCACCCTTTTGGCCCCAAGGCATAACTTCACTGTTGAAACCTTGCGATTTGTGTTGTTTCTTGGCATGCCACTCAGACTTGACTCCTGATGACTACAAGTCCATGCATTTTGCTGGCCACCATAATTAGAAATGTATTTTCTAAAACACCAGAGGGCAGGGCAAGAAACAGTGGACGGAAACTAATCAAGGAAGAGAAGTAACCTGGAACTGAGGAGCAACTTCCTAATAGTGAGGACAATTAACCAATGGAACAGCTTGCCTTCGGACATTGTGGGTACTTCATCACTGGAGGGTTTTTTAAAGAAGAGACTGGACAGTCACTTGTCTGAAATGGTATAGGATTTCCTGCTTGAGCAGGGGGCTGGATTAGAAGACCCCAAAGGTCCCTTCCAGCTCTATTCTGAATCTTTCTAGGGTGGAGAGGGAGTGCCTGGCTCAAGGTCAATGAGCTGGGTTTTATGCCTTAAGTAGAACTCAGTTTTCCCCACGCCTAGTTTGGCATTTGAACTGCTAGACCAGACTGGCTTTCATTGTAATCATTCGGTATAGTGATTTTCAAGTCATAAAACCTACTTTTTAAAAAAAACTTAAACTGGAATTATTTCGCCACAGCTTTGGGATGGGTAATGTTTTATATCTGTTTCCCATACTTTTCCCCTTCATTACCCAAAACTGCTTATCAGAAAGTCCTTGGATGTTTAAAAGTTACTTAATTTTAGTTTATCTAGCTATAAAAATCAATTGTACAGTCATTTCATTACTTCACTTTAAAAAAAATATGGAAATGCCTACTTGAGATGTGGAAGGAAAGGGAAATCAAGAAGTTAAGAGAAGCCCAATTGAGTTGCAAAGTCTCTCTTACACACACACACACACACAGAGAGAGAGAGAGAGAGAGAGAGAGAGAGTGAGACATTCTGAAAAGAATTGGCAGCAAAACCCAAAGAAAGCTTGAATGCCCTGGCTAAAACAAGTGACACTGTTGCAAATCAGCAGAACACTATTCATCAGTGACTTGAAACAGATGCCAGCTAGGAATTGAGAGTGGGGACAATATGGTTTTTAATTGACTCAAGAATGGGTGAATAGCACTTTTAACTCAGAGGGGGTTGGGGTGGGGAAATCCTTAGCTGGACTCAGACATTGTGGCAAGTTAATGTTCTTGTTACAGTATATGAATTGAACTAATCCTGGCTTGAAAATCCTAGATTTGGCTTACTAGGTTACTTGTAACAGTTCCTCTTTAGCTATTTCAGTATTTCTTGTTGTATTCCCAGGATTACCACTGTTTTTGAAAGACAAATACTGTATGTCTTTCTGTAAGAAAGCTGAAGCATACCTGAGACATAGCCTTTTGAAGGATAATTTGGTCAGTGTGTCTTGACGTCAGCACAGTTTCACGTCAGTAGGAAACAAAAATAAAATGAACTGGTAAGACTGTCAGTCACTTTCCTTAAAAAATAATAATCAAGGAATGGACTTCATGGACAAATGCAAATACAAAAAAGTTTCTGTTTCATTAAGTAAATTTAGCCCAGCATCCTGTTTTCTACAGCAGCTATGATATTAATAATAAGGGAGGGGCTTATGTCACTAATGAAGGTGAGACCTACGCTGGTGGTAGTGTATTCTACCCAAAGGGTCACCTCTACCAGGCAAATCTTAGTGGAAGAACCATACAAAGTATATCCATCAACTCATTTAATGTGGTGAGAAAATAGAAAAATATTGTATTGGTCACCACTGAGTTCAACAAAGACTATGTCAAATAAGCATTTGTTGACAAGTGGGCAGGAGAACTCAGGAGCTATGGCTGGACAACCAAGGCCTAGCCCTGTAGGATTACTGGAAGTACAGCAATCACAAACAAGGCAAAAATTACTGTGTTTGAAAATTGCACTTTTATGATCTGCTATTATAAATGTGACACAATAAAGTGAGGATATAAAAAGGGAATGTTTGAGCATTGGAAAAGAATTCAAATATGCTAAACAATGATTAACAGATCAAAGGATATTCATTACCAGAAATAAAATATTTAGGAATTCAGGACTGGAATAGATTCAGAGAAATTGCAAAAATGGGAGACCCAAAAATAATAATAGAATAGTAGAAGAAATTCAGATAACAATTGCAAATATAAATAAAACAGCTGAAATGAACTACAGAAATGAGAGCTTAGAAGAAGTAACAACAACAAAACCAGTGCAGGACGGCTTTGAAACAATCCATGAATTGAGTCCCTGACAACAAGAATTTTTTTAAAAAAATTCTAGCATAAGCAGAATTACAATACAAAGACTGCCAGCATTGAAAGCAGTGTTCAATAACCCCCTGGCATCTTAATGAAGGAAGGCACTTGCAAGGATTAAAATAACTTCTATCGAACAGATTTAACAACATGCCTATAAAAAAGCAATGGTGGTTACAGAAAAACTGGGTATTGAAATTAGAAAACCAAAAGTAAAATCATATTCAACCCCAAATATGAAAAGTATTGACAAATGCAGCCTTATGCCATTAACTGCTCTCTTGATATCATTTGCAGATACCTCTGCAGACCTGGAGGAACTCATAGAGACTGTAACATCATATGTCAGCTTCTGTGAAGACCTATGTGTACTGACAAGGAACTTGCGAATATACAGTAAAACAAATCTTGGTTCACAGCTAAACTTAAGCAGCTACGTCATTCCAAAGAGGAACCTAACAGAAAAGGTGATAAAATGCTGTACAATCAGGCCAGAAATGTATTAACAAGGGAGATCAGAGCAGCAAAAAGAAGCTACTCTGAAAAGCTAAAGAATCAGTTCTCAACAAATGAACCAGCAAACATGGAAAACTCTTTAAAATATCACTGGCTATGGCAAACCTCCTTTCCAGGCTGAAGGAAATCAACAACTGACAGATGACTTGAACATATTTTACTGCAGGTTTGAAAGAAAACTACAGCCACCTATCTCCACAACCCCCATCTCAGACACACCAACAACAGCCAAGCCTCCTACAACTGACCCCATCCCATTGGGTTCACAACCCCTAGTGAACACAACCCCTAGTGAACACAGAAAAGGAAGTGCAAAACCTATTTCACAGACAAAAGCTAGGAAAAGCTCCAGGCCCAGACAAGATAACTCCTTCTTCCTTAAAAGTCTGTGCTGACCAATTGGCCCCCATCTTCACCCATGTCTTCAATAAATCACTAGAGATGTGTTATGTTCCTTCTTGCTTCAAATGCTCTACTATCATCCCAGTGCCGAAGAAGCCCACCATCATGGAACCATCATGGAATTGAATGACTACAGACCATTTGCTCCAACATCTGTGATCATGAAAACCTTTGAAAGGCTAGTGCTGTCCCATTTGAAAACCATCACGGATCCGCTGTTAGACCTTTTGCAATTTGCATACCGAGCAAATAGATCAACAGATGATACTCTTAACATGGCTCTGCATTACATCCTACAACATCTTGAATCTCCAAAGACCTATGCAAAGGTCGTCTTTGTAGACTTTAGTTCAGCATTCAATACCATCATTCTAGACATTCTTCTAACTAAGCTAAACCAGCTACAGATACCGGAACAGACTTGTAAGTGGATCATAAGCTTCCTAACAAACAGGAAGCAGCAGGTGAAGCTAAGCAGAATCACATCAGATACCTGTACAATTAGCACAGGGTCCCCCCCCAAGGCTGTGTGCTCTCCCCACTTCTCTTCTCTCTGTATACCGATGACTGCATCTCTAACGATCCATCTGTTAAACTATTGAAGTTTGCAGATGACACAACAGTAATTGGTCTCATTCGAGACAATGATGAATCCACATATAGACGAGAGATTGAACAACTAGCCTCGTGGTGTGACTGGAACAATCTGGAACTGAAGACACTCAAAACCATAGAAATGGTGGTAGACTTTAGGAGATACCTTTCATACTTCCACCTCTCAAAATACTAGACAACACAGTATCAACAGTAGAAACCTTCAAATTTCTAGGTTCTATCATATTCAATTAAATGAGGGAAATTCAAGTAAATGAGGGCAGATATGATATTGTTGCCATTACAGAAACTTGGTGGGATGAAACTGACAAATGGAACATACAGCTAGAGGGATATAAATTATTTAAAAGAAATAGACCAAATAAAAGAGGAGGTGGAGTTGCACTATATATAAGAAATAACTACATCTCTACAGAAATAGAGCACAACAATGATGAAAATCATCTTGAATGTATTTGGGTCAATATAAAAGGGGTGAAAAACGATATTGCCATAGGTCTATACTATAGGCCACCCAACCAAACAAAGGAAGTAAATGAACTTTTTGCTAGTCAGCTAACTAAGGTATGTAGGAAGCACATCACAGTAGTAATGGGGGATTTTAACTACCCTGACATCAACTGGGAAACAAACTCTGCACCAAGTGGAAGATCCAACAGGTTCCTAACAAACCTAGCAGACAACTTTGTTTCCCAAAAAATAGAGAAGGCAACAAGGGGATCAGCCATACTGGACTTAATTCTCACTAACAGAGATGAAATGATAGAAGGTGTTGAAGCTACAGGAACCTTGGGGGCAAGTGACCACACAATATTGGA